>NW_020448230.1:26608-211950 GCF_003343035.1 Apteryx rowi | reverse complement strand
CGGCGGCTGGTACCACGACCCGGAGCAGGGCGCCTTCACCAACAGCTGCCACCTCTACCTATGGCTCTTCCTGCTGACGCTGCCGCTGGCCCTGCACCTGGTGAGCCCGCCGCGGCGGGGCCGCGCGGCGACGCCATTTCGCGGCCGGGCCCGGGGCAGCGGGACGCGCCGCCGCTCTGCCTCCCCTGAGGCAGGCGGGCCCCGGGACGCGGCGGGCCGGGGCCGGGGCCGGGCTGGCGGGCTGCTTCCCTCCCTCCGCTGCCTCCTGTACGACCCCTCGGCGCGGATGCAGCAGCCAAAACCGCGCGAGCGTAATGCGGGGGTGTGAAACGACCGGTTAAACCGACCGGTCGGGTCGCGGAGAGGCCCGTTAGATGCGGCCTGGCGATTTTGTATCTCAAGGTTGAGCCCCTGAATAGGCTCGGCGCGGCGGTCTGAGGCCTGACCTCTCCGTCCTGCTGAAGCCGTCGGATAGGAGTACCTCTGAAGGTGCATGATACCCATCGATAGAAATGACGGATGACCAGATCAACCTTTGTTCAAAATTTGCCTTTAGAGACATCTGTTTTCAGGTCTGCCCCTGGCCTTTTCTGCTGAGAAGGGTAAATCGGTGGAAAAATCCAAATACCATTTAATTAATATGCTTGCTGAATGTCACTGGTGAGTCACATTGCTTTTCATGACATGCAGCTCCATTTGTTCTAAAATTTAAACACTGCAAACAAATAATTTTAAGAACTAGGATTTGTTTGCTAAAGTTCAGTATTGTATTTCTTGAAAGCATGAAACTTTTACTCTGTTTTTGTGTGTTTTTTCCTACTGTGTTAGGGAAGCTTAAAAATACAGTTTGCTGGATCATTGCATCTCTTTATTGGTATATTCTTTAGTGTTTGTTGCTTAATATTGCTTCTATTGGAAAAAATTGCCATTTGTTTGGTTTTTATGGTGACTCCTTAATTCTTAAGTTCTGTAGAATTTTTTTGTTGGACAAAAAGTTCTAAGTAGGTGTCTGACCCAAATGGTCAGATATTGGCCTGATTTTCAAAAGCAAGGAGCATTCATGAAGTCCTCAAAAATCTCTGTGAGACATAATTTTGGCATCTTTAAAAATCAGTTGCTATACCACATTTTGTGGCTGAATTCCCATAAACATTGCTTGTGGAGTTGAACCAAGATAACAATACAACAGCGTTTTCTTCTGATCGACCGGGTCTGTTTCATATATACACCAGCAAGTGTCTTATGTTGTAGAATTTACTGTCAGAGTGGTATATGTAGTGGGAAAAAAAAAGTTAGCTTTTCTTCCATTTGATATAAGTAGGGATGTATCTGGAAGAATATGTATTTCCTTGTGGGAAGTATCTGAGAAACTAATAGCATGCAAGAAAGCATGCAGAGTTGCATAAAAAGAACACTGTGATCCAAAGATTGTAGGTTAGAGCTAAGATAAACAGTGGAAGTTGTTTAAAGGAAAGGAAAGAAGATCTGACTTATCTACTAAACTTATCTCTCTTTTTCTTGTGCTTCATCTTTATTTATCCAGATGGACTTGCTTTTTTTGCAGATTGGCTGACTTTCTGATGAATCATCTGGTTAAATGCAGGAACTGTGTTCTTGAGCTAATGTATCACTATGGGAATTTTTTATCTTTGATAGCAGTGATGCATTTATTGTGCTGGCTGCTCAAGAGTAGTGATGTCCTTAAGTATTTGTTTTCTTGCTTTTAAGCGGTTGGACTTTGTAAATACTGTGCAAGCTAGATATATTCTTGCCTCTTGAACCTGCTTTTTAATTAAAGGTTTTCTTTGAGGTTTTATATTTGGTAATGTTTGGGATGATATTTACATTACACACACATGCACTTAACACCAATAGTTTTGGATTCAGCTAAAACTGTTACTGGCATTCCTTGAAATGGCAGAGTCAAAACAAAATAGAATACTATTTAAAAAAAATTTTGCTTTGGTCTGGATCGTCTTCATCACGCCTTTGTCAAAGTCAGAAAGTCACTCTAAAACATTTTGATTTCAATGAAATGTCAAAATTAATCCAACTGTTTTGAGATTTTTCCCACTAGCTCAGCTGAGACACGCTGACAGAAGGATCAGGAAGCTTATAGTATCAAGTTGTTTCTGTTGTGTGGACTGTCTCTAGCATTGTCACCATAGCTTGCTTTGTTACTAATAGTTCCATCATTAACTTCCCCACTCCTGAAAAGGCACATCTGTATTTTCATCTCTTCCTTTTCTATCTCATTTACCCTTTATAGTAGTAAACATACAATTAAAAATGTACATAGAAAATTATTTGGAGCATCTCTGCTATTAAAATCAACTTTCAAAATTGTAATGAGAGCTCTTGTAACTTTACTTTGTCAAACCTCATAACAGATTATGAATTTGTTACCTTATTCCACCAAACAGCCCAGGGTTCCCAGGTGCTCTGCGCATGAAAATAGCGATGCTTGTCATAAAAAGCACCTGAGCTAAATTCAGCCCTGGTGGAACACCACTGAAGCAGAGAGATGACTTTGGGAATGCTTAAACATTTTTATGTTTATGCTACTGTGGAAACATTCTAAAAGTTTAGAAACACTGTGGTGGTTCAGTGCCCTTGTATTGTCATACCGATCATTTTTGCCCTGTCAAATATATTGAATTAGGTATACACTCAAATAATGCAAAGTTAGCTTTTGCCTTTGTGCAACCCAAATAATATTAGCAGAAATATGAAGAAGAATTTAGCCATTCATCTGGGATCTCTGGGCAGGCAGAAGTCCCAGTCAAATGCCCTTCCAGCATGGGCATATCAACTCTCTGTTGCATTTGCAGTAATAAATCAGGCCACATCTGGAATGCATAAACCTATATTTCTGCCTATGACCCCAAAATGTTCTGGTGCAGGGCATAACAAGGGAAGCAACTGGAAAACAAAAAGCACATTATGATGGAGTCTTTAACTGGATAAGAGCAAGGAAACCTAGAGCTACAGCTTCCGCAGAAACTTGTGGAATCTCCTGAAGGCTGCTCTCTAATGGATTTGTGCTTGTGGATGTTTTTTTCTAGTTGCTAATAGTGTCAGCTCACTTGAAGCTTTTCCTGTGACTGGGGCATTCAAAAGGCAAGACTCCTCTCATTAATACAGGAGGCGTGCATGTTGTGGTCTTGTCCTCAGCGGTGTGTACTCTATCAAAGTTAGTTGAAAGTGGCCACAGAATTAAGTAATTCAGCAGAGGGATGGAGAGAGATGATGGATACACAGACACATGGTGTGATTGTAAAACCTAGTTTCCATTGGAAACCAGGCTAATTATAACACATCAAAAGTGACTCTATCATGTAATTCCTCAGTGGTCTATAATTTAATTCCTCCTTAGTTCAGGCAGATTTTATAGCTTTCATGTGTCCATAACTGGGAACACCAACCATAGTCATATGACACTTGTACCCTTACACAAGAGGCCTGATTCAGAAAATCTAGGGCTTTCCATTCTCAGCTTCATCTTCCTCCCAATTCCTCATGTGGGCAGGGAGCAAGCTACCAGGTTGTACTGCTTAGCATGCCCCAAGGTCCAGCATAGAGAGGATGTGCTGCCCTTATTACACATAGGCAGTTTTGGAATTGTGAGCATGCATAGCGCCTACTCCATGGGAAGTACTGTATTTTGGGCAGATGTGCAGGGAGACCCCCGTGAGGCACAGGGTGCCTGCCTGGGAGGTCTGGTCACAGGGCAGGGGTGACGGCATGCAGCATTCAGCATTTGCCAGAACTGGTCCTCTTTTTCACTTTGAAATTTAGGAGCTTCCTTTGATTCTTTCTCTCTTGTAGTGTGCTCCACACAAACATAGAACATGTTATCATAAGTTTATTCTTTTGTGCTCTCTTGACAGTATTGCTGCAATGTGTGTTAAGCTTTAGGAATGTCACCTATCAAGCACTTCTTTCCCAGTGGCTCATTTATGCTGGATAATGATGTATTCTGAGGCATTATTTAATAATGAGTGGTCAGTCTGTGCTTTTTAGTGCAAAGGAGAAGAGATTCCCCAGAAAGTGAACAAATCCCTTGTTTGAACAAATCCTTACAAATAATTGGCTATCATTCTCTGTGAAACCCAACATTATTTCAGCTTCTTTTTTTGCAAATACCTTACTCATACATTAGTTATAAAATACAAATTCTTCAACCTCATCCACCAGAATTTCTACCCCGAGTGTTGTCTTGCAAACTGATGCTCTTTCTGGTCCGGATTTGGTGACAGACTGAGGATATGCTTAATTTCGGTATGTACATAGTACCATGAAATACTCTAACAGACTAAGCCTCAACTTGTAGAAAGTAAATGCATTTCTCATTAGGTATCATTAGTAATGCCTGCATGCTAAATAGTTTCTCCACTTTTATGCAATAGATTCTTAGTGTATGAATCAGAATAGTACTAAAAAGGGATGTGCCTGAAAATTTTCACATGTACATCTTAAAGATATACAGCCTCACTTAGCCAAAAGCAGAAGAACAACACACTCACTTATAATTTCAACATGAAGATAAACACTGTGCTTGTTTTAGCAATGAAGTAAGAATGCCTAATGCATGTCCATTCCTCACCTAGATGTGGTGAGTGTGGTTTATTTCTGAATCTGGAAAGATTTCTAAGCTGAAAAGACTTCTCAACTTTTACATCCAAATGCTTCTTCAGCTGCAAAGCTGGTATTTAAAATGACAGATTTAGGGCCCTAAGTAAAGACTGTTCCTAAAAATTAACTTCAGTAGACTTTTAGCAGGCCCTGAACATTGGGAATCTTCCTTTTTGCCCCCACTACAGTTTGTGCAGGAATACAGTAACACTCTGTTTAAAAAAAAAAAAAAAAGAAAAGAAAAAGAAAAAGAAACATTAAGAGATTTAACTCATTTTGAGCCTGCAACTGAATAGAAACAATACATAAGAGCATTCCATGACTATAATAGTATGGGCTTTGGCCCTTCAAAGATAACTGCAAGTATCCATTGCTATGATTCTCCCTTTACAGTAAGGAAGTACTTACATATAGGAGTGTTATTGGTATGTCATGTCTATGAAAGGACTTTACAAACTATAGTTGAACTATAATTCATTTTAACGACTAAGAGAGATGTTGCTCATCACAGATCAGCAGACACAGATTGCAGACAGCTGCAAAATAACAATTATGAGCTTTTAAAAAAAGAATTCAAAGAGGCTGGCTGTCTAAATGCATTTATGTTTTGACTAGTTCTGTTTAATTATTTAAAATTCTTTAGCAGTGAAGATACCTGGAGACATGCTGTGAGGTGTTAGTAAAAGGAGATCAAACTACAGCACTTTACTCTTAAGTCAGAACTGAGAAGCAGGGTAAGATGACAGAATTTTTGGAAAGGGGTTTCCTGTTTGTAGATTGTTTCATTTTGTGTCTGCATTTTTATAAGTGCATAATTTAGAAAAGGCTACAGCTACAACTAGCCTGGGAATGGGGTATTTTAAGAGGTTTTAAAATGTTTATTGATTGTGAGATTTTACTGATTTTGTTAAGAAAGGAGTAACATCCATAGCTAGGCAAAAGAAGAAATCTTGCACAATGGTTTGAAATTTGAGCCAATCTTTACAACTTGCTGGTGAGTAGGACTCAAATATACTATACAGAGAGGCATTACTTGGGTTTGCAAAACTCACTAGAGGTACAAATAACAGACAAAAGAAATAGAACAGTTTTGAAAATGACTTTGAAAATTTTAGTGGCATCTTCTCAAAATAAACTATTATAATAATTTCTTTATTATTCCTTTCTCTAGGCTTTCCCACCAAATACCATCACAGTTTTTGTATACTGCAGCTCAGTGACAGTGTTCTTCACAATAATAAAGGTGATCAGTTACCGTCTGCATCTTATGTTTGATAAAGGTGAAGTAATTCAACAAAAGATCTCAAGAAAAAATGGAAGGCAATGTAAAGATACAGAAGTCCCAAAAGGAAACACAGTTCAGCCCTCAAATTGTAGGTAAGGTTTTCATTGCACAGCGCCAATACATGTCATAAAAGGAACAAGTTTGCACCATGGTCTTGCATAGCAGAAACCTGTTGACTGTAAGGAAATTCCTTACAGTTGTGTAAGGAACAGCACTTCTTAAGACCTGCTTAGTGTTTTTGTTTGGTGGCTCCAGTGTACCTGTGATGAAGCACCTGATCCAGGGGGTGGGGCAGCAGCTGGGCCTGATGAAGGGAGAGGAAGGCAGAGGAAGAGACCTGTCTGGGAGGTGATAAAAGATCCCGGGGAAGAGCTGGAGGAAGTTTTCTAGGGAAGCCTAAGTGCTGGGGGAGCAGTAGAAAAGCTTTTCCTGGTGTTGCCTCTAACCTAAAGAAGTTTGAGAGTCAGGGAGAAGAGCTCTGCCTTCATCAGAAAGAATAAAGTGCTGGGCTCTTCTGTAATGAAGTAGGTCCTTTTAGGATGAGACCTTTTCCAACAAGACACGGCAAGATTCAAGCTCCTGGAGCAGCTGCTCACTAAAAGGTACAAGGAAGCACTTGGCAGCCTAAGGTGCTAGAATGGGATATAATAGATCTAGAAAGTGCTGTGGCTTAGGCTTTCTAAAGACTGTGTGTTATTCTACATGTATATGGTAAAGGGATTGTATTGTTCCTGAAGTCCATCTGTGTAATACATTGCCTTAACTGGAGGGGATTTTAGTTCTAAGAAAACCTTGAGTAATTGCTTGGGGCTTACAGGAACATAGTGAAAGTCCCTGCAATGCTGACCTACTGGGAAGAAGGAAGGAAGTGACCTGCACCCCTTGGCCAGGAAAATGCTTTAATGCCCTGTCTTTAAAAGCCTGAGATCCTATTGCCTTTGCATGCTTGTAGTAGTTTCCCTATCTGTGACGAAACCTAGATGTGTTAGTCTCTTCCCCTCTTACTTCTTTGTGACTACCTGTGATTATTCTGTGGTACTGTTCATGGGGAAAGCTGGAGATGCTTTTATTTTTCAGAGGCAATTTAGTAGGTATTTTAGCCTCTTCTGTCTATGAGGAGCCAAGTACTGTTTATGATGCAAATAAACTCTCAAAGTTAATAAGGCTACTTCCAGACTGAGATAGCATTAAAGGGAAAATAGCATTGGGCTAAAAATTAGTACTTAAACTTTCCAGACTTATGTGTGCATAGAATATTCCTGTGTGTTTACTGAAAATCTATGGAATAAATTAAAATTGAGAACTCCTGCTGATTTTACAAGCTTGAGTCACAGAGAAGCAAATGAAGCTGGCAAGCAGTTTTCAGTCTTCCCAAACACTATGATAGATATGAAAAATTCTGAAATAAGGTACATCCCAGACTGTGTGCAGCACTGAAATATCCAAACAAAGCTTAAACTGAGTGGGTTTGTTATGACTGCCAGCCATACTTTAGCAAGAGAGAGCTCTATATGAGTGAACTTGCTTTGCTGTTTTAGTGCATTTGCAGTCCCTACCGAGAGCCCTGCTACTGTTAGGGCTGTGCAAGCTATCTATTAGAAAGCTTATCTGTATACAGCAATGCTACTGTTCTTTTGTGTCTTTGCATACATCTCTGTGCTACACTCCTAGCAGTGACATTGCTATTCCTCTGTATCACCAACTCACAAATCTATTTCCTATTTACAGGCATACCTTGGAGATATTGCAGATTTGGTTCCAGACCACCGCAATAAAGCGAATATTGCAATAAAGCGAGTCCCATGAATTTTTTGGTTTCCCAGTGCATATAAAAGTTATGTTTACACTATACTGTAGTCTATTAAGTGTGAAATAACATTATGTCTAAAAAAACAATGTACATTACCTTAATTTAAAAATACTTTATTGCTAAAAAATGCTAACCATCATCTGAGCCTTCAGTGAGTCGTAATCTTTTTGCTGATGGAGGGTCTTGCCTCGATGTTGATGGCTGCTGACTGATCGGGGTGGTGGCTGCTGAAGGTTGGGGTGGCTGTGGCAATTTYTTAAAATAAGGCAGCRRTGAAGTTTGCYGCATYGATTGACTCTTCCTTTCACRAAGGATTTCTCTGTAGCATGCGATGCTGTTTGATAGCATTTTACCCACAATAGAACTTCTTTCCAAATTGGAGTCAATGCTCTCAAACCCTGCTGCTGCTTTATCAACTAAGCTTATGTCATATTCTAAATCCTTTGTTGTCATTTCAACAATGTTCACAGCATCTTCACCGGGAGTAGATTCCATCTCAAGAAACCACTTTCTTTGTTCATCCATAAGAAGCAACTCCTCATCCGTTAAAGTTTTCTCATGAGGTTGCAGCAATTCAGTCACATWKTCAGGATCCACTTCTCATTCTAGTTCTCTTGCTATTTCCACCACMTCTGCAGTTACTTCCTCCACTGAAGTCTTGAACCCCTCCAAGTCATCCATGAGGGTTGGAATCAACTTCTTCCAAACTCCTGTGAATGTTGATATTTTGACCTCCTCCCATGCATCTCAAATGTTCTTAATAGCATCTAGAATTGTGAATCTTTTCCAGAAGGTTTTCAATTTACTTTGCCCAGATCCATCAGAGGAATCGCTATCTATGGCAGCTATTGCCTTATGAAATGTATTTCTTAAAGAATAAGACTTGAAGTTGAAATGACTCCTTGGTCCATGGGCTGCAGAATGGATGTTGTGTTAGCAGGCATGAAAACAACATTAATCTCATTGTACATCTCCATCAGAGCTCTTGGGTGACCAGGTGCATTGTCAGTGAGCAGTAATATTTTGAAAGGAATCTTTTTTTTTTGAGCAGTAGGTCTCAACAGTGGGCTTAAAATATTCAGTAAACCATGTTGTAAACAGATATGCTGTCATCCAGGCTTTGTTGTTCCATTTATAGAGCACAGGTAGAGTAGACTGAGCATAATTCTTCAGGGCCCTAGGATTTTTGGAATGGTAAATGAGCATTGGCTTCAACTTAATGTCACGAGCTGCATTAGCCCCTAACAAGAGAGTCAGCCTGTCCTCTGAAGCTTTGAAGCCAGGCATTRACTTCTCCTCTCTAGCTATGAAAGTCCTAGATGGCATCTTCTTCCAAGATAAGGCTGTTTCATCTACGTTGAAAATCTGTTGTTTAGTGTAGCCACCTTCCTCAATTCTCTTAGCTGGATCTTCTGGATAACTTGCTGCAGCTTCTACATCAGCACTTGCTGCTTCACCTTGCACTTCGATGTTATGGTGACTGCTTCTTTCCGGAAACCTCATGAACCAACCTCTGCTAGCTTCAAACTTTTCTTCTGCAGCTTCCTCACCTCTCTGAGCCTTCACAGAACTGAAGGGAGTTAGGGCCTTGCTCTGGATTAGGCTTTGGCTTAAGGGAATGTTGTGGCTGGTCTGATCTTCTATCCAGACCACTAAAACTTTCTCCATATCAGCAAGAAGGCTGTTTCGCTTTCTTATCATTCATGCGTTCGCTGGAGTAGCACTCTGAATTTCCTTCAAGAACTTTTCCTTTGCATTCACAACGTGGCTCGCTGTTTGGCGCAAGAGGCCGAGCTTTCGGCCCATCTTGGCTTTTGACCTGCCTTCCTTACTAAGCTTTATCATTTCTAGCTTTTGATTTAAAGTAAGAGATGTGCGACTCTTCCTTTCGCTTGAACACTTAGAGGCCACTGTAATTGCCCTAATTTCCATATTGTGTCTCAGGGAATAGGGAGGCCCGAGGAGAGGGAGAGAGACAGGGGACTGGCCGGTCAGTGGAGTGGTCAGAACACATGTAACATTTATCGATTAAGTTTGCCATCTTATATAGGGGCAGTTCGTGGCGCCCCAAAACAATTCCAATAGTAACATCAAAGATCAATGATCACAGATCACCATAACAGATAGAATAATAATGAAAAAGTTTGAAATATTGCAAGAATTGCCAAAATGTGACACAGAGACACAAAGTGAGCACATGCTGTTGGAAAAATGGTGCCGATAGACTTGCTTGACGCAGGGTTGCCACAAACCTTCAATTTGTAAAAACTGCAATATCTGTGAAGCACAATAAAGCAAAGCCCAATAAAATGAGGTATGCCTGTACAGATAACTGATACAGTAATTTAAGAGGTCCATCTATTGTTCTAGGTTTGTTGAAATTTAAACAGAATCTCAGTGTTTTCCTGTTCACTGGCTAGTGAAACAAATGCAAACTTTCATTATCCTGCCTGTGTTTTGACTGAGAAGTAGAGTTACTGTCCCTTAAAACTTGCATGTTAAATCCCATAACATGTTCCTCTTACGAGGTCCTAGACACAAAGCTCAATTATTTAGCCCTTGGTCAGCAAATAAAAAAATTTATACTTTGATTAGGTGGATGACAGAAACTTTTAAGCAGATGCTGGTAGTAGGCAGGTTACTTGAAGTTTTTGAAGCCAGCTAAGTACAGAAAAAAATTGTGGGAAGATGACTGGGACTTAACAGGTAAAAAATCTTCTAGATTATGCATGTCTATGATTTTATAATGTTCATAATGCATAATGGTTTTAAAAAACAGTATATTGTTTTAAAACTGAATTTGGAAAAAAAAGCACCTTTTGGTATTTTACTACAACAATGATTTTTTTTCAACTAAATCTTTTTTGTATTACACCTGAGAAACAGAAAATGTGTTTCTTCTCATTAGTAAGTCTTGTCCAAAAATATTTGTCTATATCCACTGAAAAAATAGTAGAAATATTGAAAGAATTAGTGGATAGCTGAATGCATCCACAAAGGAAGTGATGCTTATTACTTCAAGCTGCCTCTAATATATCCATTGTTAAATTTCATCTGTTTGAAGAAACGTCCTTATATTTCTTATAGCAATGTCCTACTTCCTAGAACACCAGAATCATTTTAAATGAGGAAAAAAAAATTTTAGGAAGTCTTCTTGGAAAGGGATGAATGGCAAAAGGGATTATAGTCATTTTCAGCGCTGCTCTTTTAGAAGTGGAGGGGGAAGAAACATGCTGTCACTTGATCACACTGTCCTATTAATTCCCATTCTGTTATTATTCTTCAGGTTCCTCACAGACTCACTGTGATCCTCTGTGGTTAGAAACATTGCTTGATTTTTTTTTAATATTTTTTTTTGCTTCCTTTTTCCCCTGTTTCAGCAGTAACACTGGGGATAATGATGTAATTGGTGAGACCAACCAAAATGACTCTACTCCAACAAGTGACAGCAGTTCAAGAATACAGGCTCTCCACTCACAGAACTCATCTGGAGCGATGGTTAGTATGCTGTTTTCTGTTGTAGTATCTTCCTTTTGTGCAGTACACTGCTTACCATGTGGAGTTTTGTATTGTCAGGTACTTACCACTTAAAGCACTGCTCTGCCCCTAAATGGTAGGCAGTGGTTCCCTGGAGGTACTTTGTATACAACTGGTGTTGGTTGACCTTAGCCTTGTCCTAAAGGCTTGGGTTTGCAAAGCTGTAGATAATTCTATAAGCCTCTGGAGAGGTCTGTCTGCTCTGTAGATGCCAAATGGCCCTTGTAAATCTTGCCAAGAGCACCTAGTGTTCACAGGTGCTTTCAGAGAAAGGGGGGGGCTTTCATACAATGGAAAAAGGGAATGTCTACTGCATGTTGGTAATGCAATCAGAGCAGCCTGTCATTGCCTCAGAAGGGATCTATTGCTGGAGCATAACTTCCTTTTGTGTAACTAGATTTATGTTCGTAAAATGAACCCAACACATCTCTTGAGCATTTATACAAAGCATAAAAAAGAGTGATTTAAATCCAGGAGATGTCTACATGAGATTAAAACATACATGCATTCCAAGCCTTTGGTCACACTTCCTAAATCAGTAAAATGTATGAAGTGATGAAGGTGATGTACATACATGTTATATTAAAGAAACAATAATAAGAAACAGTCATGAGAAGGTTGAAGAGTCAAATATTCAAAAATTAAGAAACAGATTGAACACTATCTATGTAGTTTTAAGCTGCTCCCCATGTATATTGTGATAAAATCTTTAATTATGTGATCCCATGCTATTTTTTCCTACAGGACTCCTGCCTCATTCAGTGCAGAGGATGGTTAGTGATCTCTGAATAAGTAGCTTTTTGATCTTTCATTGTCTTCATTCCCTCCCTCCCCCCTTTGTCTCCCTATTTACTGCAAACTGTTTAAACCCTGGTTTGAATCAGAATTATTTCCTCATTTTCTAGAGTGTTTTTACCTTTTTGTAGCATCTGTATGATTCACAGACATTAACAGTTTTCTTTTATCAGGTAAAATATTTCTCACCTTGTTTCTGTCTCAGTCCCTCCAGTATTCTGGTTTTTGTCCAGTCTGCCTCTGCAGACTCATTTCTCCTTGGGACCTTGTTCCAATCTCCCATTTCCAAATGTATAGGTCAGGTCTAGTCAAACCTAATCTTCTTTCCTTGCCGCCAGCATGCTGCCATGACTTTGCAGGAGATGCTTATTTTTCCCCTTGTTTTTTGTGCCTGTCAGCCAGAGGAGAGGAAATGGCACATTAATTTGTCTCAATAACTTTTTTCTAGTTATAAGTCTGGGCTGTTCAGTTTGGAGTGCTGAAGTAGGCATCTGGAGTATTGTGCCCAGGTTTGGGCTCCTTAGTGCAAGACAGACGCTGACAGGCTGGAGTGAATCCAGCAAAAGCCACCAAGATGACTGTGGAAAGGGGTACATAATATATGAGGACAGGCTGATGAAATGTTTTAGCCTTATAAAGGCTAAAAGGAGAGCTTACTGCTGTCTCCAGCTACCTAATGGAAGGGTATAGAGAAGACTGAGCAGACTCTTCTCAGAGGTGCACAGTGACAGGGCAAGAAGCAGTGGAGACAAGTTGGAACATGGAAAATTTCATTTGGATCTAAAGAAATTTTTTTACCATGAGGGTGGTTAGACACTGGAAGAAGTTATCTGGAGAGGTTGTGGAATCTCCATCCTTGGATATATCCAACACTCTACTGGACACAGCCCTGAGTGACCTGCTCTAACAATCTGCTTTGAGTGTGTGTGTGTGCGTGTGTGTGTGTGTTGGGCAGGGCTAAATAACTTCAAGAAGTTCCTTGCAATGTAAATGATTCTAAGATAATTTAATGGATTTCCCCTCTAGTGTTTTAATGAGAAATTGCTACCAAGTGCTGGAGAGAACACTTCATTTTAGTGGTTTGGAAACATATAGCTGGAAAAGGGAAACAGATGAATGCATTCTATTCCTTAATGATTAAAAAAAAAAAAAAACAACCCAAAAGACAACCCCCCTCCCAAACCTGGATTAGGGACTGCAAAGTATTTTATAAAATCTTAGATTTTTTTTTTCTCTCCAAGCATCACAAATCTAATTGCAGTGATGCAATTTGGAGCGTGATTGCTCAATAATCATCTCTGTTCCTCCTCCTTTCCTTTTTTTCCTTCCCCCCCCACCCCAGCATTTTGTGCAAGGTACATATCCAAATTTCAGTCATGTTTAGCAACTTACCAATACTATAATTAACCTCTGATTAGATGACTATTGCATTGATTTTTTTTTCTAACAGTATTTAATACAAACCCATACTAATTTTGTGTGGTTTATTACTTTTTAGGAGCTGCCAACACATGAAACTATTGAAGATCTCAAAGGTATCTTGAAGGCTTTATAAACTGCTTTAAACCTTTGTTTAATCATTGTTCGCCACAAAAAAAAATGGCACACGACTCCACAGCAGGTTCTGTCATGCCCCATGTTAGGAGCTGTGTGGAAAAGCTCAAGAAAACGATTTGAAGGGAATTCTAACAGAGTAAGTTTTCTCAGCTGTCAGCCAAGCTCTTTGGGCCACAACTTTTTGGTGAGTGTGGAAGCAGCTTCCCTGTTTTGATATGAGGAGATGGAAGAAGCTTTCCTCCCACATTCTTGAGAAGCTCTGTGCCCTCTGGAAGGCGTTGAAACAGGAAGCCACAGCTCACCTCACATCTTAAAGCCTTTAAACGTCATCTGACTGTAGACTCCTCTTGCCATTAATGATCCTTAGCTCATTAGCATAGATGTTTCCAGCCAGACATGTTCTGCCTACAGTTCCAGTTGTTGAGATGTCTCAGCATATTTCATGATTTTTCTGTTTTGTGAAGGYTGATCACTATATTCTATGGGACCATTTAGGTATTGCACTAGGTAATGTAACTAACTTTTGCCACATTGGCTTATTTTTTTTCTTCTGTCCCTAGGTGAGAATAATTCTGTGTAAAACATTTTAGTTCTGATGTTCGCTATTTCTTGTGAAGAAGTGGTTATTCTGATTATTTAAATTAAGTAGACATGCTGCTATACCTGTCTTGACCTGAAAGGGTTCCAGGTAAAGGCTAGAAAAGCAAATTTCATACATGTGAACACCCTTTTAATCTCAGGACACAATCTTATTAGTATGATTTACAGTATGCACACAACTTCACATAAAACACTAATTCCTATTTATCATCACAATAAAATGGCTTGTTTAACCATTCTGATGGTTATTCTCATATAAAGCAGTATCAATGCTACTCTGCTTGCTTTCATAGTATTTCACATCTAGCTAACCATTAAGATCCTTGCTTTTGAATTACTGTAATCATCTACTTTATTTGTGCTTCCGTCACTCTGCTCTCTAACAGTTTTTGCTAGCTGTAGCTCAATAATACATAGTGTTCCTATTTGTGAGGCCTAATTCCTGTATGTTTTTGTTAGGAGTTACAGTATTAGAAGAGCAGGCTGCACTACCAATTACATCTACCTCACCCCGTATCAAAGCAGATATATTACCCGTTTCTGCAGCCTCTGCTTCAGGTTCCACCACATCAGCAATAGTGGCAAAACCAGCTGCTATGGAAACAAGTTCTGGCAATGGAATAAATGAAAAAGGAGAGAAGGGACAGTCATCTGGACAGCATGGATCACAAGATATTCTTGTGGACAGGGATGTAGTTAAAATTTTCTCCAATGTTTCTCCATCACAGGGTGACATTTTAAGGACTGGAGTTTCTTCGGAGCCATGGGACAGTGAAAATTCAGTTATTTCAGATCACTTGAGTAATCCAAAAAGTTACAAAAGAGAGAATTTGCCAGATGGATCACCCCAGGCAAGCTTTACCAGTAGCTACCCACATTGCAATGCCATTGCAACCAAAGATCCCGACCATGTGGAAAGTTTGTGTAATGCTGATAATACCAATGAGGACCTTGACTGCTCAGACAATGAGACTGCTGTTGCTGTTGTTGACAACTCTCTTCCTGGAGGCCAACTATGTGAGCCCATTAAAATTGTTATCACAATGAGTAGTACACCAAATACCCTCAGTGACCTAGCAGGCTCTGTCTGTCTAAGGGCTCTGGGTACTGAGAGATCAAGCTCAGCCCTCAGCTCTAGCATAATTACAGCGGATCAGCAGAGTCAGCAAACTAATGAACAGCTCAGAATTCCTGTTATAACTTTTGATTTGTCTGATGACAGTAAAGGTAAGACTTGTCCAGAGGTCAGTGGAAGTGAAAGAACTCCGGAAGTTTTAAAGACAGATCTCTCATCCAACCAGTGTTCTGGCTATGAATCTGGTGATCCAGACAATGCAGTAAAGGAGCACAGCAATCCAGCAAATACTCCTTTAGACACTAACACCCATTCAGATCCAAATGAGGAGAATGCTTCTGAAAATATACAGGTCATGGCTTTCAATTCTAAAGAGGATCAACAGAACCTAGATCCACAGTCCTGCAGAACTTCTCAGGAAAAGAGGCACATTCGGGTGCTGAGTGTAGACAGTGGGACAGATGTACTTTTAAGTAAGAGTTTCATAGAGGTAACTGACAAAGAAAAGACCTTACCAACTTCTAAATCTGATCTGGAAGCTAAAGAAGGGCAGATGCCCAATGAATCTAACTTTCTAGAGTTTGTCTCCCTCCTGGAGTCCATTAATACCTCAAAAATGAAGGCATCCAATCAATCCACTGTCAAAATGGAGAATACGAAAGAAAATGGGCCCATTGGAGGTATGATGCATGATTTACAACCCTTGGAATAAGCAAGTCAGAACTAATTATTTATGGCAACTTAGTCTGGTCTGCAGTAGGGCAAATTCCAAGGGGAGAACTTTATTTAAAGGGTCAGGGAAGGGCTGGGCTGGGTAGGACAAGAAGTTTTAGTGAAACAGTGTGCAGTTTCAGCTGCAGTTTCTGAATATTTTTAGTTTCTTAAACTCCTTTGAAAAATCTTATGCTAAACACAGTGAGGGTCAAGTAGCTGACTAGTATTTCATACTAGAATAGCTTACATTTGGCAGGCCTGGGTTGTTGGCATACTGAAAAAAATTCTTACAAAAATCAGTATAGCTATAGTGTTGCACCTGCCCTTGCCCATCTTATCAGAGGCATGGAGTACATCTGGAGTACTGCATCCAGTTCTGTGCTCCCCAGTACAAGATGGATGTGGCACTACTGGAGCAAGTCCAGCGAAGGGCTACTAAGATGGTTAAGGGACTGGAGCATCTCTCTTATGAGGAAAGGCTGAGAGAGCTGGGCCTGTTCAGCCTGGAGAAGAGAAGACTGAGGGGGGATCTTATCAATGTGTATAAATATCTGAAGGGAGGGTGTAAAGAGGATGGAGCCAGACCCTTCTTAGTGGTGCCCAGCAATAGGACGAGAGGCAACAGGCACAAACTGAAACACAGGAAGGTCTGTCTGAACATGAGGAAAAACTTCTTTACTGTGAGGGTGACTGAGCACTGGAACAGGTTGCCCAGAGAGGTTGTGGAGTCTCCATTCTTGGAGATATTCAAAAGCCATCTGGACACAATCCTGGGCAAAGTGTTCTAGGTGACCCTGCTTGAGCAGGGGGGTTGGACTAGATGATCTCCAGAGGTCCCTTCCAACCTCAACCACTCTGTGATTCTGTGATGTTGAAGTCTTCTGTGTGTCTGCAAGTATTTAAAAAGCAGAATTGTCATTGCTGATGGTTTAACTTTTAACACACATGTGCATGGACACACACGTTCTTATAATTCCTGGACAGTTGTGGTTGGTTTATATTTAAAAATATCATCAATTTGTTCTTAGTAGGTAAGAGTTTTGATTTTTAGTTGCTTAAAATGAAAATATGTGTTTTAAAGAAGAAAGTTTGGGGGTTGTTTTCAGTGAAGGTCTGTAGTATTTTAATGAAAAATAGTATCTTTTCTTGCAAGATTCCATTTAATTGAAAGGACTTTCATTTACTTTTCATTTACCGTTCAAGAAAATCTCAAACAAGTATTTTAAAGACATATATGCACTGCAATTTATAACATTTCTATAGATAGACCTGTTCTAATTTGTATTCTTCATGCTGTCACCTTTGCTAATTCTCTTCCCCTCTGCCTCCTTTCTGTTATCAAGGAATATTGTTTGTAACTGCTTTATCAACTCTAGGCAAAACTGGCAGGACTGTTCCTTGAAGATATGAGATAACATGCAGTAGAGGTGTATGGAATCCCAGAGAACTTGCCAAGTGATCGGTGCAATTTCCTGTTTTAGAAGATGCGGGCCAAAGTCAAATACAACACCCCACTTCTTCCCCTTCTCAAAAATGTTATGTGTTTACCTTAGATCCTATAATAAGTTGTTCCTTACTAACATATATTCTAAAACAGCCTAAGAGGAAGTAATCTAAATAACCTGTTTTCCATTGAATGTGAGGAACTTAACGGAGCTCAGCAAAACCGCTTCACTCTTGTTTTAGAATCATATCCCTTTCCAAGGATAGGCTCTAGGGAAGCTGTTCTCCCCGACTACATCGACAGCCTCTCATTGCACAAAAAAATTCACAACTGACTTCAAAATTTGTTACTTTTTTTTAAAAAACAACTGTGAAATTCATGTTTTTTACCTTGTTAAGAAAAAGTAAGTAGATATTTTTATCTTCCCAATAGATTTTGTTTTCCTGTAGATTTCATTTGCCTTTCACTCTTCCTTTCCTAATTCTGTTTATTGCTCTGTCCTATCAAATGTACTACCTGCTTGTCTTGCTCCACCTTTCACTCGTGTCCATTTTTCCTTCCATTTTATATTTCTGGTTTTGTGACTTCTGCTGTTCTTCCCTTTTTCTATTTAGCCACACTATTTCTCTCCTATGCTACTTCCCTACTTGCGTTACGTTCCATATTACTTCTCTCTTGTCTTTCCCTCTGTTCTTCCTAGCAGTCCACGCTGTTGCTTTTCTAGTCTTTTCCACTCTCTTTAGCTCGCCTAAAGTCATTGCCTCCCCACAGCTTGTATTCAGTTCTCCTATACTTCTCCTCCTCTATATTGCCTAGTCAAATTTCGCTTCTTGTAGACTTACTGCCTCTCTTCTGATCTGTCAGTCTAATCTTACCCATCTCTGCTTCTCTGACTGTTTGTTCTGCAAAGTAGTTTCTGCTGTGCTCTATCTAGTTTATCAGTCTGCCCAGCTGGCTCCAGTCCATACTCTGCGGTTTCCTGAGGCACGTACTGAGCAATTTTTCTTTTGACTTGGGCCTCCTCAGCTGATCCATTGCTGAGCGACTGCCCCTCTTAGCGCCCAGACAGAGCTCCTCCATGGGCACTGTGCCCACCAAGGGTCACTTGGATGGAAGAGTTGCCTCCCTGCCCTCCCCATGCAACAGAGCAAGGGTTGTGGCAAGTGTATGGGGATCTTTGCTACCCCTCAGCCATAACAAAAAGAATATTTTCACAAGAATTTGACTTCTGTGTGATGTGACTTAGCTGGAAAAGATAGATGCCTAATTGAACTGATAAAATTTTAGGGGTAAGTAAAAAAAGTGTAGCTAATCTATAAATGGCTTTCAGACAAGTACCCTTGTGAATGTGGAAGACTAACTACATAAAGGAAAGGAACAAGTGACCAGAATAAATCAGATGAATTCATAGATTCCCCACTGACAACACCCTTCCCCCCACCCCCAAACTCCATTAATGTGTGTGTAGTCATTAGGCTGTAGACCTAGCAAACACAGTTCTTTTTACTGAAATCCGTACCAAAATTTCTTCCCTCAAACCAATCTGTTACTTTAAGTGACCAGGACTGAATTTCCTACTTTTCCGTCTGTATGTTTAGTGAAGTTAAGCTACATGTGTACATAGTTGAGCTGTCCTGCCTGTTTCTAGGGTGCGCTGAGCTGATGCTGGTTCAGCCCCTGTTGTCCTGGGAGAGGAGCTGGGACCAGGAAAACTGGAGCACTCAAGAACACGAACAGAAGCTGTGGCTTCTGTTGCTGTGTGGTGTCTCCTAGACCTCGTCATAGTGGTGCTGTGGGGAAAACGAGTTTGAATCTGAGCTTTTTAAGCTGGAGAGAGGTAGTTCAAAGGCAGTTATTTTTAAAAGCAAGTAGACTTAGTTTTCCAGTCAAGTCAGAATGTGCTGCTTGCTAAAATAAATTGCTGTCATTACTGGCTGCTTCCCCAAAGTAGGACTTAATTTTAGGAATGAGAAAACCTCTAATTTGTTTACAGTCTTGCAATTACAAATCTGTTTTAACACAATAGCATTTTAGAACAAATCAGGATAAATATTATTCCCACATTAAAGTGGTAGTTCAAAAAAACCCAGTGTGTGTGTGTGGGGAATATAGAGCAAGTCAAGCTATGTGCCGGAGATTTTGAGGGCGGAGGTTGTTTGTGTTTGTTTCTTGTTCTTTTAACCTTGCAAACCACTTAATTGGCAAAGGCTAATAATAGGTGTCTGGTTCAAATGAGCATGAAGTGCCCTGCACAGAGGTGTATATTAGGAAACGTGAGAAACTTGGCAAATTCCTGGAAAGCTAAATATTCAGAGCTGCGTGTAAGAAAGCTGATATTTTGCATAATTTGGAGAAGGCAGGGAAACTTGCTAATCAGAACAGTCTTGAACATGAGTCAATGTCAGAGCTGATTCTGTATGTATGCTTACTTCACATACTTGTGAATTGTGTGGAAGCAGAAGATACATTGTCTTGACCGCAAAAGCCTTTGCCAATAGACAGCTCAGTAAAATGCAATACAAGGAAATTAAAGCCTTGCTTAACCCCATCAGGGATGCCAGATTTAATGTGTTAAAATATGCTACATAAAAAAGCTGTCTAAGAGCTGTTCTGTCTCCAGCCCATCTCTTTTGAATCGTAAGAAAGTASCACTGCCACCATTGCTAAATATGACTTTCAGGCCACTGTCCTTTCAGTTTTGAATCAAACTTTCACCACCCACATAATGAAAGCCTGTTGAAGGGCAACTGCAAATTTTCTTCAGTCTTTGAGATGCATAGAGAAAGCCAGGTTTATTGCTATGCTTTTGGCTCCCCTGACATATCTGCAGCTGAGTAAGAGCAGCTGTACGTCAGATTTATGCAGGGCAAAGGCTCATGTGCTGTCTCTTCTGACACAGTTGACTTGGAATCTAGGACAGATAATGTTATCACCCGGGGAACAAAACCAGTCATGGGAGTGGTGGGGACCTGCACGGAAGAACAGAAACCAGAACTGCTTGACCTGAATTTAGATGTTTTGCAGGCTCTTTTTAGAAAAGGTACTCATCATTCTGGGCAGTGCACAAACCACAACCTTGAGTGAGTTCTTCTGGATCCCAGGCAATTATCCTTCTCCTATAAAAAGTTAAAACATACTTCTATGGGTATTTTTAGATTCTTCCCCCCCACCCCCCATGTGAGAGAGAGGGCTATAGCTTGTCATATGGCAATGAGGGAGAGGGGTCTTGTGCATTGAGTTACCTATTCAAATAACAGCCGTGATGTGAGGCTGCAGTAGGGGAGTTTGCTGCTAAACAAGTAGCACCTTCAGCACAAAACCCTGCTAAGTGTCCTGTCCCCTCTCACTCCATGCGCCAGAGGGAGACTATGTGGCATTTGATGCCCCCCTTTGGATGGAGGAAAATGGGGTGAAGAACTCAGTTCTCTGCATCTGATGCTCAATGTGTAAAGCTTGACAGGCTGAGATTTTAAAATTTCAGTCTTTAAATCAAAGAGATAATAATACGTTCAAGGGCAGGCTGACATCTGTAAAGAAATTATGAGGGTATTTCAGAGGTTTGTATTCTGACATAATTGTTAGGTTTAGTGATTAGACTACTTACTGTGAGCTCAGAAACCTTGATTTTATTTCCAGCTCTGCTGTGGACCTAAAAAGATTATTTTGAGCAAGTCACTTCTGTGCTTAAGTTTCCCTGTCCTGTTACAGTCAGTATCACTAGTTTTTCCTACTGCTTCAGGATTAATGTTCAGCTCCTGTGTGCTTCTTCAGTGCCCATACTGAACTTCTACAGCAGTTTCTGGACTGTGTCAAGTTTCCCTGGGCTGCTGTCTTCTGGTGGGTGCCCAGCTTTAATGTCAGATTTTTCTTTTAATGATTTGGGGAATAATAGGCAATTTTGGATTGTGGATAAAGTGCATAAGTTAGATGTTTCTGCTAAACAATCAGTGAAAAAAGGGTTAGGAATGTCAATTAAAACATTGTTTTTTTGTCCTATATTCCCCAGAGATATGAATGGGACAGTTCATACCTCTTAAAGCTATTGTTTCATGTGAGGTACTGACAAGAGTGTAAAGAGATTTGAAATCAGTTGTCTCTGCAACCAAATGGGCAACAAATATATTTTAAAATGAAACTTTCTATTTAGGAACATAGTTTTGTGGAAAGGACTAGATTCTGCAACAGAGCAATTAAAGAACAGAAGAGACTCAGGCTTAATTAGCTCAATTCTGCTTGACCAGATTTCAAACCAGATGGCATTTGAAATTATTATGACAGTGGCATTTTACTTTACAAGAATGAGCTGTGGAGATTGGGGTAGAGGTATGCACATACAAGCCACGGGAAAAAGTCTGGGAGACTCTGGAGAAAAAGTATGAAGTAGAAAAAAGATTTGGAGAAATGTCACAGTTCAATAAAATTTCATTCTAATTACCGAATAAGGTAAGGTAACTTTAAAGTTGGGATAACTAGCTGTCAGTATTGTGATTATTGTTTGCACAAAGGCTGCTTCATTTAAACTGTAAAACCTCTTTCAGTATTATCCTGGTGTGGACCAAAGGCTTATGTACACAGGTGATTTGGGATACCTAAAATCAGTTTCACAAGTGAAAAAGTTACACAGCAAAGGAAATTTTTGGCAGTGGGACTGTATTTATATTAGGGGCTCATTTGGTAGCATTGGTATGTTATGTTCTAGGTAATGTTGCTATGCTGTTAAAACCCTTTAGTGTAGGTAAAGCTGAAAATGTTTACAGAGAGGTCTTTTATTCCCGTATAGGAAATATGTTTATGTTGGTAGGGATAACTAAGTGATGCATCTTATGCTTAACCAAAATATGAAAATGGTGTACAGCCCAAGCCTCAGTTGTTTGTGCAGGACTCTTCTGAATCACCCTTCCTCAAGCCTGATGTAGCCATGAATCTTGATAGTTCCACTGATCAGATTTCAGTCATAGGGAGTATAATTCCCAGCTAAATTATGAAGTTAGCTGCTAAGCCCAGGTCTGTACTTGAGGCTTCTGCTGGCCAGCCATGTGTACATCAGAGGTGTGTGGAGCAGTGATCCTGACTAATAGCTCTGGCCAAGGCCACAGTGAAGGTGCAGATATACTGACATACTGTGCCTTTATTCTTCCTTTACTCTTGGAARATATTTTCCCCAGTAACTTAAAGTTGAGCTTTGCCAGCATAATTTTCATGCAAGGAGTGTTTTGCTGATGTAGAGCTCATTACGTACCCTGGCAGAGTGCTCCTAGTCTAGACACTTCTATCTCCGTTTAAGTAAGTCACTTGGAAGAAAATGAGTAGGAATCATGAAAACCCATCACAAACCCATCATGGCCTATCTTTCCAGTGCTAGAAGTACTCATCACCATTATGTTGTCTGATTGGCATATAAAACCTGTAAGAAGCAGTACTATTTATGTTGTTACTGTTATGGCTCTTTACCACTGCAGGGGAAAGAAGTCTGAAAGGCTTGTGGTTTGGAGTGGAAAAGAGAGAGGCATTTTTTAAAGCCACTAAATAATCAAATTAAAAAATCTTGTTAATTGTTCCAGCCCTAGAGCCAGTTTTAGACAATATGGGACCAATTAGATTATTAAAACCAAAATTTCTGATCACTATCAATGATTTTAGTGCTTAAATAGTCTTTAAGAAAATGATTATGATTAGGTGTCTATGGCTTCTTCATGTCCCTCAGGTACAGTTACATGATTATGGGGATGCTTCAGTAACACCACAGTTAAATAAGGCACAGTTTCAGCTTAAAATGGAGTTTAAAATTTTAATTAGGAAAGAAGAAAAACGTCACCCACCCACATGGTTCTTAAGTAGGAGAAAGTAGGTCTGGAGCACCCATAGAATTTTGTGTCCATGCACAACAGGATACAGAAGATTTCCTTTGAACAAACTTATGCTTATTATACTTATTGCACAAGAAATCAAAATCCATGATTGTCATTTGCTGCAGAAAGGTAGCAAGAGACTGAGAACATTGCCAGGGTTGTAGAAAGATTTCTCCTCATGGAAGCTGAAGGAACGCTGCTGTTTCAAGCAAGAGTTGGGTGGTATATTTACTGCCCGCCTTCTCTTGCTTCTGGTACCCTGGCATGTTAAACATCTAGTTAGTCTGTGGCCCTGATGAGGTTCTTCAGGTTTGGTGCTGCTTGTTGTACTTTACATTAGGGCTGAGACCTGCTGGGACAAGATGCGATGGCACAATTAAAATTGTTCTCATGCATTGTTTTTGGATTATTTTTTCCAAAAAAGGATTGTTTTTTCCAAAACTGAATTTTTCCACTAGATTGTTTTTTCCAAAAAATAAGTGCGAATGTCTACAATGAGCACTGGTTATGTGGCAAAGCTAAGGAACTTGCGCGAGTGTCTGGGATTTTAGGATATTAGAGGGGTGTGTCCTGTGAATTGAAACCAGTATAGAGATGTCTTAACTCATTAAGGTAGGTTTGTTTGTAGAAGTTGATCTGTGCATCCAAAAGCTTGTCTGCTTTTTTCAATGATATCAGTTGGTCTAATAAAAGGTATTATGTCTCTGTACAAGCATGGAATCTGTTTTATCCTTAGACCATCTTAGTTATGACAACACTATTTCCTGACTGGTGACTCTTGTGGGTTAGGATGATTAGATTTCTAAGGCATTTAAACAGCAGGGATGCAAGAAATCTAGGTAAATACATTTCAATACACCTTGCTAAGTACAAGAAGCTACAGGGCTTACTGCAGCATCTCTGTCAGGCACAACAAAACCCAACCTTTTTCATTTAAAGCATAAAATTGTGTGGCTGCTTATGGTGGTGATGAAACCACTATCCTAGATGCACTTTCAAATCCTAACTGATAACTTTTTCAGCTTACAGTCGAAGCAAGGTTGCAAAATATTTTCTGTTCAACATGAATGTTAATAACTAAAAGAGACTACCAGTAGAAAATTATACACATATAAGTAAATGATTTACATGTGTAGTGAGGTAATGTAATTGATGCATTCAAAATAGTAGAAACAGGACAAATCAGTTATGCCTATTTTGAAACCTATAGTTCAGCATTTTCCAAACATGAAATCTACTGTGAAATCATTTAGCCAGTTTGTCCTTTATCCTGCATCAGGTTTGAGGGGGTAGGTCAGGGGTGTTAGCAGTTACCTGCTCTCCTGTACTACAGCTCTATTTTCTTGGAGGTGCTGCTTTTCCTGTTGTAGCAGGGGAATGGGCCAGTGCTTTTGCTTTTCCTCTGTCTGTATACCAAGCTAGGGAACCAATTAGGGCCTCCAGGGAAGCAACTTCTTACTGTGAAAGAGCAGGGACAGATTACTTCCCTCTGGAATAATAGAAGAAGCAAAGCATAATTGTCTCTCATTTATCCATTGCTCCATTGTCTCTTCTTGAAACAACCCTTTCACATAGCCTTCCTAAGTCAGAATACCTCCTCATTCAGATTTATATGATTATATTGCTTAAATCATTTTAATGGTTTTCATAAAATGAGTAATTGTTGCAGTGTTTAGCTTTCCTCTTTAAAATGTTCTTGTTCAGATGTTAATGAACAAAACTCTTGATGGTCATCCGTGGAGAGTGGCTCTACTTCACTGCCCTGTTTTCCAGATAGCCAGATGATAGAGAGAAAAGAAGAAATGGTGGGAACAGAAAAGCACTGTGAGCAACTTCCTAAACAGGAAAGATCAGATGTACAAAGCCAAGATCGTGCTAGTACTAGTCCGGTGCTACCAGAGCCTGCCAAATTTTCAGCACTGTAAGGCCATTTTACTTTACAATTTTGTACTTCAAAGATATGATGTAAGCTGTTTTGTTTCACTGAGTAGAAATGACATAAACTTTTAATTAACCTCTCTTCCTTTTTGTCTTATTGAGAACAAGAAAAAAGTTCCTCATAGTAGTTTTGAAACATTTTTGTGTCAAGTTACCAGGGCAACAGGCAAAGGCAGATTATCTACCGGGTAACTTCTCAGCAAGATAGTTCTGTCTTGCAAGTAATAAGTGGACCTGAGGCGTCTGTACAAGATGAGCTATCCGTGGATGCAATGCATGTGTTCATAGATGAAAATGGTGAGTTTCTGTAGTTGGAATAATTACAATGTGTGAAGAAATTCCTAAATAAATCGTGGACTCCTTATAAAGATATTTCAATTCTTGTCTGTTACTGATGGCGTTTCCTGTGTGCATGAAAGAAAATGGCTTAGTAGTTTCAAGTCAGATCAGAAATAACTGGAGAGTTCAAAGCACAACAGGAACCATCTCAAACCTGAGGTTTGCACAGTGCCATATCTGCCAGAGGTTTGATCCGTCTTTCAAACATCATCTTCAAGAAATGCAGACTTAGGCATGTCTTTGCTGAAGAACCCATGGCATTTTCTGCCTGATGAGAAATTATGCACAGGGATGGTTGGGCAAAATGTTCCTGTTTTTGACTGCTGTGTCCTTCAGATGAGTGTGAATAGTTGCTGGCTCAGACTGAACTGTCTCTGATAACACTGGGGTTGCTCTCATTCAGAGTCATGGTCTGCTACCTCTTTCAAGAGAATTAATGAGTGAACTAGTCTTTCTCAATGCCTGTGCCTGGAACGCAGCTGCTCCACAGCTATTACTAGAGGTCGAAGCTGTAATATAGTTGGTGGTGGTTTGTTTGAACTCCATGTAGTGCTTTGTGAGCTACTGGCCAAATACCTCTGAATGTCAGTAGTCGCAAAAGCCTTACTTCCCTTAAAGCTGCCTTCAAAAGCAGTACGGAAAGAGTACCAGTGGTAGCTGTGTTCATGACCCCAGAGATGTTTTCTTTTCCACCCTTTCTTGCTGGCCCTGCAGCTCCTGGTGTGCTGTGGGGCTAAGAACAGCTGCCAAGCAGGGCGATGGCATGACCTCTGGCTTAACGAACAGTGCCCCTTTACTGTTCAGTAGGTGTGCAAGGGGAGAGTAGCAGTGGCTGTACTTCTAGCTTGATTTTTCACTGCTTTGCTCTTCCTGACCTCACCTCTGCAAACTGAAGGAAAAATTCTAATAATAATTTTGTATTTTACAATGAACTTATATTGGTAGATGGGCTTTACATTTATTTCAGATACCTATAAATGACTGTGGAACGCATAAGCCTGTAGCAAATCTGTTTCTCTGGGTATCCTTTTGAGTAGGATTCCTTTTCTTTGCTCTCATGGAGTCTCGTACTCTGCACTGGGAAAAGGAATCAGATTTTCAATATAATTTCTGTTTTGATTTATCTCAGGTTTCCAGTTGTTTGAGGGTTAATTTGTTTTCTGAAGTTTTAAAACAAGCTTAATTTCCAAAATGAAATCTACCTATCTTAATATTCCTGACCTAAAATACATTTTTGATAAATTTTATATGTAAAACAAATGATCACATCACTTAACTGATTTCTTTTCTCTGTATGTTCTAAAGGGGAAATTAGATCCTGTTATTTAAAGGCTGGCTGTCAGAAGGAAGGAAATTTTCGACATCAGCTATCAAATTGTGGTTGTATTTCAAATGCTCAGTAAGTAAGCCCTTATTTTTAGATATGCTAGTGTTTCCATTGGTGGAAGCTATGAAGCTAATTGTAGCTGTGAAAGATGCATGTAAAAGGAGTATCAGAGAATAAATGTGTTAATCTATTTTAGAGATGTCAAAGCATGAATTTTTTCTTCTGTGCTAAAACACTGACTGCCTTGTAAGATTATTGATAAGGAAAAGTGAGAAAGTAAAGCAGAACTAGCCAGTTTGTTTTCATTATTTTCTAGGAATATCCAAACTCAAATGCAGAGATAAAAATGAGATTGCAAATAAAACAAAGTAAATGGGACTATGTTATCAACTTATCCCCCAACCTTGTCTTCTTACTCATTTGTCCTTACCTGTTGGGTCTTTTATAGATTTTACTGTTGTATCTATTATCAGCCAGTGACACTGCTTCCTGTGGACTCTAGCAGCCAAGCCTTTCACCTTGCATGAAATCTCTAATGAGCACTCTGAAAAAGCATCTGAATGTTTGGTTTTTTTTAAGGGTCTTTTCAGAGTGATCCATATAAATCCCATATTCATAACTCTGGTTTCTATTCTCTTCGATATGATCTGTTCTTATGCTTATCTGTAAAAAGAATTTTAACTGTTCATAAAAGTTTTTATTGAATTTTTTTTATTTTTCATACTGTTATACAGCATTTTGAAAAATTGAGTGAGGGGGCGAGAATGGTCATTATTAATAGTAAATATTCTTCTTAAAGTGTTTGGCTTTCATTGGAGACTTTTGAAAAATTTGGGACCATGTTAAGAACAGTGCTAACCTGTGAGATAGAATGCTATCACCAGAGACATGAGAATAATGTTTTTTTTTTTAATTCAGTGGGCAGACATTAAAAAAAACAATCTGAGTTCATTCCCRGTAGAAATGTTCTAGGTTTCTTCAGCAAAATGAAAATGGTGGTTTCAGTCGTGACCTAAAATTAGACACTTTGCTTTGGGGCTATTTAACTCTTGCAACTCGTTTGTTTCACCTGGTACAGAATATATTTTCTCTCTTACTCCCTTCCCCCCATATAACTATGAACTGAATCTGTCCTAAATTCACAAACTGTTTCAAGTCCCGTGACATTTCTCAGTTAATGTTTCTTTTGCCAAAAAAGAATAATCTTCCATCTTATACAAGAAGTCCTTCTAAAGCTGTCTTTGCTAGATGCTCCTCTGACATCTTTGTCTTCCTGTACTATATTAGATCCTGGTTTTTAGTTTGTGGTTTGCAGAACTCTAGGAGTGTGAGTTATTTTTAAGGAGTCTGCTAAAGGTTGTTAACAAAAGCAAGTTCAGATACTCTCAACAGCCATTTACATACATGTAATTTCTAAAGATTTGCACCTTTGTTAGAAAACTCAGAGCACAGTAACAGTTCAAACTGTGGAACAGAACAAGTCAGCAAAGATGGTTATTAGTGGGTTCCTGGAGTGTTTTTGTTTAGAAGGCTGTGGGAAGGCAGGACACAAGCTTTTCTAAGAACAGAGCAGCATGAAGGAAAGTACAAAACAGAGAGTTCCCATGGAAAACAAGGAAAGAGGACCAGGAAGCATGAAGTGTGCCCAAAATTATTTTTTGCAAGAGCAGTTTGTAATGTGATTAGGCCAGTGAGATTACTTAAAGCTGTTGGTTCAGTCAGCAATTCCTACTGTCTGTGCATAGATTGAATGGTAGCATGGGAAGGAGAGGGTTTTTTGTTTTTTTGTTTGTTTGTTTTCAGATGTTGGGCATCAAGTAATTTTGTACTTAGACATTACTAAACATTTATAGCCTATAGAAACAAGGCAGCCAAGTATGATTATCTTCCTTCAAGCTAGTTCAGGGATGAGGCATCTTCCCTTCCCCTTCCCCTTTTGTCTGTTGTTGCATTGTTCATTGTGCAAGAGTCCATACCAACAGGAGATGGTGCTCTTGTGAAAGGGTATTAGAAAATAGTCATGAAAAGCATCTTGAGAAGTGATCAGCCTATTTCCCAGCCCCAGCACAAAGTTAACTAAGGAGAAGATGATGACTCTGACAGTGCTTCTTTGTGAATACTTGAGACAGTGCAGAAATCAGCACTCTGTGGTGTCTGCACCCATTGAGGAGCCATGCAAATTAGATTGCATGAGTTCAAAGGATGCAGGAGAAAAATGCCTGGACGTAAGAGGTGGCATCCTCTTTGACGAGAGGGGTAGAGTTTTGAGCTAAAGTGAGCTCAAATTTCAGAAGCTAGGAAAAGCAAAGTCTGTGGAGAACAGTAGGTAACATAGATCTGCCTTAATAAGTGTATAAGCTTTTACAACACTTTTTACCAGTCAAGCTTGGTTCATAATATTAAGATGAAGCTTGCTGCCAAAGGGAAAATGTCAAACTGAGTTGAGCTAGTGGAGTAGTTACATGGATGCGCGTGGGCTGTACTCTGAGGTGCTTGTCTGTGGGTAGGAAAATCATGGGATTTTGGCCCAGGCCAGGGGATGGCAAAAAGCCTCTCACTTTGGGAGTGTTTTCCATGTGAGAAGCAGCAGATCAGAGGTGCTGACATGCTTGGAGCTGTGGCAGTTCTGGGTAACAGTGCAATTTGTGAAGGAGGAAGGAATTTTGATTTGGGAGGGTATGAACGCTGCCTGGTTTGTCAAGAATAATCCAAGTGGCTTATGAACTGGCCAAAGGTAAATACTTTTTAACTAAGTCAGGTGAAACTGGAGAAAGTATTTAAATCTATGAAGTATTTAAATATTACTTAAAATAAGCCATTAAAGGAAGCTTTGAGGTAGACTAATGATTAACAATCTTAAATTCAAATTATAACTCACTATTCTTGTCTATTGAGTCTTACTATTGTCTGCTGCAGTAGTTAAGTCTTAAGCAGTCTGGCATTTCACAACAGAAATTATTAGGAACTGAAACTACAGTAGTATTTCTATGGCCTATAAACAATAATCTAATCTTTTTGGCATGGCTTCTGTAAATCTGCTTCCTACAAATAATACCAGAGTCTTAACGATGTCACTGTGTCACAGAAGTGATGCTGTGTTGTGACTTTTTTGTCTTTACTGTTGTGTGCTTGCTGCTCTTTCTTTGTTTGTAAAGGCTAGGTGAACAATCTAAGAGAATAAGAATGCATTAAAATGTGCCAGGGAAAGCAAGAGTGTCTAAGTTTGAAAGAATTTATGCTCTTCTTCCTTCAGAGTCTCCCTGGCCCTGGAAACTGTATTTTTTGAGGGGATTGGCTGAATTCAAATATCAGCTGTCGTTGCCTCTTACTGGCTCTACTCCACTGTGGAATGGTCTTCATAGTATTCTCCCATTTATCAATGTTAACATATATTCCACCAGTTTTGTTGTTTGTATTCCAACTATAGTAGTTGGCCTGATCAGAGATACTGGCTGTACCTTCATTCCTTGTCCTGGAAATTATCAGAATGTCTTAAAGGTAGTAAAATACTGTCTTATTAATCATTTTTAAAATTATCCCTTAGTTCTGCCAAGGCTTATAGGGAATTAGAATTGTTTCAAAGTGTCTCTATGTTTCTAGTCACCAAAGCAGTTCAGCTCTTTTAATATTTCAAAACTTAAGTTAAATTTAAATGAGGACCTTAAATTGTAACAATCATCAAATAAGGTATTTCCTTTTCCACCTTAACCCTCACTTTGGCAGTGATTCTTGATATTAAGTTTGGTGGTAAGTTATCTAAACATTGGCAGGTAGCTAATCAATTCCCCAGTTACAGTCCATGTCATTACCCTGACCCCACTTTTGTCTGTTGTCTTGTCAGCAACACCTCTGGCCAGGACGCACTGTGCAATGGATTCCCTGCTGCGCTAATTGCCTCTAAATCTGATGCTTCCATTACCTAGCCAACCTCACCTCTAGCCATAAATCGCTTTGTGACAGGCTTTGGCAAGACAGAAAACGTAGTCTATTCTGAGTGCATGGATTACATTAGAAACTAGGTACAGAAAGACCATTGGAATCTATTTTGGAGCTGGAAATTTGAAATAGATTTCCCATCATGCAAAAAAACCTCTTCTACCCCATTACACTATGATCTTTACCAATCTTTTTCTCTTGTAGAGTGAAATGTTAGTGTTTGTACGCTGTGTGTTTTTTGTATGTGGTTGCCTTCTGGAGAGGGAGAGAAGGATGAGAAAGCTCATGTTTTTGTAAAACTGGTGCCTGGCATAAGCATGAACCGCCTTGTTGCTTGGTTATTTTGACTTTTGACCAAAAGGTTGCTAGGTTTGCAATCTTACCTGTCTTACCTGTATAGCACAGTTACAAGTTCCAGTTAAATTTCTTCCTATTGGATGAGTGATACAAGGTAAAACTCTCAATCGTTAACAATAACACATCTTTAAAAATATGAAGTGTAAAATGTACAAGTTAGAGCAATGTTAGAGTTATATATGTTTTCAGGGTCAATAGAACAAGCTGGTGTTGTGAAGTATCTTACAAATAAGGAAGTGTCACTGACACCTTTTCTGTCTGCCACTCTATAGCAGAAAGCAGATGTTTCCCAGGAATTTCTTTAATTACTTTGAATGTCTCATGTAATTAAATAACTGAACYGGTTATAATAAGCAGTCAAAGAGAGAAATGTGATCTATCATATTATCTAGGCATTACATGAAAAGTGGCTTGTAAATATCAATGAAAGCTTAAATTTCTAAAATTACAGTAATTATAATTAATTAATGATTAATGAATTAATGATTTTTGCATCAGTTTTATGATCTGTCTTCAGAAGAGATGTTAATTGGGCCATAAGGTATGTATCAATGTCAATGTATAAATTCTACAGCAATCGTATGTTCTGTGTATACTTGCTGTATCAAGCTACTGTATTTTCAGACCTGTTTCACTGCTTTGCTAAGTGTGCTTTCTTTGCATATTGAGGAATTAAAACACGCAAATTTAAACAAAATTTTGTATTCTTGTTTAGAAAGCCAAGCCACCTCTAATGTAAAAGAAAAACAAGCATCAATATTTTTTACCTTTCAGTAACACAGCTTTCCTCAGTGCATGTTTGAAATACTGCCCTTTAAGGATTTCGTCTTTCTAAATGACTGAGTATAAGAGATTGATCTGTAGGGAAGTTATGCCTCCTGGTTTCACTTCAATGAAAAGCTCTGTTCAATCAATGCAAACTATCGCAGTTTATTTTCCCAAGTAACAAGTGGTAAAATGATATATTGCCTGACTCTATAGCCTACAAAAATTGGTCATTGAAAAGGAGTGGTCAAATATTCAATGAGTGGGGTGGTCATTTCAGAATTCAGTGATGAAATTCAAAACCGTTTCTGTATCTGCTTTCTTCATTTACGTTGCAAAAGACAACAAAATGTAAATTTACAATAAACTTTAGGTCACTGTTATAATACAGTTTACTATTTTGATACTTTGTATATAATTCTGCTCCTACCAAAAATGTATTCCAATTTTTACTGTGTGTAAAATTGTATCCTTAGTAATGAAAGGAATAGTGCTTGGAGAAGCCTTAAAAACAGAATCCAGTATCAAAATATAATTTTGTTAAATAACTAGCTAGATTTGCATGATAATGAGAGAAGCAGTCTAAAGACTATGTACTCAGAATACTTGTTCTTTCTGCTTTGCCATTTCAAATAATTTTGTAAATATTCCCATATCAAAAATGAGCTCTCCAAAATTTCCGTAGTACCATAACAGCCTGAAGCAGTTCCCAGGCAAGGTAGCATGATGGCACTATAAAACTCAAATGCTTTCCTTCATAAGTTTTACTGATGATCTATCACCTATCTGATGATGGTTTTTATTTCAGCATAGCATTTTGACAGCTAATGTGAGTGAATTTAGTTTTGGTAAGGGCTGGATTCATTTGCAAAAAACTGTTGCATTTTTCCCATGCTGTTTTTGCTTGGATATATTGCAATCCATCTCTGACATGTCCATGGGTACTCAGATATGAAATGAGAATAGGTAATTAAACATCCTTGAAAAGCAAGCCAGCGTAGGGTCATGCTAGATATTCATTATTACTTATGGGTGTGTGAGCATCTTTCTGTGCATCCTTATTTTTGTTTCCAGTGAAAGCACAGATTTTCTTGGTGTGTATGCATGTGTATGTGCTATGGTTAACTGCACTTCCTAAAATACAGAAGGTGGTCCACACACGAAATCCTTATGTGGTTCTGTCCATATCAACCCAGGAATGCTTTCTGCACAGTTGAAAAACTGAGATGTGTATAGCTCCAAGGCAGGAAGTTTTTTGTCGAGCTTTTTTCTTAAGTTGAAAAAAGTTGAAGGCTACTTTTTGAGGACAAGCCAATTCTATCTGTCAAATCATGTATTAGATCTTCTAAAGTCAACTGAAATTGTGCCCACACAAGCTTTGTAGGCATTTGGCTGTGTATATTTTCTTCAGGAAACAGTCTAGGTTTTAGTGAATGTGATTTACAAGAATATTGCATGTATTCTTTAGCCTATTTCCTTCTCTCCTGTATTAAACTCCTGTGAAGGAAACAATTTTGAGAACTCCCAAGTCTGTGCAAGATGGCATCATTATACGCATGCATTGATTTTAAAGTRATAGAACTGGTGTCTTTTTGGAACAATCCAAATTTTTTACCAGTCGTGATGAAACTTTGATGCAAAAGTACTTGATTCATTCAAATGTATGTATAGGTTTAAGTAGTGGACCTTTTGTTGCAATTTATCACTTTATTTGTCTGGCAACAGTCAGTAGTAGCCATAAATTGCATCACAAAACTGCTGTGTTGTATATAAAAAAAAGAAACTAGAGTTTAAGATAAATAAGTAAGACAAGCTGGAGAAAAGGAGGTATGGCATGCAACTGAAGTATTTGAGAACTGGAGCAGAGAAAATGATTTGACTTACCCACCCCTGAGGAAAAAAGCTTCTTTGTATCTTACCCACAAGATTCTCTTTCCTGCTTAAGTGACATTTGGGTTTTCACTTGGAGTCTATTGTAGTTTCTTGCATATCTTCAAGTGTTCTGGTTTGAGTCTTCTACTTTCTTAATAATGTATCAATTTTTAAATTTATGTAATAATATATAATAAAATTGCATAGATAAAATTATATACATAAAATTATATGTTTTATTATTATGTATGTTTTTTCGCACATAATAGTACAATTTATGCATTCATATTGCACTATCTATGTTTTGTTGGAGCAACTGGAGCTCTGAACTCTTCTCTTTGTTAGATGGGGCCCTGACACTTCAGCTAGGCTTCTAAGAAGCCTTGTTACAGTTTGATTTAAAATGCCTTCCAGTACAGATAGAGAACTCTGTTATGAAAAAATCTTCTGCTTAATTTGTTTTTTCTGTTTGTTTTCAGGGTAGGTTTTTTCAGCAACAGTAGGGCCATAGGCTAAAAAGAACTAATTGCAGCAAAATAGTGAGTAACAAGTACTAAAAAAATAATTTAAGCTACCTGCCAACATAGCTTTTAAATGCTGCAGAGTGCTAGTGTTTCTGCCCTTGGGCAAAGAGAACTTCAAGTGTCTGAATTCTAACAAAGCCATTGATTTTTTTTTAAAAGTACTCTTTACAAACTCCGAAGCATTTTCTTGTTGGCTTTCTATATGCAAGAAGAAACACTTTTGTTAGCTGACCAGTTAAAATCCTTTCCTGGATTTCTGGCTTTTCTAGCCTCATTTTCACTCTTTTAACCCAGGGTGGGGAAGTGGGTTGTTTTCAACAGAGTATGACTCTGGGAGATTAAGGGAGGCCATGCTGCCACATGATGGCAGCAAAATCCCGTTCAGGAATAAAAGCTTCTGTAGGCCTTTCCTTTTAGGACTTGCTTCTTTTCCCTCCCCTCACCTTTTCATATGGAGAACTAAAGAGGATGCTTTAAAAGACTCTCTGAAGATAATGGAATAGTGGGTGTTGTTAATAAATTAATTCGAGTAAAGCTGCATCTTCTCAAAATGCACCGTCTTGTTTAGTAGCTATTATGTTCTGTTTGTTTTTAAAGTTGTTAGTACTTTTATCTTTGCTCTGAAATGTAATAGGCTTATATATTTTATCAATTTAGATACTTGTTTTCAAAATAAAAAAATCGGAGTACAGAGAAGTAAGGCTACAGAGAAGTAAGGAGTAAGAAGTAACCATGTGGATGCCATTCTTGAAGTGCCTAAGTAAGGAGATATGCATACCTTTCTGCCTTCATATTACCTGCAACACTATTGATAGCATGCTTTGCAGGGCTTTTCTTTCCATATACAATATCTACTTTAATTACTGAAGCTTATTTTGAAATCCATTGCAAAACTTTAACAGTGACCTGATATCCTTTTCTGTCTAGTATGTCAACAAATTGGTACATCCAGCTATCCCGTTCTGTAAATTTGGGTATTTTACCTTACTAGTATTAGGACTTTGTGCCTCTCTTCTCTCAGTTCCTCTTCTTCTGAAGTACATAACGACCTTTGGAGGGTGGTGTGGTTTTTGCCATTGTTTAGTAGCTGAAGGGCTCGGTTGGAGCCTGTATTTCCCACCATTGTTAACAGACCTTGCCCCTTTTTAACTGATGTCCTAGAAAATGGGATGTGAGGAGCAGCGATATGGCTCAAGGACACATTCTAGGTCCCAAACGTTGCAGAGTTACAAAGGAAAAGTGAAATTCTCCCTGCCAAAAATAAAAAAGCTCGGTAATCAGTGGAGCTTCCTACATGTTCTCCAAAACTTCCTGTTATGCAACCAGGAATAGCCACAGCCAGGAATTATTACTGATTTTTTATGTTATTAAAAATCACTTTAAGATACTGAATATTTGCCATTCTTTACCATTGTCAAATGGAAGCACTCTGCTGTGAACTTGGGTCAAGGTGTCATTACAGAGCCACAGTAGACAGCAACCTGCAGAGATGGGACCACCACTGAACCAAAAATGCGGAATTTTGTCAAATATTTTTTCGGTACTGAAGACCAATTTAAATATTTTCAGAACTGATTTTGTAGGTTGCAATGGCAACAGATGATTTTAAGACGAAAGAACCCCATTCAGAGTATTTTCATTGGAAATACTGCTGCTTTCCTGCAATTGGAAAGCAAATTGTCTGCTTAAAAGATCATTTAATTGATATTTATAATAATATATTTCCAGCAAAAAGAAATGTCAGAAATCTCCCCAGATCCTGTTGCGTGAGTAGCAAAATGTGAACTGATTTAAGAGAGAATTCGTCTTTAGCTTGAGCTCCCCTCAATAGGAACCGTTAAGTAAAGCTAAAACGTGCATTCTGAATGGGTAATATTCTTTTTGAAACTACTAATGTACTTACAGAAAAACAGTGAAGACTGCCTCCTCTTCTTCACAGATTTTAGATGTTTGCTATGATCAGTTTAATATGTAATCATCAGTGGTGTTGACTTTTGTGTATTTCAATTTTCTTGTATGTTTTAAGTTGCTTTTTAATTTATAAGTAAGTCTTGTTATTTAATGCTGCGATTGGTAACTGTAAATCACCTGCTGTTTAAGAAGAAAATTTTTCACAACTAGTGGAGTTAATCTCAGTCTGGAGTTATATAATACTGCGGTCAGATTAATGCTGGTGGTTGTGGAGAACTAAGGAGTGGTGAGTAGAGACGTAGCAAGAGATCTGTGTGATGAGGTGTAAAAATGATGGAGACATGAAATGGCAGGGGAACTTTTTTATGTGAGAAGGAGTAAAGACTTCTGCAATGGTGATAGGAAGCCATCAGTAACGGATCAAGTAATGGAGGTACATTCAGGGAACCTTGGGCAGCTGTTGATCCAATACTTTTAACGTCAGTTCAGATATTTATGTTAGTACCACACCTGACTGTTTTGAAAGGACACAAAAGTGAGAGAATTTGGAATTCCCATTATGTTGTTAGTGTGTTGTTAGCTCTTGTACAACTTGCTTACTCAGTTCTCAATTCAATAAGGTATTTTGAGTACACCTCAGACCATTAACTCAGAAGCGATCGTTCATTAGATACACAGGGAGCTTCCTGCCTTTAAGCTTCAGTCTGGCTTTTCTTCCAATGTCACAGCCATTGCTGCATTGACTTAAGGGGGTGATGCTTTTAGTGAGTATTACATACAGCTTTCAGCTATAGTATGGCTGTAGAGATTTGTTATGTATTGTTGTGCTTTGTAGTGACCCAGACACTGCTGCCTGAAGCAGTCTACTAGGATCTTTCTAGTTCTGAGCACAAGAGGAACATGTTTTCTAGCAGGTTATTTGTTATTGTGACTGTTGTGACATTTATTAGAAGGTTACCTGTCCTAATTTAACCTCCTCTACACAGGTTAAAATATTAGCTAAGCCCTACAAAAGAACTTTATAAACCAGGGGATTCTTTGTAGTTGTGTGGAGTGCTTCTCTAATGACTTTTTCTCATGAGGTGTTCAGACTCCATGCTAGCTAATTCCTAACAAAGGGGATGGCTTAGGCTGAGTTATATTGGAATGGTTTGGGTCAGATTGTCAGCAGTATAAGACATACTGACAAAGAATAACAAGAGAGTCAGAAGGAAGATTTTTCCTGTGCTGCGTGGTTATAATAAAATATTGTCACTGTTGTAGGATTGTTCAACTAGCTTATGTTTACTCAGTGTTCTTACAAAACTAAATTATGAGCCAGAAAAAAATTCTTAACTTTATAACCAGTTATCAGTAGAGGGTGCTATATACCTTTTGTTTTTGATCTAGATAGGTTGTATGCTTATCAAATATATTTTTAGTTATTGATTTATTATTCAAAATTTAATTCAATTATACCTTGGCTTACATTAGCAATGCTGTTCACTATAGTAGATCTTGGTAACATTAATGCGATTCTGTAAATGAACAGATTTTCCATTCAGTAAGATTCCACGTTATCTGTGATCAGCTTTGTTCTGATTTTACAATTAGAGAGTGCTTGCTCTTACTTACATATTGTAATAAATTTATGAAATCTAGTTTATAGGCTTACAAAAACACAAACACCACTGTCATATATGATTGTTTGTTGTCAGTGTGGTAATGATATCATCAGACGAGATACACAGCGTCTAAGTAGCTGTTTATATTGTTCAGCATCAGGGAGGTTAATAGGTGAATGTGAGAAGGAGGTTGTGTGAACAGTAGGGACAAGTAGGAGAAAAACTAGGAGATGGGGRCTGAGGGGAACAGAAGATGAAAAAGGAGTAAGAAGTAGTATAGAGGGTGAAGGTGAGATGAAGGCCTCTGATTTTGGAATTGCTCCTTTCCTAACTTTGCCTTCCCAGCTCCTGCATCCTAAGCGCCTTGTTAGGCCTCTGAAGTTTCTGACTTTTTCCCACAGTTAGTGTCCCAGCTGCTATAGCCTCTTCTGCCAGTTGCTGATAGGTTGAGCTATGAATTTTGCTGCTGAAAGAAAACAGAAAACAGACTGYGGGCTCTTGGCTTTTCAGTTATCTTGAAGTCTGGTGGGAGATGATTTGATCTCAAAGTTTATTCTTGGAAGAAGTCTTATGAGCCAAATGATTTTGATTTCTGAGAACTATTAGAGCAGAGTACCAGGGGAATATCTCGGTGTATCTATCCATCATTCTACCAGTTCTGTTCTTGGTAAACATGGGATAAAAGGGATGGTCCAATTTAGAAATATTCTTAACTCTGCTTGGCTTTGGTAGAAAGATAACTGAAGAGGCAGAAGGTCACTGAAGATTAACTCTTCTTTTGGAGGCTTATACTGAGTAACTACTATTGTAATCCACTGTTTTGTGGGTTGCACGTTAGGCAGGAGTTCCCAAGGTAGTGTTCCTGGATATTCTGGGCTAGAGAATCCCATGGCCACTCCAGTAGTGTCCCTTCACCAGACTCCCACCAGGCACCCACAAAGAAAAGGAATGGGAGGGCTCATCCTAAGAGAACAAACAAACAAAAAATCCATTGCCTTTCAAGATGGATGAGGTTGCTTTTCAGTAGGGCTCTTCAAAATAAGAAAAAGACCTGGCTGTCCTCTGTAGTCCTCATCTGTGGTTGGGCATCTGGGGGAACTTTCCTCCTTAGAGACATGCCTCTAGGCTTCCTGTCCCTTCTGCCTACATAAATCTGTTGGTTAAGAAACAGGATCTTGGATCAGTCCCATCACTTCTCTACTGTTTTGTTGTTGACTACTGACAAGGTGCTGTACAAGACTTGCAAAGCAGATATGTCATCTTACAGAGGTCTGCCTCATGGTAGAGGCATCAGTTGGGTCATGTGGGGCCAAATCCCTGTTTCCCACTACTGTCCAAAGGGAACATGACAGCTGTCCTGACTGTGTGGAGCAGACTGTGCTTCTGCCTGTAGTGGGAGGAGCAGGGAGTGCTGGGGAAGTTATCAGGGCCTGGAACAGGAGGCTCTCCTATTTCTGCTCAGCTGGTAGCTTTGCTGGAGTGGCAGATGGTAAATATGAGGTCTGGGATCCAGGGCTGAAAGCAATGGAGCTCTTGGGAAAACTAAACTCCCTGGCTCAGAGACTGAGGGCAGGGTGGCTCCTGTGGGGACATCCTGGAGCTGCTGGTGGTCCCTGTTGGTCCAGGCAGAGCTAGGAAGTCCTGGAGGGGAGAGAGGGAGAGAGAGAAGGAAAGAAAGAAAGAAAACATCCATTTGAAGCTCAGACTGTGACAACTTAGCCCTGCTTCTAAGTAATCCAGACACTGAACCTTATCCCAGCACAGCCCCAGCCATTATAGCTTAAGTGAACAGCCAGTTATGTGCAGGACAGCCTTGTAACCCTTGTTTTGTTGAACTTAACAAGGGTTATAGGACAGGCTTTGGGAGCTGGTCTCCAAAGGCAAGGAAAGTTATGTTCATTAAAATTAATAAGGTGGCTTGGGGGCAAGTGTAGGGTATGCAAGGAGTGAGTTTTATTCTTTGCCCTGCCACAGACTACCTGGATGACTGTAGGCTAATCACTTTAGTTTCTTCCTGCTTATCTTTCCTTTATGGAAAATAGTAATAATAGGTATTGCCTATCTTGCATGAGGTAAAAGCACTGAAGACTGTGAGGAGCTTGGATACTAAAGTAGTAAAAGCCCAAGGCAGGCACCCAAAGGCAGGGGAGTAATGAGCTTAGAGCAGGGAACCTGATTTGTAAACCCCATTTGGAACAGAATAAGCAGGAAGTATTCAAAATAGACCTTTTCCCCAAGTAACAATTATTAAATTTCAATATAGTTCTTGCTGAGAGCCAGTCAGTCATATCGTAGTGGCATACCATTTCTGCAACTCAACAGGTATTGCTGCTGTTGCTGCAGATTTCCTGAAGCAAACTATTTAAGTGCTGTATCTGCAGCATAAAGCAGCAAACGTGGTGGTGGTGGTGGGGAATAACATTTTGCTCAGGGACCTCCCAAGGTAAGTTTATACTCAATACCAGGGTTTGATGTAGTTATGTCTGAGCTAGCCTTAAGTCATTTAGCTCATGTATTGTAGGCGTCTTGCTAGAGCAGAAAGAAGCTCTGTATAGCCTAAATTCTCAGTAGGATAAATTAATACTCACTGAGTTCAGTGGGGCTGAGGCCTAACTAGTTTTAGTATATAAATGAGCTTGTTTTAAAGCTAGTTCAAGATCTCTACGGTAGCTGCCCTGTACTTCTGTACTGTGGACATGGACATGCAGCTTTTGACCTGAATTATGGTGGAAGGTAAACAAGAGGGAAAATTTTACAATCTGTTACTGATACAGCAGTGTGCTTGGGAGAAGCAGAGAGTTGTAGAGATGATCAGAAAAAGAATGTGATGTTTGTCTTCCAGAAGTTTAAATGAGTGTTAGTGATCCTGAAATAGGCCAGACCAATGTTTCTGGAAATAACCGCTGGATTGGGAGTCAGGCCAGATGACCCTAGATGTTTACTGTGCAGATACCCAAACCTGAACTTGTCATATAGACTGCCTTTGTAGTCAATGGACAGAAAATGCACTTCTGAAGTGTGATTTGTCTTAGGTGTTCATCCCAGGAAGAGAAAAATCATGATACAGAGGGGTCTGTTTCTCTGTGGTGAATGTTGTAGACCATGTATCTAAATTTGAGTGGTAACTGCTTTAGGGACCTGGGGTAGGTTTCAGGTAAGAAGGTGGAAGGCTCCATGTCCTGTGAGACAACTAGTCCTTCTCCTGTAATGTTTCAGAAATACTAGGAAAGTGCTGCTTCTTAAAACTGTCTCATTCCTTTCTCCCTCTCTACACAGTGAAATACAGTTCAGCTCCTCTAGTACTACCACTTCAGAGAGCCAAGAACCATCTTCTGGTGACCAAGCAGCAAGCGCACTTCAGCAGCAGCTCTTACTGATGGTGGCACGAAGGACCCTTTCAGAAAACCCACGGGTACATTGTAATATCTCAGTTTCTAGCATTTTGATAAATTTCATTATTAAAAAAAATGCTGCAGACTTGTTGCTGAGACATTTCTGTTGGTTTTGTGTGTGTTTATATTCAGTACTACTCATTTGGGAAGATTTGTTTTACTCTGATGCAATTCAGCTGCCTTTCTACAGACACTGAGTAGTGTCTTAGAAGAGTGATGTCTCTGGTTTGAAGGGGCTATTCACAGAACAAGGAGGAGGTCTGGCCATGTGAGTGAGAAATCTCTCTGCAAAATGCAGACCTGTAGTCTGCACTAAAGACTCAGTCACCTAAAGAGTTGATCTTCTGTCTTCAGTCTTATTTGCTTTGAAAGAAAGAGGGCACAGCTGTTAGGGTTTTAGACACACTTCCAGATTTTGTTRGTATGACATGCTCACTTCTCAAATTCATTACTGTCTTAAAAACTCACATCTGATACGACTTTTCTGAATCAGGTGACCAGATGACTGGTTATCTTCTGGATGTCTATTGTGGAATGTCAGAACCACCTCCCTCAATGCAGTCAGTAAAAGAAAAAAGGACCTCAGACTTTAGTTTGTATGGTAATATGTGGATGTATTTGAACTTTGTAGTGTTGAGGTCTATGACCAATGATGTAAGGCTATGGTCTGTTGTTGCAGTTCTTTTCATAATATCTTTAACCTTCTCTTTTTTTCCAGAGAGAGTTTTAGTTTGATATTTATGTATATGTATATGTATGTATAACCTTAAAATGCCAGTTAAGTATCCTTCATCTTAGATTTTGAACAGGAACTACAAGCTAAAAGCAAAGTGTTTAAATGAACTGTTTTAAGTTATAAATCAGGTAATTGTCCATATTTATTATGAATATGTGTATTTCAGATTTGGACAGGGACTTCTGTCTAAAGGCTCAGATGTTTTCCAGATATTTTTAATCTTGTAAATTACTTGTAAATTAGAGAACAATTATCACTCTTCTTTGGCTTCTAGGAAAACTGCACCTTGAAAAAGTGAAATGCATTGCTCAAGACAACCTAATAATTTTGTAATAAGGCCAGACAGTAATTTCAGGACTTCCTGGTTTCTGAATTTTTATTAAATGTGAAATCATGAGCCTGTGCAAGTCAGGAAAAGTTTTGTCATTGATCTCAGTGAAGCTAGGATTTCAGGCTGTCTCTTGACACCATATAAATTTGTGAAGCGAAGTTTTGTAACCCTTTTTGTGATAGGAGGCACAATTAGACTTAGTGACTTGCTTAGGGCTAGTCAGAAAGTTTCCCAAACATATAGCAGAAAAATCTAGTCCAGCCCAAGTACTGCAAGCTTTATGTAATTGACTTTATCAGTATTTTACAGTTCCTCAGGAGCCAATGTGTTCACTTACCTACTCAGTTAAATATATGTTAAACTGTTCTGAGTTCCAAGCAATCACATCCTTAGATGTTTTTAGTTGCCACCATATTCTTTTTTTTTTTTTTTTTTTTTTTTCAATGAGCAATCTAGATTGTAAGAATGGAGCTAATGACTGCAGTTGAACTGAATTTCATAGTACCTTCTGTTGGCATAGAGGACCCAAGAGAAACAGAACTGTGCCAGTAGTAGCAAATATAATATTAAAAAATACATACTTTTTAAAAAAGTCACATAATGACTTTTTAAAGTGATAATAGAAATATTAAATTGGGAATATCTGAATTACTCTTAGGTTGTAAAATCTCTGTGGCAGAGAGATTGCAATCTATCTCAAGGCTTTTTTATTACTTGGAATTGTTAATAGATGAAAGAATGGGTAACAGGCTATCATTCTCTTGCACATCTGAAAGCTCAGAAACACAGGTGAGTTACTGTCCTTTGCTAAGATCAGCTGAGCTACCAGGTATTGAGTAAACGTGCGCCTTTAGTTAGTTGGAGGCATGAGATAAAATTTGTAAACCTGAATCTCTTTCACTGAAGCTTAAGCTAACATGTTTTACCTTGTGTTTGCTAAGAGACTGAGAATATCAACAAGCCTGTTCCTGTGGCTCAGCAGTAATACATGAGGCCATGATATGTCAATTATGTGTAAAATTTGTTTTCCTGAAAGGCAAAGAATAGTAACTGTTCCAACAATCTGAGAGAAAGACAGTTAGTTCCTTTGGTCAGGTGGACAGGTCCTTTAAATATCTGTGTTTTGCTTACAGGTACAATTCAGGAAAGTGATAAATTATTTCACATGGGAATGCAAAAGGTGTTCTGAGATTAGAATGAGGAGGGAGACAACCAACAGTTGACTCAGAAAAGTGATATTACGTAAGAGATTGCCTAAAAATTAGAAATATTGAACATCTGTAGGATAGAATCAAAACAGATTAACTCCCTTCCCTGACTAGGAAAGTTAATCTCGCACAAATAATTCTGATGTAAGCACTGCCTAGGCTTTACACTGGTTAGAAATTTCAGTCAAATTGTTTTTGAAAGAAAAATCAGCAGTGATTTTTTTCATAGAATCAATTATTGGTGTATGTTGGAAGGAAATCGCTACTTTGCAGAGGTTTTGGGTTGGGTTTTTTTTTTTTCCGGTTGTCCAGCTTTGCAGACTGGCTGATGGGTCTATAGGTAAGCCTCCCTCCCCACAACTGCTGCTGAAGCAATGCAAGTGTGGAGTTGAAGAAGATCTGAAATGCCATAGTTCAAGCGTAGGAAAGAAGAAAAGGCACTTAGAATCTGACAAAAGGACTATTCAAAAGGCAGGATTTATGTTTATGTGGGTAAGATTAGAGAATCATACACTAGTGATGTTTACACTGTTTGTGTTTGCGATTTCCCTCTCGCTGTTCTCGAGGATGCACACCTGATGTGTCATTAGAACCATCTCAGCAAAGATAAGCAAAGCTGCATTCTGCAAAGAGAGTTGACAAGTCATGTCTCTAGACCTTAAAGCCTGCTTGAATTCTTGGTTAAAAACAAAGATTTGTCCTATCGTGGTTTTGTATTGCGCTGTAATTAGCCTGCCACATGGAAAAGTCCTAATAAAAAAACCAAAACAACAACCAAGAACCTCCCAAACAACCAAAAAAACCCAAAGCAACAAAAAAACCCAAAGCAACAAAGAAATCTGTAGACAAGAAGTAGATTGGGAGTAAAAGAGAAGTAATGTGTTTAATGAATGTTTAATATCTAAGTTTGTATTTAAAGCATATTATCACTGTTGAGCTCCACTCCCATTCATCTGCAAGAAATTAGGCTTGTGTGATACTTTTTTTTTAATATAATTAAAATGAAGAAAATAAATATGCTTCCAGTATCTCTTTTAGGAAAAAAAAATCTGAAACTTGATGTAATTTCTGCCTTTTAAACACCTATTTTGCAGGCAGCCATATGTCAATGTGAAAGAGTGTTTTGTGTGTTTCTGGTTTGTTTGTTTTTAAAGCAACCCAGTCAGGACCTTGAGGATTCTTCATGTTCTTCAACACAACGGAAATTGAACAGGCAGTTTTACAAATTTATTATATTTCCTGGCAAATGGATTAAAGTCTGGTATGATCGGCTTACCTTGTTGGCATTGCTGGATCGGTAAGCTTTCCTCATGTAATTCTATGTGGTATTACAGTATGTGGCTCTACAGGTCCACAGAACTAACAATGCAGATCACTAGAGGAGCAAAGAGTGATAGTCCTGTTACTGTCTCATATTCAGGTTAAGTAGGTTTGACTCATGCTTAACTAGAAGAAGATGTTTTTCTTCAGGCTAGGTTTTTGTTGTTCACTAACCTTCATCTTCGAGCAGATACTTTGATTCACGGGGGCACCAGGCCTGTGGAATAGTCCTTAAATTTGACTGTCAGGTGTTGGGTTTACTGCTTCTGGGCATTCTAATGAGAAAATCAGTGTTTTGTGCAAAAATACAGAAGTGCAAAAAGAGGGAAGGGTTCCAGGGAATTTTCAGCCAAGTACTTCAATCTTTTAAAAAATTTTAAAGGAAGGAATTCAGGAGGGAGTTCAGGAGGGAATCTTTCAGCTGCTCCCTCTGTACTAGTTCAGTTTTATTTGTTCAGAGAATTATTTTTTTTCTCAGCATCTCTCCTTTTCCGAGCCTCTCAGTCTCACTTGGTGTCAACTCTTTTGACAGTGCCCTTTGCTGTTAGATCCCACCTTGCGCTCTGCTGGACTACGAGCAACCTCAGACATGCTAACTTGCAGGCCTAATGACTGCTGGCTGGCATGTCTGCAGGTTGATCCCTGCTTTTGGGTGGGTGTTATGCCATATATGTTAATATAGGCTCCACAGCAATAATTTCAGAAGACAGCTTTTATGTGCTGCAGAAATCAGGCTATATAGTCAGGGAGCTTAGGTCTGTAGCAGATACTTCTTTATCTATGGTGTCTTATCTGTGTGTTTCAGTTGCATGGAAAATACCTACCGATAAACTCTTGTTAGGGCCTGAATATTAACATTGTTGTTTTCCTCAGCTTCCCTGTTCTAATGGAGTAGATAAAATGAATGAAACATGAGATGACAAATTTTGTCCTTCATCCAATTCTTTGTTGTCAGATGTATATTTTAAAGACTACAGGGGTATAAACTGTCACTTTATTTGGTCCTCTATTATATTTTCTCTACAACAGTTTTCGTTAAAAGAATGCCTTATTTTCTTATTTAAAAGTCTGATAAAGATATGCTTGCATATATTCAAATCAGCTCCACTGTGGTATTCTATCTGGGAAGTGAGATTGGAGGATGCTGATAGGTACTGAAAGGCAGCAGAGACTATGCCTTTTGTCTATACATTTTAGCTATCGCAATGGCTAAGGTCTTTGGTGCAGTGTTGAAGTACTTTTCTACATGGAGATATAGTTTTGGGAGCAGAACCTTAAATCCAGGAAATCCTGATCTTTCCTGCACTGACAGTTTATACCAGCTGCAGATGGGCCTGGCTTGCTCTAACAAATATATAAATATTTTTCCTCTTCTTAAAATACTTTTATTTATTCACATAGGACAGAGAATATAAAGGAGAATGTACTGGCTGTTCTTCTAGTAGTTCTTGTTTCACTTCTTGGATTCCTGACTCTGAATCAAGGCTTTTGTAAAGACATTTGGGTTCTGCTGTTTTGTCTCGTCATGGCCGGTTGCCAGTATTCCCTCCTAAAGGTAGGAAGCAAGTTCATATCCAATTGATCAATTCTCTTCTAATTTCTGTGAACGCAAAATCCTGTAAGCAAACTTCTTTCTGTTTTGTTTTTAGAGTGTTCAGCCTGATCCTGCTTCACCCATACATGTAAGTCTCAGCCAGCAGAACAAGTCTTTCTGCTTTATTATCATTTCTGTGCTGCGAAACAGTTGACTGTTCAGTGAAACACAGATATAGGTAGTTTCTGTTCTGGGTGGTTTACAAAAACAAGCCTGTGATTTTGAGACTTTGTACTACATTTAATTAATTTTAGGTTATTTGAATTTATCACTGCTATTAGAAAAGTGTTTTTTCTTTAGACTAAAATGTACAGTAAAAACGAATGCACCTGGACTAGTTAGCTGAAATTCAATCCTGTGGCATCAGACCAGCTTTTTCTTTGCTTTCTGTTAGCAACAGTTAGTGACTGAAAACAGCAGAAGTTCCAGATTAACACCTCAGTCATTGGTCCATTGGGACTTTAAATCTTTTTTTGAGATTGATTTTTTTTTTCTTTTTTAATCTGGTATTGCTGATGTACACTTTAATAGCATTATTAGATCAGCAAATGGCATAGGTTTTCCCTTTGTTATAACATGAGCACTGTTTGTTTGGCTGGGGCCTGGAGAACTGTCAGCCCTGTGAATGAATGCAGGTTATAGGAATGTTTGCTAGTTCTTCAGCAGTATATTCAGTATACTTTGAGAAACTGATCTCTAACATTAGTGACAACCACCTTGCAAATAGCCAGTTCCTTACCCAAGTTTATCCTCATTATAGGACTGGTTTAGGAGTATCAAACTACAGCTGCAAGCTGACCCTCCATCTGTCTCAGTTTCTGAGCTTTTTTGGTTTGCAGACCTCTGAAAACATTCTAGCAGTCATGGGGCCTCCCTTGCATTTACCCCTTCTGCCAGGATGCTCACATTTCTTATTTAGCCCCTTGAGTGTTTCTGAGGATCCCCTCTCTTCCCTCAGGCTTCCCAAACAGCATGCTGAAAACTGCAGGTCTGCTGGATTGTTTCCCTTTGGCAGGGAGCAATTATTTTTGTCAGTTTAGGGGCTGGAAATACCGGTTCAACTTGAAATCGAGGTTATTTACAAGTATATGCTGTATATTAGATATATTTCAGTGGATTCTTRGTTTCTTTTCCACCCTAGTCATTATGGGGTGAACTTATGGTTATAATGGATTCACAGGCAATCCATGTCTACATAAAAAGTAAGGAAGGTTAATGAAAGCAACTTCATTTACAGATTAATTCCATTCATTGTAGTATAATATTTTCAATGAGTTAAAGAAATATTCCTACCTCAGTAAAGAGCTGGGGGGGTTGCACAAACTAAAATCAGATTGTTTGTCAGTTCAGCTAGCACATATCTAGGCATAATAATGTGAACAGTAATCAAATCGATTGCACTGATACACACATTAGTAATGTGCACATATTTTTAAAGTGTGTGCCAACCAGTTTTGTTAAAACTTCATTGTAAACCTCTCTAGCTGACATTTTTTGTAGTATTAAAGACAAAGTAGCTAATGAAGTTTAATCAAAGCATTTTTTGTGCAGAATCCAGGTTAGCATTTCAAACTCATACAACAATATCGTTACAAGTATTATTCATGTATTGTATTCAGTATGCCATGCAGCAGCGCAGCAAAGTAACAATAGACATAATTCTATCCTCCAAATGATTTCCTATAACTTTACCAGGGAGAGTTGCAGACTTTTTGGTGCACCACAGGAACTCCAAAGAAAATATAATTAGGAGAGTTTTTCCACACGGGGTTTTAAAGACAGAAGGCATTACAGCTCAAATTAAGTTGGAAGATTAACTATTTTTACGTTACATCTTTTTAACACAATAGGTATTAATAAAGGCTTGCTTGAGCTAGTAAGAGCCATTAAAAATAAGACAACAGAAAGGCAAGAAAAGATACTCCATGTACTGTTTCATAATTCATGTGACTACATTAAAATTAAAGAGAAATAATGTCTCTTGATGCTAATGTAAGGATGCAGAACAGCAGGGGGATTAAAGAATGATCAGTACCATGTCCATGAATGAAAATGCAGATGAGATTTTTCAGTGTGAAACAAACTATCGGGAACCACAGATTTGCACACTGAATTAATTTCTATTCCTGGTTTCATGAGTAGTCTCTAATGCCTTGCGTTATCCATGCCTGCCAGAGAGGATCCAAACTTATTCCCTATCTCTCACATGCAGACTTTGTTACAGTTTGATGTGGCTTTGTCAGCTCTAGCCTATMCCATTTTAAAAGACTGTTTTAAAAGACCCTCCAGTGAATTCAGAAAACCCATGTCCAGGGATGCATAAGGCTTTTATTCTGAACTCCTTCCAGGTGCCAGTCTATTCACTTCCTTGTGTTGAGTAAGAGGTTGCTGACTAAACTCTCTAAAGTCTGGTTCAGTTTTATCGGAGATAAGGTTATTTCTTCCCCATACCATTTGACAGCTAGGGTCTCTGAGTCGGTCACTGTGTATTGGCTCTATACCGTCAGTGTGATGAGGAATGAGTTTCAGCATATAGGAAAGAACCTTTTGAACTTGGATAATGTTTTGTTTTTCACCTGTGATAGTATTGTTTTGAACAGCTTTGGTGTTTAAGTTGGACTGTCCTGTTTTCTGCAGCACCAGTTCTACAGCTACACCAGTTCTGCAGTAGCTACTTGCTACTGGCATTTATTGTAGCAGCAGGTTTAGGACTGTTTCTTGCTACAACATGAAAGTCTAATTTTTCTGTCACCCCCTTCAGGCTTTTCAGTTCTGGTCAGCTGGGGGCTGGTGGCCTTTAGTTTCTCTTCACACCAGGGTACATAGTCCTGGGATAGCGAAGTTCTGGAATAGCCTCCTCACTGGAGTGGGGGGGGCAAGAGAATAAAATCCATTTCACAACTGAGTTTAATCAGTTTCTTAAAGGCATAAAATAATCGATGTGCCAGTGATTAAAGGGAATTAGATTCAGAGATCCAAGAGATCCATTCCACGTGCATTTCAAGGAAATAGGCAAACAAGGTTTGATAACTGCAGAGTTTTTCAATATGGTAATGGACAGCAGCAGCAGCAGATTGGGCAATAGAGGCTGGGTCTGTAGTGAATCGCTAGACAGAAGGATCATAGGAGCTTGTTTGTAGGTCCCTGTCAGACACCTGTATGACTTAGGACCTAGCTCAGGTTTGCAAAGGCATTTGGGCTTTGAAAGATTGCAATCAGGCTCCTAATAAGATTACAGAATCACTTCGTTGTCTTGGTGGCATTATCTGCCAAAGCAGTTTGCTAACTCAACTAGATAACTAGATAACTACCATAGGCAGTTTTGTAAAGTATTTTTCTAAAGTATTATTCTATTCTAAAGTATTTTTAATATGTTCCTGTAAGCTTTGCTTTAGAATCCATCACACACACTTATATATAAAGATTTCTGTCTTTTTCTTCATGTATGTTTGCGCACACAAAAAAACACTATTAAATTAGAGCTATTTGAAATTTCCCCTTCAAATATTTTGTAGTGAAAAGTGTTATTTTACTAAATGAAAGTGTTTGTGAAATCATTCTAGCTTTGTTGAAAATCTTCACATTTTTATGAAAATATGAAATGCACCAATGCTGGTTTTGTGGGTTGTGAACTGAGAAATGGGAATCTGAAAAATTCAGTGAAATTTTTTGACAGAATTAGGGGAAAGGAGGAAGAATTTTCACTGAAATTTTTCAGTGGAGAAAAAATGATTGTTCAGCAAATTAGACATAAAATACAAAAAGAATCCTGCTTTGTTATATAAATTCTTCTGAAGGAGATACAGAGCAGTTTCACCAAAATGAAATCAATTTTGTATGGCGAAACTGATCGGTTTGTCTAATAGACCAAAATGAGCCCTTAATATCCAAAATACTTTGTTGGTAAGTTGTGCTGGTAAGTTGTGCTGCCCTGTGCCCATTTCAGTGAAGAGCTGCCTCAGCTTGGCCTATCAGTTGCAGGCACGAGAAGGCTTCATGCTTTTCTGTTTTTAAAACCTTGAAAGAAGGAAATGTAATGTCTGTTCTTCTTCTGTGGCTTTCACGAGGTAATGCACAGTCCTGGAGATCCTGTTTCCTAGAAGGTGTCTGCTCTTGGCCACTCCTGTCCTGAGTAACCTCCCTCACACAAAAGCTGTAGATGACAGTCGTATACAACACCAAGACTAGCAGCAGTTCCTTTTTCTTGTATCGCCCATTCCCTGAAAGCAGGGACTGGAGTACTCTGTGCTCTAGGAAGCTTGTTCAGCTTGAGAGTGTGCCAAGCAGTATGACAGCTATGTTGTCAGTGTCCTTCTGAATGCATCACTGCACTTGGTTTACTTTTGTTGATCCAATATATGAGTGTAGTCAATATTTCCATTTCGGGATCCTGTCTCTTTCCCCTCTGCCATCCCCAAAATAGGGAAAATAATGCTTGATCACATTTTGCAGGCTGTTCAGACAGCCTTTGAAAGTTTCTTCCTCAGTCCTAACTAGCCCTGTCGTTATTAGCCTGATACCATGGATCTATTTAGCAGTATGAGTTAAATGTATACTGTAAACCTAATTGGATCTGTTAGTGCTCTGCTTGGAACTGAAAGATGTGTGGAGCTGAACCTCTGGACTTGTAGTCATTGGACAGCATCAGCTCCATCTTACCCAACTGACTTGGAATAATTACTGTGCAAAGATAAATCTGGATTCCACAGTTCAAGAGATAAGAATGTAAGATTATAATAAAATAATCTTTGATCTGGAGTGTATCTGGAATGTCAGTATATAAATCATTGAGCAATTGTTTAGAGCCGATATTCTAGTAGTTTTTTTTCTTGAGGCACAGCTTGTATTTAAGATAAATCAACTGAAGTTTAAAAACAGCTAGTAAGTAATATTTTAAGTGATTTTTTTTCAGTCATATTTTTATCTTTCTAAATCTCCTTTGATTATTTTTCATGGACATGTGTCCTATTAAATATAAAAGAATTGTAAGCTTTAGTAATATTGAAACTCTGATTAAACGCTAACTAGAATTTGTCAGTCTGACTTAATTCATATTTCTTGAAGATAAGATGCAATATAAGCATGCTAGTTCTCTGCAATCTGTCACCTTGTTAATTGATTGATCCCAGAAGAGATTACGGATCAGGTAATAGCAATGCTGACATATGAGCTTGGCTGGCAGCCAAACAAATATCGCTACTGCTTCAGATCAGTAAACAGACTCAAAAGAAACGATCTTTTATTATACTCACTTAACTTACATTTTATAAGTAAGAGCAGTTTCACAGCAACTATTTGCAAAGCAGACCTGAATCCTTGTCACTTTGCTCCTGTCTTTTCACACTCAGGTGTGTCCTTAACTACTCCCCATTTCTCTAAAGGACAGTGAAGTGTCTTTAACAGCATCATAATGCGTCAGTTTAGTACTAGTTGGGAGAAAAGAGGTTCCACCTGCTAAGTCGCCCATAACATTACTCTCTTTTAGGAACGACGGTGCTGGTCTTCCCCTGACTGCAGGGGAGGTGAGCAAAGGGCACCAATGGAAGGAATCGGTTCTCACAAAAAACGAGAATCCTGAGGGGAGACCTTAATATTTTGCTTAGGTGTGACAGAAGTGTCTGTTGAACGTGTGTTGCACTTTCAGGGCATGTGAGCCAGATAAAGTAACAATGCACTCAGACTTCTCCCAAAATTTAAAATGACTGATTCTAAATGTTTGCAATTTGATTTTATTCTTTAGCTCCAGATGGGTAGTTTGCAGAAGGGTTTGTTGCTATTTGTTGTTGTTTTTTTTAAATGTGTTTTTGGCCTGGCTGAAAACAGAGTCCTCTCTGGAAAAATAACAATAGCATACTCATCACCACTGTTCGGTATCATCTTATGATGATATCTACCCTTGTAGATGTTGTAAATGATCACACCAGAGACCATTGCTGCTTCTGTTATGTGCTCTCTCTATGATGTTTGTTTAAGTGCTCTGACTCCAGAAGTTTAAAGGCTCCTAGCACTAAGTAGGCTCAAAACAAGATCATTTAAAGCCAGTAAGCAATTGCAGATGTATCAGCGAATAGAGGTCAAATGGAATCCTGACAGAAGTGAACATGGGCTCATTTTGAGCTATAGGCATGCCTGTAAAGCAGGCTATCGGGGCAGAGCTGATTCCAAGTGACAGCAAATATAGAGGCAGGGGACAGGGTAAGGACATTGAAACAAGTGTTTCGGAGGAGGGCAGCAAGTGTTCAGCTGCCAGAATCAACCTCCATGCCTCACCATACACTTAGGAGATGCTTTACTATTTTTTTAATTTGCCAGGATGCAACTAAAAAATGAATTTTATTTTCCATAAAGTCTAAACAAAAAGCCAAGCTATCTGAAGCAGGCACTCATTATAATAAAAGTAGTATAAATATAAAGCTTCCTATTGAAAAGAGAATTTCAGATAGCTTCGGATTTTTTCTCCACAAAAAATGACTTCTTTGGCGATTAATGTATTTCGAAAGGTTCAGAAGGTTAGTTTTTCAAAAGTATAAATCATTGCTGGAGTTAGGGTCTTAACTGCTTCTTGTGCCCTTTGAAAGCCTCCTCTGGAGAAGATAAAATACCTTGTATCATTTTTATCATTAGTTAGTATGTATAAGTCATTAAAATATTTCGTCTGATTCCTGCACCTCTCTCCAGTGCAGTGCACAGAGCAGGAAAATAAAACACAAAATTCAAACACTTTTTTTTTTTCCAGGGGCACAATAAAATCATAACCTACAGCAGACCTGTATATTTTTGTATATTGTGTGGCCTTATTTTGCTGCTAGATGCTGGATCTAAAGACTCAAACCCTTCAGTTTATACAATGTATGGCTTGAAGCTCTTTTCACCTGGATCTCTCCAGTCAGCCAGAGACCATATAATAGGTGAGTCAATATTTTTCCTGAGATTGTAAAAATGAATTAAGTGTTAGCTGCAGAAGTTTGTGTTTTCCTGTGTTGACAATCAAATGCATGTTATGGAGGCACAACTCTTAAGTCAAATTGATAGAAACATTTGGAATGACTTAAGACACATGCAGTGGAGGGGGGACAGTTGGCAACCTTCCCTCATGTAGAAAGAGTTCTTAATGAAATGAGGCTCATAGTTGTATTCTCTGTAGAAAACTAACAGTCACTGATGTTATTAGCAAAAGACATCATCTGTGAAATGCAGTTAATCTTTGTAAGGACTTGTCTATGTGGGGCAGTTACTGTAGAATAAGCTGAGGTTTAAATTTAATGCCTGAAAGCTATTCTGTGCCAAGTCCTCAGATGGACATTCTTCTGCTCATGAAGAATACAGTTTTTCTTCATTTAGTTTAATCTTGCTATCCACATGAGGAGTTAGTGTGGAGTGGCCGTTCTGCAGTAGCTTTACCAGTCCATTTCCTAGGATATTCAGGTATTGCCCCAAAATCAGGACTGATGGTCCTTTGTACTGATTTGGGGCTTACGCAACTGGAAATACCCTGTTCTGTTCTTTTTTTTTTCTTGTCATACCCTTGTAGTCCGTAACTGTGATGCTACTCTAATTGTGTTATAGAACTGAATGCTGGACTGGAATTAGAGCAAATAGTGTAACACTGTTAGCTATAAAGTGGAAAAGTTAAAATTTAATCTAACTATTGTGAAAACTTCCCAATAGCTATGTGTACCAAAGAAGAACCATTGTTCTGTGAATTTAGAACTAGGAAAACCTCCTGTATTAGAGGAAAGAGCTGTGTGGTGTGAAGCATATGGCCTTTGAGGTCTTTGTTCACCTGTGACTGTTGTACTTGCATTTTGCTGTACTTAAGTCAGGCTATTACTGCCTGAAAGGCATATTATTTTTAGGAAAGTCTTCTGGTCCTTTGTATGGGTTCATTGACTCCCAATCCCTCTCACCAGAAACAGGGGAATAATGAAGACCTGCATCTCACTTGTTTTCATTAGCTTCTTTCATTACTTTCCTTTGGTCTCATTAAAGTTTCTTCTTACATCTTATTTTCTCTTCCTGTCAAAGGTGAACAGTAAAAATACTGATAAATAATTCAACAAGAATCTTAAATGACTCCTGGGATAGAGATAAATGAAAAACTATAGCAACCTGTATAAAAAAATGTGTGGTTATAAATGTGCTAATTTTGACCGACCTCAAAAGAGATCGTGGAGTAGGTTCTTGGAGCAGCCTGGAGAGGGATGAGAAAGGAAATACAGGCTTATCTCACCAGTTGGAGTCTGTTTAAAAAAAGAAAGAGAGAGAGAGAGAGAAGAAGCTATTTCCCTTTGCTTGTCCCCCATTTTTATTTTACCACCTCTGGGAACAGGCATGTCTGTAAGTATATTTGTTCAAGTGATATTTGGTGCCACACTCTGGCTCTTCCTAACTTTCTCTCTATGGGAATCTCAACTTCTGGCTCCTGTGAATCCTTGCAAGTTTTCACAGTGCAGTCATTTGTCTAAGCTGTGGCAGTCTGCATCCTCCAGAATCTTGCTATATTTTGAGTACAGTTTCCTTTAGACAGTGAAGATATACAAATATTTGTTTTGGGTAGTAGAATTGGAAGGGAAGTTAGCCCCACTGAAGACCAATAAAACATTGTTATTGTTTTGCCTTTTTACCAGTCTGTTAGGTATTTTTGATCTCTTTGTTGGTGTGTTGTTATATGATAACTTTTTAATTTATATTTTAACGGTATTTTATTTTAGTATTCAGAAATGATTTGTTGGGAAATCAAGAAACTTTTAACTGCACATCACAGAATACTGAGAAAAGGAAAATTTTTCTGTTTTATTTCGAATGTTTACTATGGGGAAGAAGTTAAAGTAACAAAAATTGAAGAAAGAACTGACCAAGAAACTAGTGTGATGCCGCATAGAGCACTCTGATAAAAGTCTTGCAACAAGATTGTAAAATAAAATCAGTGGAAATTTGTTAGATGTGTAATCTAATTACTTACAAAATATGATTTTAACAGGTCCATTTCTTTGTGAGCAGCTATTTGGGATCTGATTCTTTTTTATTTCAAATTGGTGATGGTTCTGCTATTGATTTATATAGTTATAGGATCATGCCTTTAATTCATTCTGATTATGGTTTTCATTTTGAATTCCTTATTTCAGTTAACATCTTCAGTAGATTAACATACGTAGTGCAAGTGAGGGCACAGACAGGGAGCTAGCCTCCAAGTCACTAAGTGCTGTAGTTATGGTCAGTGACAAAAGTAGTTATGCACTTAATGTGTAATAGTTTTTGTGATGAAACCATTTGAGCATTAGACAGATGGGTGAAATTATTTGTCAGAAACCTCAGAAGAGTATCAGGTGATGGCAAAATCTGGTGATAGCTAATCCTCTGCCTGTCACTTCCAGCACTAACTGAGGTTCTGTCGGGGAAGAGCCTCTGTGAATATTCATCTCGACTATCTTTGGGAGGGGAAGAAAAAAAAGATGATTTCTCACCAAAATAATGTATTTTTTTTTCCTGTGAAAAAAGTATGTATTGTCACACAACAAACAGACTAGTGCTAAAATATACCTAGTCTTTTTAATAAAAATCATCACTTTTTTAACTTCTAAAGTGTTTGCAGTGACATTGCCATTGAACTACCATTCTATATTTCTCAAAAGACCAGGAGTTTCTGCAAGTCGAAACTTCTGTTTCCCTACCATCTTCACCTAGCTTTTAGAGAAAACCTCCAAATTTCAGTGTTAAATGCCAGAAGTTCATGTAAGCAGCAGTGATCCAGCACTTGGAGGAATTGTTGTGTATGGAATCTTGTGCTGCTTGAACAGATTCGCTCTGGAATTCATAACGCAATTCCAGCTGATTAACCAGCTTCTTGTGTTGCCTGCTTCCCACAAGGGAGGCTGTACTGCTCATAAATTCAATCCACTTGAAAGTGACAACTGTTTGTTTTCCTCTCTAGGTTTACTCCTTTATGCAGGATAGGTAAACAAAGCTACCTTAGCCGAGGAAGTTGCTAGGATTACTCAAGGTATTATCAGAGAGAGGGTGAGGTGAGGACACTGATGTAGTCAACCAACCTCTCTCTCCCTTGTTTGCCTTTGCACCTATTTATTTTGGTGTACTGATAATAAGTACTGTCTCCAGTCTTGTGCTTCTTTCCTCTGCTCCTGTTCAGCGTATTCTTACATTGCGACAGCAAAGGCAGTCATTTGGACTGTAAGTCGGCCGTCTTAGATGAGTTCTGTTGTGATTCCTTTGCCTGAGGAACAAGATCTCCTGCTAATGGAGATTGTGTTGGCCTGCTGGGGAGCTTGCCATCATGCCATTGTCTTTTGTCAAGAGCAGTCCTTGCTTGGCTTGGTATGGATTTGTGGAATAACTAAAAAATTAGTAAAGGAAGAGGACATTCATAATGGCATTTGCATGCAAAAGATTGAGAAGACAGTATTTCCTCATGGTTTTTTGTCTGTATAATTTGTGCCATTGATAGGAAGTCATGATGAAGGGTGCATTGTAAATGCAAGTATATTTAAGTGAGCCCTGTCTGTGTTTAACATTTGAGTGTGTCATTTCTCCTCCTGTGTTTGACTTCCTCAGCAAGATTTACAGTATTGAATACTAGTAGCATATAACAGAATGAAGATGAAAGCTGTCAGATCAAACTCAGTGTATTGTTTTCTTTTGGCACAAGATGCATTAGTAAGAGGAACTGGAAGTAAAATGTGAAATTAACATCCAAAAAGGAACACAAATCCTGTTGTTACCTTCTTAAAATTTGACTGAGGAGGGAAGGTGAATAAGTTATATTAGTGATTTTCTTAATCTACTTTTTATCAGAGTGAGCAGAGAAAATTGCAGCCTTCCTAGCATGTAAAGTAACAAATACATGTTTGTTTACAAGGAAGAGTGGCTGACACAGGTCTCTGTCCTTCAAGATGCAGAGCATTCTGGTATTAGTACAGCAAGGCAGTAAGAATATGTTTAATCATGTATCTGCATCCTTGAAAGTCGAGACTTATGTCAAGCATGTGCTTAAATGCTTTGCTAGGCAGCTCCGCTTAGCATTTCTAGGGTGGCAGTAAGAGAAAAGGATGGGAAGGATGGATGGCTGGAAATGGACAGAACATAAGATCAGAAGCACAAATACCTGAATTATGACTCCTGCTTTTCCTTGACTTTAAGGTAGCCATGTAAATTAGCTGTTTTGTTTAGAAAGAAGCTATGTAAAGGTGACAGCCTGGGTTTTACGCCTGGGTTTCTTAACTATTTTAACTGTGTTTTCAATACTGCAAAGTCAAGATACACACTGCTGGAAGCTTGGGGCAATATTCTGGGGAAATATCACTATAAGTTTGCTCCATTTTTATATGTTTTCTCAGGTGGCTGCTGTTGACTGCTGCTGGAGGCAGATACTGCGATAATCATGATACTGTGAATCTTAGCCATTAAAGATTTTTGTTGTTTTGAATTTTTATAGCTATACTTGACTAATCTCACCTGTCTGATTCAAGGAGGAATTTTCAAAGTCTGCAAATTAAGATTTCCTTCTGTATTTTAAGTAAAACAAATGTAACTTTGAAAGTGTTTGAGAAACAGTTAAGGAGGCTACATAATGCTATTTTTCTGTTGCTGTTTTGTTTTCCAAAATAAAGCTGAAATTTAACCTCTGTGCCTCAGTTTTTTGCATGTAAAGTAGAATAATTTTGTATGGATGAGAAGTGAAATGTAATCATTGCTACTAATGTTAAAGTATGCTGGCTTGAGTAATCTTCATAATTTCTTGGAATGATTATCTTAGTTTAATGCATGTTTCTCTGTTCTTCATACATTGTACTTATGCATATGTTCTAACATGTATCTTTTTGTTTCCTTTAGTGTTTTTGTATTGTTTTCCTGCAATTTCTCTTCTTGGTCTTTTCCCTCAAATCAACACCTTTTGCATATATCTCTTGGAGCAAATAGACATGTTGCTTTTTGGTGGTTCTGGTAAGTAGCTTACTGTAACCTGAGCTGTCCCTTTCAGAGCCTGTCACCTTAGATTAAAGTATATTGTTGCACATTTTAAAGCACAGCACGTGTTAAAGTTGGAACAGCTAATGGTAATCTTGTGAGAGTGGGATGGGTACTAACAGGACCACCTCAATTAGATTTCTTTTTGCTTTTGAATAGTTGTATTCAAGCTGTGCTGTAGGCTGCTGTTTTCAGAGAGCTGTTTTCTAGCACATCCAGTATAATTCTTGTTTCTATTAAAAAAAAAAAAAACTATTACAAAAAACTCTGCTAAAATGCTCTTTAAAAAAAAAAAAAAAGCTTTAGTCTGCATTGTTCCATAATAAGGCATTTCACATGATACTGGATGTGATCATGTGTGGCATTATTTCAGTCAGAGATTAAACAAGACAACATGCATTGTTTTTTGGTGGTGGTGGTGGCTTTTATTTCTCATTTTACCTTAAATAACAGAGAAGATTGGGTACATCTTAATTGTCATCTTAGTTTGGATCAGAAACAAACCTTATCTTTGTTCCCACTTACTGTGCTCTGTTTTGCATCGTGGAGCGATGTCAGATTATGCAAACTGGATTCATTTTGGATGAAACATAAAGAAAGGTGCACTCCAGAAGTACACCTAATGCACTCCAGCCACTAATAAGCGTAGAGACCACAGGACCAGACTAGAGCTAGTCTGCAGTAAAGCATCTCAAAACACATATATCATGGATATGTCATCCTCAGCACTTTTCACTCTACAAACCCTCTCTTAATGCATCACTCTACTTGCTGCTGTAGACATAGCCTTTGGCAAATGGTTAAAACTAGTACAAATAACGAGTGTTTTTTGTCTCTTAAATAACATAGCAGACCTGGAGGAAATAACATGTTGGATAAAGTTCTCATCCCATCCACAATGATGATTACAGTGTGTATTGACCCCTAATCAGAGCACTGTTTTGCAGCCCATGTATTTCCATTGCTGAGATTGCTGAACTCCTAATTCTGTCTGACAGCACCTCCTACCCTGGTTCTGGAAGCTCTCAAAGTTATAGTAAGAGACCAGATGGCATCCTTCTCTCTCCCTTTAAGCTCATTCATGTATCTTGAATAAGGTGCGAATCATGGTTGAGAGGCGAGTTAAGATGTAGTTGGATGTTACCAGGGCCTGTATCCCAGGAGCAGAGGGAAGGAAGAAAATTCCATGTGGCATTTGACTAGAAAATTATCCTAGGTCTGTTTTGAAGATTGTTTCATTCCTTCTATGTAAGAACATAAAGAAACTTGGAGATATTTTGGTAAAAACAATGTTCAGGATAAAAAGCAGTAGTGTGAGACCTCATGTCCATGGGAAACATATTGAATAGAGTGGCATCAGGCTTGCACTCTTAGCTGCAGACAGTTTTGTGAGGTGATGGGGGCGCTGAAGGTGTTCTGTGAACACCCAGTTTTGTAATATCTGCTTTTAATCTGTACTTCTCTGGTGGTGAAGGAGTTGTGGTTTTGTTTTTTGGGTTTTTTTTTGTTTTGATTGCAGCTTCTCATTTAGGAAGAATTTAACAAACATGTAATGTCTATATTTCAGCTGCTGCTGGGTTCATATCTTCACTATACAGCATTTCTCGAAGCTTTGTGGTTTTGATTGTCCTATACGCCTTCTGCTTCAGTGCAGTGAAGGTAAGTCAGAAAAACTTCGGTAGCATTATGGACTTTTTACAATGCATGTAGGGAGCTCAAAATTCATCTAATCTAGGGAGATCAGAATTGTCTTGCACTACTTTGTCAATTGTTATTTATCATGATAGGCTTAGGCTATTAGCTACACTGAAGTACCTTGAAACTGTAGTAGAAATACTAGAGTAAATGTTTAGCTAATAGCTGTAACTGTTTGCCTCTTGCATATATCAATATGAAATGATCAACTGAATTGCCACTACAAAGGCTAACATCAGCCATAGCTTAAATAGCTAAAACACCCATTGATCTGTATAAGCAAGGCTGAATTTGGTCCAAATTCCTTGTAATGTCCCTATTTCCTGAGGAAGAATTAGGGGTTTTTTTTGCTGTTGCTTCACAACAGCCTACCGGTGTTCCTCTAATTCTGAGTTTTCCTCTGTTTTCTCCATGCTGGTGATTACTGACACTTCTGTAAACTGGAGCTTTGGGGACGGATTTACTGGGCCTGAGAAGCCCTTTAAGGGGTGGGCTTTGCTGCTGTTATTAGTACCAACTGGTGTGGCCCATCTGTGCTACTCTGTCATGTGATAATATAGCACCCATGTAACTATATAGCCTCTTTGCTGCTAGGCAGATAAGGACACTGGTTCAGCCCCGGATCAGCTTATGTTCCATTGTTGTATGTTTTATGGTGGAGAAGATTGCCTGCAATAAAACCTCATGTCCCACAGTAAAATCTTGATATACAAGGTTCAAAGCCAAAAAGAGAGTGTAAAGTATATAAATTTTATACATTGCCTTCCTGTGGCAATGTTGAAACTGTGGGGGTAAACCAAAATAAGAACTTAAATGTCTGTCTTAGGCAGTTCAGCAGACCATCTAACCCAGTACTTTGTCTGTCAGTGGCAAAGGGAAATGTATTTTAGGGATCTAATGCAAGCAAGACCACTGTTAGCCACCCATTCCCCTAGTATTCCACTGCTATCTGTAATTGCTGGATTAGGGATGTTAGAGAATGCATCCCTGCCTATTTCATTTGGTATCTGTTTGTGGACCTGTTGTCCATGAATTTGCCCAATCCCTTTTTGAATGTGCTGGTAGTATCTGCCTCCACAGCTTTCTGTGCAACAAATCCCAAATGTTCACTGTCCTCTGTGTAGAGAAATGTTGTCTTTAGCAGATCAGTTTAAAATYGGTAAATGTCTCTGAGTCTTGCCTTTTCCTAGTACTGCAGGATTTGTGAAAAACCTGTTCTGCATTTGCCTTATCTGCTGCCTTAACAATTTTGTAGGCCTCAGTTATATTCCCCCTCAACAGTCTCCTTTCCAAACTGAAGAGTCCCAGCCTTTTTAGTGTCTCCTTGTAAAGCAGCTGCTCCATGCTCCTAGGAATAGCTAAGTTAGCTACCCTTCTCTATGCCTTCTCTTACTCCGTTATGACCTTCTTGAGATGTAGAGACTACGACTGTGTACAGTGCTCAGGATGTGGGTTTACTATGCCTCTATATGCTGTCATGCTCTCAGTACCCTTCCTGGTGATGCCCAGTGCTTTGTTGGTTTTTTGGCAGATGCTACACGCTGAGCCATTTTCAATCTTAAACATTTATTTTTTGCAGTTAATGTATATGTCCTCTGCATTTTTTTGTTTTATTTAAAAAATAATGATGAAATTCTGGCTGATTTCAAGTCTGCTGTAGAATTTCCAATGACCACATTGAAACCAGAATTTCATCCTTGACTTGTGATAAAATTTCTCCCTTTACAAGGGTACTTTTGGCAGTGTTACATTGCAGTTTAGGTACTGTCAGTGCCCATGCAGGGGTGTATCAGGGTGTGCAGTGATTTACAAGCAGCTTTCAGCATCCTGCAGCACATGGGACAGTGCTTTCTCATGTACACATATGTAGCACACACACAGAGCCCATTATGAGGTTCTACAACAGCCAAGGATGCATCCTGTCAACATCCAGCCCAGTGATTTACACAGATGAGAGGTGCTATCAAATGATTCTTTAAGGGGATTTTTTAAGGAGCATAAACATTTTTGTAATGGCTTTTAACAGTTTTCCACTTAAAATTTTGAATAGGAACCTTAAATCAAAATGCTCAAGTTATAATGCCTTAATGGTCTATCACAGATGATCAGAGCTCCTGTAACTGTCTGTGCTTGTGTTTTTAGCCATTCCCAGTGTTAAAGTAAAATATGTTAAGCCACCATTTTATCTTGTGTCTGAGGTGGCTTGAGTCCATACCCAATAAACTACAGCAACTCAGCTGCTGAGCAGTGCTGTGTTAAGACACTCTAACTTAAGTATCTTTGAGCGTGTGGTGTACTCCCAGGAAATCTCCTGTCCCTAGGCTCACCCACTATATGAGTTATACTGGTTTGACATGCCCCAATTGCATGATGCTGGAAAACATAACTGTCTCCCCTGTGCAATTTCCTAAAGTAGCTAGTATTCTTGCTACCATTTCCCAACTATATTAATGAATTGGAAATTGGTAGATGGGGAGTGAAGAAGGTGCCTCTTTGTGATGATATAGGGAGAAAAATCTCTAATGAGGGAGGAGAAGCAGTAAGAAAAATGGAGAGCTAAATGGGAGGAAGGAATTGAGCTGAACCACTGTTTGAGGAGGAAGTATCTGGGAAATGATCACTTGGCCCCTAAGGTTGAAAAAGGAAGATGCTCTAGTTGAGGGCAGGGAAGTTGTGTGACTGATATTTTAAAAAATAGTTTTGTAAATAGGAAAAGCCTCTTAAAATATTCTACAGACCCCTTTCTCAGCATAACAGTTTAAAATTACAACATGCAGGTGGCTTTGTAGATAAGCAATCTCCTTGTGGATTAGACTTCAAACTGCTTAGAAATATGCTTTTAATGCTACCCTGAAGTTGTAGAGTCCTGTGAAAGATTTACAAGATATCTGTTGTAAATTACCAATATTAAGTGCAGACTTTCTGTTCACACAGAAATTACAGCTAATTTGAATTTTTATGGCACTGTTCTTGTGAAGACACTTCTAAGGAGGTTAATTTAAAGCATGTAAATATGATTCCATTTACTTCAGCTCATCATTTTAGTCTGCTGGGGTGTTTGAGATCTCATAGGTTTTTCTTCTGCAAGTTATGAAAGGAGCACTTGCATTAACCCTCCTTATTCTTCAATCAGGTCCAAATCTTTTTGTCTTTTGGGCTGTTATTTAGAGCATTTCAAGGGAATGACTCTGTCAGACTTATTTGTTGGTTGGTGCAGGAAGAGTAAGATTTGCCTTAAATGTAACAGAAGAATGTGACCCTGAGTAGGCATCATGATGAAAGGTAGTCTAATACCTCTGTCAGAAAGTGGAACTGTTTTGATATGCAGTGGGCTACAACTTCTCATCCTCATCAAATCCAGGTTTGGATTTTTGTAGAGTCTCACTCAAAGCTGAACAAATGTCATAGGGCCTGTTTCATTAAGCTGTTGTTCACACAAAGATGATACTAAATATGTGGTTGTCTTTAAGATACAAAAGACATCCGCCCTTAAGCTTTACAGCTATTCTTTTTTTTTCATGAAATAGCATCTAAGAAACCAATTGAAAGACCAGTGCTGTGTCCAAAAGAAACAAAGAAGGAAAACCTAGCCCTTGAGTATCATGCTAGATGTGTGCTACAAACATAAGGGCAAGACAGCTAGGGGGAAGAAATAACAAAAAAGTGATTTTCAGGAAGGCAGAGGTCCCAGGTCACCAGTTGTCTAATCAAAGATGTTTTCAAAAGGAGTTATATTTTTACTCTTTCCGCTTTTAGCCAGTTTGGCAAAAGCAACAGGCTAAAGCAAAATTATCAGTAGTTTATGGAGGTCAAAAATCATCCCTGCTGAAAAGATTCAGGGCAGAGAAACATGATAGCCTGTCTCTGGGACAGGATTTCAGAGTTGCAAATCTTATTACTTGGCTGAAATGTAGCTTTCTCAAATGAGTACTGTTTATCAGCAGAATGCCTTATAGCTCAGCAGATGTAACTGGCAGAGTTCTATTTCCTGAAATAAATTGAAGGGCAGAACGGATCTCTAAGTGCTTGTGCTTTTTTTTTTTTTACTGATGGGCAATTGCTCAAACCAAACGCCCAGGCTGAAGACCCATTCCAGTAGTAGCAGGCTTGAACTTTCCTTCTTTAATGGTTCTTGTGGGTGAAATAGTCTAGCCTAATTTTTCTATGTTTGTTAATGTGATTTTATTCCTGAAAAAGCTCATTAGAAGAGGAATTAATTTTCCATACATTTTTTTAAATGAATAAGCATTCTGTTCATTTTATCATGGATCTGTGTTCTTAAGTGAGCTTTTCTTGTTCATTTTCAGAACAGAATCTATGTATACACACCTACAATAGTAGGCGTTATTTGCAGTCAAATTTTGAAATGATCTTAGAGTAGCTAGTTCACATCCATTAATTCTTTGCCCTTGCACTCCAATTTTAGAATAAGAAAGAATAAGAAATGAGCGATTGTTCAGGGTGTGTCCACACAACTGTATAACTGCTCAAGTTAACTTTCAACATGCTAACTTAAGCTCTGACAATTGGGGTAAATAGGTCTGTGTTGAAATCCTGTGCCTTATCCAGACCAATTTTGCTTTTGGATTGTGTTGTACAAAACCAACTGGGGGTCTCTATGAAACAGCAGCTGCAGTGTAGGCATATCATTAGCTTAACTTAATAATCATCTTTTTATTTTCTTCCTAGATAAATTGTCTGAGGAAATTATTAGGTAGTATTCTTGACTGGGAGTTCATCCTACAGTCTGCAGACAAAATTTGGCTTGCCCAAATTGTTCATCTGGCCCTGCCACTCTTTCTGAAGGACCTTGCAGTTCCTTCACCATCACATGACCAAAAATGTTTCTCTCTCATGGATCAAATGCATATATCACCTAAAATATGACAAATGGATTTCTAAACTTGTGCTAGCAGTGAATGTGCAATTTGGATCCTAGGCAGGCTGCTTACATGTCCCATTATATGATCTGATCAGAAGCATATAATATGTTTTGGGGGATGTCTGCATACTGGTCACCTGGCAGACACATGGTGTTATGTGATCAGACATGCACTTTCCATACAACTAAAATAAGGGACAGTTCATTACAAGGCCAGATGCAAACCTGACATGTGATGGAGAGGCCTATGCTTGCTTTGTGTGATGGGGGCACTCTGTCACTTGAAGGAGGAATGGGGACATCTTGTTTGGAAGTGACTCTGAGAAGTGAGAGGGTTCCTTCTCCAAGGCTTTGCCTTTGGTTGCTGTCTTTGTGAAGGCACTGTGAGTCTGCAGATAGGTGCAGATATTCCTCTGGTGGTGCCACTGCTGGCTTGATTAGTTTTCTTTTGTTTTGAAACACAAAAAAACCACTAAATTTGTTCATACTAAGAAGTCAGGTACAGAGAATTGTATCTAAAATCATGACAGATAATTTTTCCAGGAAATCCCAAAACTCAAAGTAGCTGGAGTTTCAGGTCTCAATCTGTGCATTTGGAGCCTTGAAGATTGATGGACAGGACTGTATTCGTCAGTGCTGGCAAAGCAGCATATTGTGTGAGGAGCAGATTTTCAAGTCACTGTCTTGTTCTGGCATAGCTGGTGAGCAGAAGTCATTCTGTCTGTGATGATTCTAAGTCACTTGGATGTATTTTTGTTTTACAGTCATGTTATCACAGTCATGCAAAGATGGTTTGGCTATAACTTTCAGGTGCTACAAAGCATCTTTTCATATATCTTATCATGTGACACTTCCCTGTCATGAGTGATGTGACACCAGCTGCTTATCCAACCTTACGTACAACAGTACTGTGTACTGTGAACCTGATTTCAGATAGAAGTGGAGATAAATGTCTTGGCCTGTGAAGTGCAAAGACTTGAGCTTTTCCTGGTTGCATTGAGATCTTCTTTACCTCTCATGCCTCTGTTCAATGGTACCACCCCTCATTACTCCAATTCTTTCATGAACTTTCTTTTAGTTTTGTTTAATAAAAAGCTCTAAAACCTAAATACAGTTTTATCAACTCTTTTGGTCATTCCTTGCATTGTTACATCTATTAACATCAAATTTTCACCTTTCTACTTATTTTTGAAGCTACTGGGTAACTGAGTTTAGTTTAAATTATCTATGTTCACTTCAGCCTGGCATTGTTTCTGCTCTCAGCTTTAGTCCTGTAATCTTGAACAGAAATTGGCCACTCTAATAGCTATCTTAGCTTTGATATATGAAAGGGTTATCTCTGTTTCCTGGAGGAGATGTTTTTATTTTCAGATATTATATCCATCAGATTGGACACACAAGAACAAATTCTCTATTGTACCATGTTTTTCGCTTGACTAGAATTGCATGGTATGCTGTCTTTTCTCTCCCATTCCATCTGTTTTGTGGTTTGTGCATGGATATTTAACAGATACTTTAAAAAAAAAGGTATTTTTTCTTCATATCTTTTTCATGAATATTCAGTCTGGAATTTAGCCATCTTGATATCTGTCTCTAGTATTCCAGTAACTGGTACATCAGTGTTTTGCTGTGAGGTAGAAGAGCATGTCCCAAAATGTTCTGGAATCAGTCAGTTCTTCTCTTCTGTGCTCTGTTCCAGGCAGCTGGTTTGGATTTGAAACTCATCCAGAGCTGGTTTATTGTTTGTGGTCTAGATTTTTTTTTAACTTCTTAAGGATCTTATGGGTTATCTTAATTAGCCTGGAAAAAAAATCAGATATTGAACTTGGGTCAAAAAAAACAGGCTGAAGTGAATATGATCATATGTGGCAATGCTGCCTCCTCCAGCTCTGTTTAAGTACATATTTTTTTAATGAAGGTTACAAAGTTTCCGTAACTCTTACCTTTTACCTGAATAAGGGAGTCTCTGGTATTTATTTATAGCTTCAATGGACAGTTACTAAAAATACTGTGTGTATTTTAAACCATTCTTCTCAGCTCACAATTGATGTAGTTTGATTTGTTGTCTGATTTGAGTTCTGAACTCATTAATCAGAATCAGAGTTGGAACAAAGCTTCTTGATCGCTGTTTTCAGCAACAGAGCCTTCATCTGTGTACTAATTCTGACATATTTGTCTTAGTTTTATAATGGGAAAGAATTGCATGCATATGTCTCCCTCAGTCTACTGAGACTGCCCAAATATATTTCTAAACAGCACTGAATGGACCTATGTGTATACACAGAATTCCCAGATGTCTAAATGACCAAAAATAGAAGTATAAGAATATTAGGCACCTTTGTTTTGACCGCATAAAATACTTCCAGCGCTGTGGGAGGTTTTAAAGACAAGGCCCATCAATGTTATTTACTTTCCAATTTAGAGACCCCTGAGGTTCAGGCAAGAGCTATTAAGAATGTTAATTTTGGAGAGAATTGTCAGATATTATGCCTCTCAGTGAGTGATGATGTTTTTAACCATAGTCAGACTCACTGTAGTCATACTTTTCAATAGGCATGTCTGTAGTTTTCTGTGTGTATAATATAAACTTAATGTCTGGATATAACAGAAAAAGTAAATTGTCTGCAGAATCTGAAATGGGCCAGGGTTACTTTTATAGGTGTATATCACTGCATAGTGGTACCGTTCTTAGGATTGTAGAAACCTGTACTTCCTGTTTAAAATAAACTCACCACTATGTAAAACATGAGTATTCGGACCTCCAACTTGAAGTTCTTGCTCACCTTACTCTGTAGCCCAGGAGTTCTAGTTGCAGTCTGGGGCCCTATGGGCTGAGGTGGTGTATGCAGATGCGCGCACCCCTGCCTTAGGCCCATCCTAAGCAATTTTACAGTTTCAGCATAGAAAATGTGATGGTTCCAGATAGGCATTGGGCATGCAAAGAAACAGACAACATTGATGAGGATGGGTAGTGATAGCAATGTTCTAGTAATTTATCACTTAACAAGTTTTTGGAGCTGTCATGGGAAAGAAATGTTTCATTTTCTGTGGATGATGGGAAGATAAGGCTAGTGGGGATCTCTCCCTAGAAGTTGTCTCTAACAAGCATAATGCAGGCTCCATGAACAACTGACTTTTTCTGGTTGTTCGTGTTCACTGTTGATGGTAATATAGTTAAGCTTGTACAGAACATGTTGCTGTTACCATTTTCTTCTATTTTTGCAGGAGGGGATTCCTTTTTTATATTTTCATTCAGAAAGTAAATATTTTATAAGTTCAGAAGTAAGATGATAGTGTTCCTTGTAATTTAGCATCACACGTTTAGACATTTGAAACAACTAACTGTCAACAGCTGTCCTGCATATTGTTTGATATGAGCAAAAGTGTAGATCCATGATGAAGCTGGGAAGTGGAAGTGAAGAGAAGGGCAAAAAAATATTGGTTGAATGGTGATAAAATCATGAGAGACTGGAAGATTAGAAGGTCTGTGCACTTCTGTGAAGAACAACTTGGAATTGTCTTCTTTCAGTAATGCAAATTCTGCAGCAGTCTACAAAATCTCTCTTGAGTTGAGAGGACTATTTTGTAAAAAAGTAACAAGTATTTCTACTTATCTCAGTGGTTCTGCTTGTGTTCAGGGCATTTGTTGTCTCTGGAGTAGGACACGATTTATTTTAATACATCTTTGAAAGATAAAAGTTTGCAACACAGTTCTAAGGGAAGAAAGAAGCAAAAAGGATAAATTACAAAGGATAGAAAACTACGGTCTCCACTTTTTAAAAATACTCCTTCCTCCCCACCTTCACCAGTGGTAAAAGGCTTCTAAGTTCAAAGAAACCTTTATCTTCCTTTTCAGTGGATTGTTTCGGGATTAGATGATTCTATGGTTGAAATGGAACACCACTACTGCCACCCCCACCTCCCTGCCTGAGTATCTGTTTTAACTCATCACTTTCATCCTTAACCCTGCAAGTCCATTTCACTTGTTTAAAAATGTCTACGTGAGTGTCTGCATCAAAGTCAAAACTGTATATGAAAGCACTACATGTCACCTCAAGCAAATGAGGTAAAGCAGGAAGTCAAACTCCCTGTCTAGTATGACAGATAATACTAGCTTCCAAGAATAAAACCTGTCATTCCTGTTTTCCCACTGAGAAGAATCATTGTCCAATTATCAGCTATATTGTTTATATTGTTTTTTTTTAAATCTTTTTAATTTAAAGCTCTACCAGGCATCATTAGTGGGGGAGGAAAATGACAAAATGGACTGGAATACGTCGCATTGATGCTGGAGAAATGACGCCTTTGTTCATTCTCATCTTTTGTAAAACACTGTGTAGCATTATTCTGGAAAGTCATATTCTCTAGGCTTATATCAAATACTTATGACTGTCCTGCCTTGGCACTGGAGCACAGGCCATCCAAAAGCAGAAGTAATGCATAATGTGCAGAAAAAATGGAAGTAAAGAGATCTTGAGACATTAATATGGGGAATCAACTATGTTCTGTTTTACAGGAGACAGAAGTGGAATAATTTCTCAAACTAGATACTGATATGTTTCAGTACTAGATATCTGATATTGATGGGCTTTTTATAGTATTTTGTCTTTGAGAGAAGTTGCAGGGTGAAAGGACAGTTTATGCACTAGAAGCTGCTGGGTGGATCTGTATGCAGTTATACTACCCTGGAAATACAATGGATATTTGAATAGACTCTGATTCAGCCATTTTTAAAACATTTTGGCTTCAGTTAGTTTTCTTCAGTGTTTTAAAGAATATTCCTTTCCGAACTGAAACTAAACAAGGGAAAATTTAGCGCAAAATGTATTTGGCACAAAATTTGAAGTCACCTGAATGAGGAGGTAAAATGGATGAAGAAATTTGTCAAGTAAATGATGCTGGATTCTTTTTGAAATACTGTGTAGTTCTCTTTTGTTTGCAGTAACTATTTTGATTAATATTGTGTAGCAGAACTAGATGCTTCTCTTTCATCTTTGTGATTTTTAGCAGCATGTAGAGGGGAAGGTGATTCTTGGAAGTAAAATTTCACTTCTATAACACCATTTTTTAAGATAGTGGGTACTGCATGATTAAACTCCAAAGAAATCTCATGTTGTGGTAGATTGGACAAGCCCCTTAAAAATAAGCTAGTTTGCCTTGTCCAGATGTTCATTGCCCATGAAAGAAATGGAATGGTTCTTAGTGTGAGTCAGCTTTGTTAAGAAATCACTTATACATCTGTGCAAAACAAGATGAATGAAACCACTTTATTCTGTGAAAATATTGGTCATATACAAACTGTGAAGCTTTTCAAGCAAAAGAGACAGTGCAGAAGATGCCTTGCTCATACTAGCTGAACAAAGCTAAATGTTTGAGAGATCCTATAAGCATTGTTTCTCAAAACCTACCCAGAAAGTGCTGTGATGTCAGTCTGGTGACCCCCATATTCACTTGATCAGGTAGAAGTTGTATAGAAGCAGTGAACAAGCCTGATGAGTTAAACAGCCATGGGTCTGATCCCGCAGATTTCTGTGTCTTTCTCAGCCAAAATCTGTGTCCTGTTACAGCCAGGACTCATGAGTATTTCTTAAGCTCCCTAACAGGTAGCTGAGGATCCCGCAGATGAAGCTGGTTTTGATAAGTGTTCATTAAGCTTCCTGTTCTTTTGCTTATTAGCACTACCCAGTTTTAGTTGTTTAAGCCACTCAAGGAGATTTTCCATTTTGGTTATGCCCAGAGAGCATTAGCAAGTGTGTAAATTGTCTCTTCCCATACTCAGAGAGGTAGCATACTTTGGCTAGCACCCTCCCTCTCTGGTTTGTTATCTAGCACACAAGGCCTATATGTAACATGCAGAGCAGCAGGGAGGTTTAGGAGTGAGGTGGCAGAACTGTACCCAACACCTGATTTAGGTGACATTGGCATATATTGAAAGCAAGCTGGCCACAGGTCAAGTAACTACATATCAATTAGAGTTAGGCAAACATAGTGCAATTCATTTCACTTGCATCTCATTTTAATGAAAATTTGCCCCTAGTGTTTCATTACAGAGAAAAGAAAAGCTGTCTTTCATGTGGTTTTCTGGTTTCGTTGCTAACTGCTGATTACAGAGGAGTTACAATACATATAGAACAAAACATACCTGTAATATCTCAGCCTTTCTCATAATAATAGACTTTGATATAAGAAAGGATTATAAATCCTTGATATATGGAATATGTACAAATTTAGATACTATATATCTAGCACTGCATGTACAGCTTAGTCTACTTCATTAGAAAAGAAGAAAATTAAAAGTGCTCTATCCCTAACCTACAAGTACTCTGCTTTCTGTCCTCCTCCTCAGGAACCCTGGGATGCACAGCACATTCCAGCGCTGTTCTCTGCTTTCTGTGGCCTGCTAGTTGCACTTTCTTATCACCTCAGCAGACAAAGCAGTGACCCATCTGTACTGATGTAAGTTGCCTGCAAATGTTGTTTATTGATTGCTCCATGCAACACACAAGCTGTGGCTTGTTCAGAGTGATATTTGGGTTTCAGAATCACAGAGATTGTCTCCCCCAAGTACTGTGGTGAGATGGAAATCCCTCACCATGTTTGGCTGGTTGGTGTCTGTCCTGTAAATAAACGAACCACTTCAGACCGATTGGTGGTAAGGCTGGTGCTTTTTACAACAGCAATTCCAAATACCCTGAGGGAGGCTTCATCCTCTGGGGAATTGTGCTTACTATACTGAAGACTAGCTGTTTGTGTAGGGGGACACACAGATTACCAGTGTTGCAGAATATACATTGGGTAGCACCATGGGAAGAAAAAGGGCATTTCGTATGTTGGGAAGATGGACAATTTGAGTTCTTGCTTAAGGTCAGTTTTAGTTGGCTGTGCCTCTCTTCTGAGATTACCTCTTTTCCTTTCTGCTCTGACATGTTCTGCTAAAGCTGCTTTAGGAAAGGTAGCATAAGTTAAGAGCTGACATTGGGAACAAGGGAGAAGTCCCAATATTGTGATCTGCAATTGAGAAAATGTGAGAGATGCTGGTAGAACTATAGGTCAGGAGTGGCAGGAGTTTTCCTATGTGGGAACTGTGTCATAAGGCTCTCATGGGGGCTGTGGTGATACACAAGCAACTAGTAATATAAGTTTATGACTATGGGATTAAGCAAGCGAGTGGGTGTCCTGAGGCCAGTACCACCATGTCATCTGGGATCCTGCTTCACAGACAACTCAGTCTTATTCTAGGCTAGAGCAAAGGATCTATGAGGGAATCCAGAGTTTCTCTCCCTTCAGTTTGATTAACTGCGCTGTTTATGTCTTTAGACGAGGCTGTTTAGCGTATGAAGAGTTTAGTAGTCATATGGCAAATCAGAGTGATTGGCCACGCACTTTAGTAATGCTGGAGAGAGAGGGGGAAGTGGAGGGCTTTTTAGGCTATTCAAGATTATATTTGAGGAGAGACACTTGGGAAAAGGAGAGGAATTCTGATGAAGGAGGAAAAGGATATAGGGCACTAACAGTAGTTTACATCCCTATAAATCTCACTGAAAAGCTGAAAAATTCCTTCTTCCAGAAGATTCAGGGAATCTAATATTTACATGTTACTAGGGTGTGATGTGGCAAAGTAGGAAGAATTGCTTATATTATTGCCATTAACTTTATTCAAAGCCCACTGTATCTTTCATTGACATCAATTAGACCTGAATCAGACTTTGTGTAGATGCCTTTTACTTCATAGATTCCACATTACAGTGTGGAATCCAGGTATGAGAGCAGAAGGAAGAAAGTGAAACTTTGTGCAGTAATAGGGAGATTTTTTCAGATTTGGAGTAAGATACAGACAGGTAAATTCCAAGTCAGCATGGAAGTGTGAGCTCTTTCAGTTTTCAAGTAATTTTAATATATTTTTCCCCCTCCCCACCCGGAAAGGAACCCCATTTTATTAACTTCTGTAATAATAGAAAACTCTCGTCTTTCCTTAAGACTTTTGTTTTAAGGAATTCATCTTAAATCCTTAAATCCATTTCACCTTTTAAATCTAGTTCGTGATTCCATAACATTTAATGAAATCATCAGCATTTGAAATGGTTGTTAAATATCTTATTTAGGATTAAAATATGTATACAACATCATCAAATGCTCATAATGCAATCATGATGAAAATGTATAATCCCTTAAAAAAGAGGTTTAAGATATTTTTTAAACTGCTCTGAACTTAATTAAAGGAAGTTAAGGGGACTGGAAGCAGTATTTAAGGTATGGCCTACAGCATAAAGTTCAAGATGGAGGAGAAAGTAACACATAAATCTTGAACTGGGAATTAACGTGTTATTTATACAGAAATGACGACTTTGGCCTTCCTAATGTGGTTCTAAAGAGCTCCCATATTGGTTTGAGCTTAACTGAAATATTAATAAAGGGCATGAATACAATAATACCCTGTCAAATCATTCCTCTAAATGACCAAGTAACACTGACTGAACTACTCTGGTTGGCAAGGAAGTTCCACTCTGATCAAAGGTAGGACTGGTTTGTATCAGTTGCCAGCTACAAAAAGATAAGATAGACGCTGCATACATAAGGAAGGAAAACTGAGGCTACTCCTCTTCTGCCCTCTCCAGGAATATCCATATCTATTAGGTGTGTTCAGAAGTATCCTAACTAGGATTTTTTTTTTTTTAAATAATAGGTCTCTTATTCAATGCAAGTTTGTCCCTCACTTCCTACGTCAACATTTTGAAGATTCATCAGCAGATCCGCTTCCAGAAAAGATGAGAGAATCAGTGGTAAGACCTCTTTTTTCATTGCTTTCTGTGCAAAGTTCTCTTCTTTCCTTTTTCCACACTGAGAAATCTTTTAAATATTCTCAACTTTCACTAAAAGCACAGAAAGCCAGAGGAGATATAATCTGTTCCTTTATATCCACTGAGGGAAACTGAAGGAAGTTCTTCTAAATAGATCTCTTCAGTGAGGCAGGAAAGGAGAAGGGAGATGTTGCAAATTTCCTTTTGGTAGGGTTTCTTTAGAGGAGTCAGTAATGTTGATTCATGATATAGTCAATGTGAAATGCAGTCTTAGAATTTGGGAATGGGACATCTAATCCCAGTTCTGAGAGGTGATACTCATAGATGCTGTGCATAGAGTTACAGCCTGGCAACCTGGTGTGCGTAAGGTAGGATGAACAGCTCAACAAGCATTCAAAAAGGTGAGTAGTCCTGCCAACCTCCCATCTATATCAGAGTGGGGACAGGATTTGGTCTACTGAATTGCTTGTTTTTAAACAGGGCATTTCAGTTCTTTCTCTAGGCTTAGGAGTTGACCCAGTTTGCAGGAATTCCTTTTTCTTTGCCAGAAAATGCTCTCGACTGTATGCTCTCCACCCCAGCCAAGCCAAGCAGAGTACAGATCAGCCTCGGCAACCAGAAGTGGAAGAAACAAGTGAAACTTGGCTAGTCTGAGAGAGGACCCACATGCCTGGTGCCAGGCACTGCCATTTCTCCTTCTCTTCTTTTCATGGCAGGCTACTCATTTCCAGCTGTCTGCCTCCTTGTTCTAAGTTTATGCCAGTTTATATCCCACTTCATCCTAAACATCCAAAGTGACCCATCTTTCTTTTTGTGTTGTTTTTTTATATAAAAAATGCTAACTGGTACCTAAAGGAGATTGATCTCCTCAGGAGTTCATGTGGAAGATCATCAAGTTTCCAAAAGTATTAAGGGGCATGAGATTTTTCCAAGAGTTGTGAAGTGTCCTGCTTCCCAAACATCAGATAGTGCCTTCTTTCTGACCACATCCCATTTGCAACATAGGCAAGTGTTCCTAAAGTCCTGACTGCCCACAGGAGCAAGGAGTCTTCAAAGAGTGCACATAAGACACACTGCCCTTTTTTGACCCTCAGACATGAGCTGAGAGTCAATAGATTTCAGTGTCCGGTAGTACAGGCTGCTAGTGTGGTAGCTGGCCTGGCCTTCAGATATCTCTTCAGAGGGGTGCACAGAGGTCCTGTACATCTGGTGCCTTATTTTTAGGGCATCTTATATAGTGTTAGACAGCCTATGTTAAGCACACAAGTTTATCTCACACTTTCAGTGGTTTCTACTTTTCTTTGCTAAGCTACTACTTAGATTGTTATTTTTTACCATGTATAACGTTATCTTACAGTGCTTTCCGTATTAAGGCCCACTTAAGATTAAGTGATAGGTCTATTCCTTGTAGCTTGCTTAATGAGCTACAGCTTCTTGCAAACTAAACTGTTTGCAACAGGGACACACTGAAAAATGAAATGTGCAGCTAGTAACCAAGGAAGTAAAAAAACAAGTATTTATGATAAAGTTTTGCTCATATTCTGTGGCATTTGTGGTGTGCAGTTATTGGCATAGTTCACTGTCAGTCCATCCTTGTACATAGGTAATATATGGCAGATGTAACAAAAAACTTCTCATCCCCCCTCATTTATATCTCACTTGTATCTTTTGCTGATAGCACCCTTGTTGGAGCATTATACAGTCTGACCTCATCTCTTCTGCAGATGCAGCTTTGCCAGGGGACTGAACCAGTTAATAAGATTGTCCACTTAACTGGTTTCATTTCACCGTGCAGAGGGAAATGCAGAGCAAGGCTTCAATATGTTGAAAACAAGAACAAAAGAATAAACAAATTCACGACTAAGATCCTGGATGTAATTCCAAAATATAGTCGTGCTACAGCTGTATTATCACATGTTGTCCATCTTCTCCTATGTCTGTGTTGGTCATGTAGGCAGGGATCTGTCTGATATCTTACAATAACACAGTTATCACATGGTTCAGTCATTCTTGGGCCCTTGAACTGCTGAGGCTGAAGGTGCAGAAGTTCAGGAAAGAGCACTGCGGGACTGGCCAGACGCAGGTACTCCATTTCTTCTCTTTACCATGTCTCATTCCTGTCATGCTTTGCCACTGGTTTTTGTATTCAGTTAAATGGGATTCTTGACACTTTCTCTTTGCAGGATGTACCTGTTTTTTGGGATCTGCACTTTTCTGCACATTTGACACTCAATCCTACTTCTGTAGGCAGAAGCTGCTTTCATTCTTTGTTGCTGGGGCTTGCTAGTGCTTTGCCTTCCTCTTTTTTTCTTCTGTCCATATTTCCTTCAATCTGTATACAAACTGTAAGCAAATGTGATTGCTTTTGATGACAATTAACAGGGCTAATTCTTCCGCATTGGGAGATCTCTTGAAGGAAGAGAGGGCAATTTTTGATTTATGCATGCTCTTTGCCTAACCCCTGTGGTATCTGGTACCTCTATCTCAATTAAACAGTTTAACCAATTCGCCAGGAGACTCCCACTGCTATCTCACAGTGCAGTGCTAATATAGCAAGTAGGGAAGAACTGAGGCAACAAAAAAATGCATGTGCCACAAGTCTGAGGAACACAATCAAATCACAGTCTCAGTGCTGATTTGCTTCAGCAGTAGCAATTACATCCATGGTGTAGGACTTGATTGACTTTTAAAAGCAAATTTTAAATAGCTTCCAGAACTTCTGCAAGGGTATCTTCAATCAGTTCAGAAATTCGGAGAAACAATTTATCTGGATTTGAAGTAGAAGATTTTGTGGCACATCTTGGAAATCTCTTTCTTTTTTTTAATTTTCTCTGAGTGCTCCTCTGCGAGGAGAGCATTCCTAACCCCTTGGCAGTGGCAGGAGGTGGCAGAATGCAACAAAAAAGCCAGACCTGCCCTGGCCTATATACGTGTTTATGGTGTACATAACATGCCATTTAAATAAGACCCTTTTTAATCAGAAATCCTTAGGTGTAGAAAACCAATTCTCTTCCTTAAGGAGCTGAAAGCAAACAAGGTTAATACTGAAAATTAATCTGTTGCGTTCTGTAGTGGTTTTGTATTAATGTTAGTAATAATAAATACATCATCTCTAATGTTTAGCTACATGACCTTTACTATTTTCCTTTGCTTGAATAGCTGTGTAAGAATTGTCAGCTTTGGAAGCTGGAATTATAAAGCAGCTGTGATGGATAATTGACCATTCAACTTTGAGAATGGAGCTTCCTACCATTATAATTAATTTCTATAGGCATCCACATGGTTGATTACTAGATTAACCAGTGGCCTGAGGGTGTTAATGTGTTACATACAGACCCAGCTTCCTTCCTGGCCTTTAATACAAACATTTGGATAATTAGTAAATGAATTTGTACAAAGCTCCAAAAGCATAATTGAAAACAATTAAAAAAAACCCAAAATGCTATATATTCTCCATGCATAATCTCTGAAGCAAGAGGCATCTAATATAATGTTGTTGATTTGGGGTTTCTTTTTTTTCTGCAAGTGTAAAATGGGGAAAAAAGAACAAATGTTTTCACTCCAAACTATAACACAATGTTAGTGGTTATCTCACAGTGGAGATTTTAGCTGTGATCAGAGCTTAACTTTTACCTATTGGGCTAATAACAATAAAGGACTGAAGCATCACATCATAAGGTCATTCAACATCCAGTTCATAAGTGCCTGGTCTTGGGAAAGGAATCCAAAATCCTGCTTCTCGACACTTGGGTTCTAAATGCAGGATATGGGACAGAGTTGAGTTCTAGGTAGCCATATGCTTTGCAGGAGCTATCAAAGTGGGGCATGCTGGGAGCAGGAGGGAGTCCTAGTTCCCACCTGTGAAGACTGCAGGAAGATGCCTTCATTTGAGTTCCATGACTTTCAATCCTCTTCAGAAAACAGGGTTTTTTTTCCCTCTTCTTTTAAAGAGCTGAGTAAGGCTCATTGTTATAAGACACGATCTGAAGAGGTGATGCTACAGTCAACTCTTTGAACAGTTCATAGAAAAGTCAAGACCTAGTTCATTTTTACATGAAATCATCATCAACCTACAAAAAAATCAATCTAGAAACAGGAACCAGAACCCATCTCTGCTTCCTGCTCCGCTTCCCTTCTTGTATCTGACTGCCTTGCCAATAGAGTTACACTCCTTCTTGCGATTCCCACCGAGCCTTCTTGCAGTGACTTGCCTTCAGCAGGAAGGGTGGAAGCCACTGACCTGACCACAGTAACTTTTAGGCAGATGCCCAGGGCTTTCTGGTGGGAGTAGCTCTGAATCCCCTTCAGCCAGAGAGGTAACTGGTCCAGGGTCAGCCACTTCCTGGGTGTCTTGACCATTATGCCATGTTATGAAACAGTCACTCCTGTCCAGCTTTGTTTTGGAAGGAAAAAAATGTGTTTTGTGATGAGTTTGTACATGTCTGCCAGATCAAGAAGGAGCAACTGCCTCCTGTTGGGGCCATTGCATTAGTCAGCAGCTGAGCAGCACATTTTGAAGCTGTTCTGGGTAAGGGCAAAGGGTTGAATCTGGTCCTATATGAAACCTTAGACACTTTAGATGTTGCCAAAATTKGAATGCAATTATCATATTTGCATTCAAATACCTTGATGGTAAACCCTACTTTAAAAACATAGGCCTTTTGCTACATCTGATCATCAATATGTATCAAAAGCAGTGAGAGCACCCTAAAAAGAATACTTGCAAAATCAAAGGTGGGAAAGGTGAGAAATACAAATTCTGTGTAATATAACCTGTGATAGAATTTGTTCTCTTTGGTGACCTGGCCTCTGCACGGAAAGGAAAGATGGGAGCTCTGCCTCAAATGTCCACTATTATCACCTCTTCTGAATTTACAGTTGAATTCTTAATTTTTTATGTAGTTCTTAAAATGGCAGCTTCCTGAGTCACCTGTTTATATGAGGCTCTCAGCTGTCATTTTAATAGTAAATTTCTAATCCTTTTGTAGAGAAGGTTGTAGAGAAGAGCTTGAAAATATGGTTGGAATGTGTTTGTTGTTCTTATAAGCTTGTTTTACATTATTGAGTAGTTGGATTCAGCTGTACTGAAAATGATACTTGATCAAGACTTTTCATAATGCATACTCAAAAAGGCTGGAGTACAGTGCTGCCACATAAATCTGGCACTGCTTAACTTTTTTAGATGCTGAATTTTACAATCTAGATAATGCTGCTTTACATAGGTTTTGTATGCAATGTCTTTAAAAAATATACAAAGATTAAAAAAGATATTTCCATTATATGCATTGGTAATAATTCCCATATCTATCATTGTCAGGGTTTTGACCATGATTTTTCACTTCTACTGCACATATTAAAATCACTTGAGTTACAGGATTCAAAACATGAGTTGTGAGTGAGAGAAGGGTTAAACTGAATGGAGAGAACCAGTAGGGACAGGGAGGGATCCAAGGTTCGTTCAGGGAAGAGAAGGCCCCTTCTGTAAGGTCCCTTATGTTGGGGTTCTCCTGTGGCATACATTGGCTGAGAAGCAAAGAACAGGGCCAGCAGGGCCATGTTTTGAAAAGATGGTCTGGAAGAGTCTGACCTAACTCTGCTCCTACACCTTCAGGCTGTAGCCCTTGCTGAGTATAGTGCTGTCTGATGAGGGCATAGCTTTAGGGGTTGAGTGAGTGCTGTTCTTTTTGAAAGTATGTTTTCCTGAACAATCCAAGAAAGAGAAGGGAAAGGACAGTTTTTATTGCTTTACAATTCAACTAAACCCAAGCAGAGTTTCATGGGACAAAGCAAAAGTACTTCTTGAGCCTGAAGGCTTTTTTAGTCCTGCTGAATTTCAAAGGCCTTCTGCAATAAGTGGAAGTGCTGATGCTTGTGACCTTTTACTAAGAAGCCTCTTTCATAACAGAGACTGACAGGCAGCCTAAATATAGTGGTTGCTATCCGCTTCCCATGTAACTCACAACCCTTCTGTTGTTCAGTTGTTCTATTTTCTTTGTTTTTCTCTCTTATTCTTGGATTTGCTATCCCATCATTATTTTGTTTTTTTTTCTCTGATGAAATTCATGAAGGCTGCCTAGACCGCAGCATTGCAAATCAGATGAGTTTTTCAAATTAAGTGTACCCCACATTTATGTTTGCAGATGTCTTTGAATTAAAGCATAAGCCGATTTTTAAATCAAGAGCTACAAATAGTTACTCAGGTGATAACTTAGCACTAGTATTGAGTGCTGAACTTAAATACCCCTCTCATAAATCAGCCAAGATTTTCATTTACTCTCACAGAGACGTCTGGGTGACCTCTGAAGTATGATTCAGAAAATTATACAGCTCAAAAGTTACCTCATTTATTTGTTTCCTGAGAATGACATTTTAATCACAAGAAAAATGGACTGGAAAGAGCATGATATTTTCCAATCTTTCAAAATCAAATTACTCCTACCACAGTTACAGATCTTTATATAAAGGCAGACTTGTTCTTTCATTATTATTCAATGATATTAGAAAAAAGGCTTTGTCTGAAACCCCTCAAATTTTGCTGAAATTTGGCTTCTGATACTTAAAATCAGTGAATGGGACATGTCACTGTAGAACATATATATTTTAACTTTATGCCTCTGAAGACATTACAGAAAAGCAAGAGTCATTTCAGTAATGCAAGAAAAACAGAATTTGAGGAAATCTTAATGCTTGTAAATAGGAAATGGAAGTAGAATTTCGATTTCCAAAATCAAGAAAGCCATAATGTAAGAGAGTTATATTCCTTGAACAGAATCAGACTCAGTGTGAAAATGTGTTGCTTTCATTTCTCTGATGTTAAAACTGAATTTAAAAACATTATTTAAAATTAGTCAAGATGAATTTAAATATAATCCCTTTGACAAACCTAGACTGTGAAGAAATAATTTCCCAAAGCAGAGAGGAGAAAATACTTTTGTATTAGACAGTGATGACTAGCCCTATCACAATGCAGACTGTGGGTAATTCAGAATAGAGTCATTTACTTTGTCTAGTTGAAATAGTATTGGCTTGCTAATTTTGTATTAAATAATTATTTTCGCAGAAAGAAATCTTGAAATCGGATCTCATTGTTTGCACAGTTGCTGCTGTTCTGTCATTCGCAGTCAGTGCTAGCACAGTGTTTCTGTCATTAAGGGTATGTATACATCCTTTTTTTTTTTTTTCCCCTAAGGTATTATTTCTTATATGTAAAAGCACAGGGTGCTTTAGCTGGAAGGAATAGAGACTGTGGGAGAGGACTTAGAGAAAATGTATTTATTGGCCTTGATGACTTCTGGTTTTTGATGCACAATGCAATTAATTTATGGATATTTATACTAGTCATGGTATTATTCATTTAATGTTTCTTTCCTTAAACCTTTTTGTATCTTCACCTCTGTTATGCTGGGGAACAGAATGGATAAACATGACCATTTGCCGTTTTTTCCTCTATTTGGGGGGAAAAAAATGGTTAATTGTGTGTGCAGAATGCATATTTCAAACAAAAGTTTGTTGCTTCATTTCCATAGCCCACATTTATATCCACGTGTAGAATTGGAGAGTTTGAGCATAAGAATAAAAATCAATTGCACAGAAATACAATTATTAGAAATATATTTTTTAAAGTTTTTAAAAAATTGCTTGCAATTATAACCATGTTTCTTTTCTTTTTTTTGACCCAGCCATTTCTCAGCATTGTTCTGTTTGCTTTAGCATGGACTGTGGGATTCGTAACACATTACATACTTCCTCAGCTTCGCAAGCATCACCCCTGGCTGTGGATCTCCCACCCCATACTGAAAGGCAAAGAGTATCGGCAACGGGAAGTGAGAGGTTTGTAGTAAAATGTTATCATCTAAACAGTGATTTGCAGCTTGTCTTGGTTTAATGAGGAGAAGAGCAAGGAGAATAAATTATGCTTTACATTTCCCTATTATGAATAACATCCCCCATCACCTTGCATTTTTAGTGCTGATCAACAACAAATCTGAACCTGTAGAAGTTGTCTCCTGAGACCACATCACAGAATCACATGATGGCTGAGGTTGGAAGTGACCTCTGGAGATTGTCTAGTTCAACCCCCTTGCTCAAAGCAGGGTCTACTACAGCAGGTTGCTCAGGGCTGTGTCCAGTTGAGTTTTGAATATTTCCAAGGTTGGGGACTGCGTTAGTTCTCTGGGCAACCTCTTCCAGTGTTCAACCACCCTTACAGTAAGAAAGGTTTTTTTTCTTATATTGAAATGGAACTTCCTATGTTTCAGTTTGTGCCCATTGCCTCTTGTCCTGTCACTGGGCACCACTGAGAAGAATCTGGCTCCATCATCTTTACTCCCGCCCACCAGGTGTTTATACACACTGATAAGATCCCCCGAGCCTTTTCTTCTCCAGGCTGAACAGTCCCAGCCCTCTTGGCCAATCTCTTTATAAGTCAGATGCTCCAATCCCTTAAACATCTTAGTGGCCCTTCATGAGCCATCAYCTGATCTGCCTTTTGCATCTGCGTTACCATCCTGTTACTTGCTGCATTGTCTGATATGTTATAATTCATGTTAAGGCAATGGTATTTAAAATAATTAAAAAGCTAAAATTTTAAAGATTAATGAAATTGAGGCAGAATTACTTCTGCTTTCAGACTGTTAACTATGCCATTTCAGCAACATGAATAGTGCAACTTAGAGCTTTAATTTCCATCATTACACTCCAAGAGGAACATTACAATTGAAAGTAACTGTAATTTCCTTGATGATTTGTTTTTGCCCATGTTTGCTGGCTTCAGCAGGTGATGCCCTGATATATACAAGTATCTATAAATATTTTAGTATGTCAGGGTCTGATTTCCTGTTCTTACACAATTATTTCCACAAGCAGCCAGTGTACTTTGAGAATCACGGCTTTTTATCCCCAGCTATCATCTTGTCTTTGCTCCCAGCAAGAAGCTCACTTGTCATTTCTTGATGGTTCCTGTGCCTTAATCATTCTCAATATATTTTCCTGAGGTGTTTGAAGATATTGTTGTCAGAACACAGTCTGCTGAGGGACTTTAGTTTCTTCTTCGGCTAGACGACAAAAGGGTTCAGATCGCTCTCTGTAAAACTATGCATTAAGGATTTAAATCTTTTTTTAAAAAATTGTGTCTTTCAAAATGATTACTTTCCAAACAAGGCTTGGGTATGAAGAAATACCCAAGAGACTTGACTGAAGGTTGCCTGTTAACTTTTACTGCAATATGCCAAAGAAAGTGTAGAAGAAATATAAATCTTATTAACAATCATATCCAACTGAAAAACATTGTTCAGAGCTTCATCTCCTTGATAATCAGTAATTCTGAGGAATACCCAAGGTTTATTGTTTGTTACATCAACTTAATCATAAAAGGCAACCATAAGATTTCTTTTCCCTGTCCTGTTTAAGTCCATCTTCATTTGTCGGAAAACATTGTTTTCCAAAATGCGATGACTCAGCTTTTGAAAAGGTTGAGGGTAGAGATCTTACCAGACTGATCTCCACAGATGACTTTCCTTTTGCTTTGAGATCAGCTGCACTTCGCATGCTATCTGCTGCAGGCAACAGAGTTTTTTAGCTTCTTTTGCAGTCCTCATTTTTTATGCAGTCTGTCTCCTCTCTTTTGGGTTTAAGTATTATTGCAATGTATCCAGTGTTGTGCATTGGAAAACAGGATTAAAATATTGATTTTTTTTTTTCCCTATCCCTTGGGCTGCTGCAGAGGCTTCTTATGTTCGGGGATGAGACAGGTTGAGGAAAAGATTATGTAATCCTTTTGACAGATATGCCTGTCACCCTGTCTTTTTTCTTGTACAAAACCTGTAAGAAAAATTTTGGAGCAGAACTTGCAGGCCCCCTGTTTGTATAGAAAAAGAAGCTCAGAAAAGGACAGCATCCTGTATTTGTCAGGTGGGGACAGTGAAAGAACAAGTACACAAAACAAGGTGTCTGTTAGGAGCTTTTACTGCATGGATACTTTAGTTCCTGCCTGCCTGCTTTTGACAGCAAAGGTAGTGCTATGGTGAGATTGCTTGCAACTAGATAAGCATCTACTAATGGCAATTGCACAGGTGTGTTCCTGGCTTTGTTTCACAGACTTCAGGTGAGCCATTTAAACTTTCAGGCCCTCCGCAAAATAGCAATTATCAGAGCAGTTCTCATAATGCCCCTGTGAGATAGCTCATTTATTACTAGTTATTGTTTTGCCTGAGTGCAGGAAGAAAGGCTGAGCTTATAATATATGAGCTTATGGTACAATAAACATGTCAAAAGTAGTGCAGGACTGAGTGAGAAGCCCTGAAACACTAGAGACCATGGCTTTTCTTCCCTTTCTTCCCCACCACTTCTCTTATCCCCCCCCCCCCCCCCAAGCTGTTTTCAAATCATTGGTTCCTTTCCCTGAATCCCCTCCGAATGCGAGCTCTTTTTTCCTCTCTCTGTTGTCTATACACACCTTACTGCATCTCTCTCTGCTCTTGTGGCCACCACCTTTTTGGCCTACTTGATATGCATGTCTCTATTCAAGTTCAAGTTCTTACATGGAGCTCAGCCTTTGGCAGCTGGATGAAGTTCTTTAGTAGAGTTCAGGAGCCCTGAAAGCAATTTGTAGTTCAGGAGAAGGAGAGACAGAGAATAAAAGCTAGGTTCCAAAATGGAGATCTCGGTGTGTGTATTTCTTAGGAGGTGGCCCTTAGGTAATAAGAAAAGGTTAAAAAAAGTGATAGAGACTGAAAATATTCTCTGAATGTAGGTTTTTGCAAGGGTGTTGCCTTAACCTGAGATACTGGCAAACATGACTTAAAGCTAATTTGGAAGGATAATTTTTAGATCTTTCTCTTTGTGCCTATACAACATACAGTCTGTTGATTAAGCATGTCTTCTTTCCCTGTCATTGAACAGGTGATGCGAATGTGAGTATACATAATTATTCCCATTTTTGCAAGGAAGAGCACTGGAGATTCAGTAGCTGGAGTTGTTATCCCTGAGTCAATATCAAGTTTTGTATTTGCTGTTTTTCCAATAAACTTGTTTAGCTGAGCTCGATTAAGAATAAAGACATTACTTTTTTCAATACACAAATGTTTCTGCACTCAGTTCACCTAGGTTCTCATAGCAATTTAATTGCATAAAGCATTCAGTTTTTGTTTAATACTTGCATTGAGCACAGTGGTGGTGTTAGTAAAGTCTACTGCAGAAGAAGGTGGTTTTCACTGGTGATTGATGTGATCCTGGCAGATACTTTGTACAACAACTGTTTTTAAGGTGTCTTGAGAAACATCTGTGACTGTGTCTAGTTCTTGTTAGTTTTTCAGTCTTTAGATCTCAAAGGACATTCCCTTTACAGAGGTTGATAATACTTTACAAGATAATGAGCAATATTTTGCCACTTTAAGATGAGGCACAGAGTTCAAATGAGGTTCTGCAGGTCATCTACCAGGTCAACTGTAGAACTGAAAAGGACCTATCCAGAATCATTAAAGCACTAAAGGTGCTATTTAATTAAAGTGATTAATAATTGGATTATGTAGGATCTGCCATTTTAGTATATGTCATCTCTTAACATTTCTGAGTGTTTCTTGAATGCAGTTTTAAGAAACAAAGTAGATACTCTCCAAACTCAAAGAGCAAATTGATTTCTCTGTTGCAAAAGAATTATGGATTCCATAAGGTGTCATAAATTAGTTGGTTGATTATATTTATTAGTGTGAGCTAACTCATTTCTTTACTTCTACGGTATTACTGTGAAAAAAATGCTGATAATGTGATGGAATTGTCTGTTATCTCAATTTTTATTTCAGATGCTGCTCATCTGATGTGGTTTGAAAGGCTCTATGTATGGCTTCAGTGCTTTGAGAAATACATCTTGTATCCAGCTATTATACTGAATGCCCTCACCATTGATGCTTTCTCAATTAGTAAATACAAGAAGCTTGGTACACAGTAAGTTGATCATAACTCACAGCATGTGAGTAGCAGACTATTAGATTTAGACTAAAGATTGAGAGATGAAATTTGTTTCTTTAGTCTGTCTGTCACAATTTGCTTTTGTGCCATTATTGCTTCAGTATACAATAATCATTAGCTCTACTGAAAGAGAAAATCAAAACTACCTCAGCACATGCTAAGACATGACTGAAGAGAGAGAGAAATTAAAAGATTAAAGAGCTATATATAGATGTATATGGAATATCTAAATGTCAATTAAAAGCAAGGCACAGTATGCCAGTCTGCAGGTGTTTGATGGGCATAAACACAGTGGGGTAACTAGAATTAATCAAATGAAAATGAGAAATCTAGGCTGGATATCAGGAAACATTTTCTAACAGTGAGGATTTTTAGGACTACAGAGTAGTCTCCCAAAGGAGTTATCAGAAGCTTCACCATTCAAGTCATTTAAGGCTAGACTGGATAAAATATTCAACAATGTAGAATGGTGGATAGTCCTGCATTAAGAGTGGCTTGAGAAAGATAGGGATATAAGTTTTTCCAAAGGCTGATATCTCTGATATTAAGCAGAACTGTTGATGCTGATCCATGGATTCACAGTATGATCCTTGCAGACTGCCTTTTATGGTAAACATTTTGGTCAATGACTTACCTACTGCAGAGATTCAGCAGGCTTAGAGATTGCAGGATCCCCAGTGTGCAGAGTTGCTGCAGTCTTATCAGAGTGACAGTGATGCAGATGATTAAAAAGAGAAGCAAAACAAAACAAAAAAAAAACAAACCAGCCTGTGTTCAGGTTCCAGTAACAGGAAAAACTGCTGTGGGGAGAAGGAGGGGATTCTCAGCATTAGTAACAATTTAGAATTTTTATTTTAAGTAGTCTACCAAAAAAATAACTTTGATGTCAAAAAACACATGTTGTTTTAATTGTTCTTCTCTCTTAAAGAAGAACACTGGTTCCTGCTTTAAGGACTACACAAATATAAGAAAAAGATGGTCTCTGCTCTTAGGAGCTAAAGCTAGAACGAGAGTGTTAGCCAACTTTGCATGTATTCATCCAAGAAAACTGCTTCTCCAGAGAGACTCTCAACAGTCACTCAAAGATAACCTGTGTAGTTTCCCATTGAGCTTTTTCTCTCAGGCGCTTGGGAGATGATAGGGCCAAAGTGGTTTAGGAGCTTATGTGTGTTGTCCAGGGTAAAACTGAGGTCACACTCATTGCTGTATTTGGTTTTGCAAGGCTGGCAGAACTAAAAAGTAATCAAAACTTCATTTGTCACTAGTTAGCAGACGTGACTGAATACATGCATGGAACAAATGCGTAGACTTAAGAAGGTGCTAGAAGGTGGTATTTATACGTAGTCATTCTTCAAAGCTAGATTACACTTTAAAGTTATCACCTGCCTCAAGTGTTCAAAAGCAGTGAGTCAGTCCCCCAAAAATCTTGAGATTAAAGAATGTAATTACATTTGTTTCTGCCTCTGATTGTTTAGCCTTTAGGGGAATAGCGTAACAATCCTTTTCTTCCCCTTCCCTCTTGTGTCTGTGTGATCATCTTGGATTTAAAACTACCTTTAAGCATGCCCATAAAAATACAATTTCTGAATGCTGTTCAGAGAAATTCCACTTAAGGTATGCCCAGACTTCAGTCAAAGACGTGCTGTGGCTTAGAGAGACTAACCCTATATATCTTTAGTACTGACAGTGGTGGAGCCGTGGCTCAATGCAGACTGTAAAGCCCAAACAAGCCTTGGGTGAATGCTGCTGTGTCAAGACTACTACTGATCTGAAGTATACTGATTTATACTGAAGTATAAATCTACTTTGGCTATGTTTACCCAGGTGACAGCTGCACCAGTGGGTTGAAATGAAGATACACCCTTTTTCTTACTATGATTCAGAACCTGCCTTTCTGCCCCACACTGGCTTTCTCCTGATCTGTCCTCTCTGGTAATAATAGAAGAGGACCGAGACAGGAGAAAACAGAAGTGATTTATACCTCATGTGTTACTTCATTGTTACAGTCTTACTAGACTGTTTTCTCCTGATGCTTTGCTATCTCCTATTCTGCATAGGTTTCCAATAAGCACTGTTGCTAGGCATCAGGAGCTAAGTTGTTTCACAACAAAACTACTGGGAATAAATGAAGGGGCCCTGGATTCTTCTTGGTCCTTTGTATACCATGTTACTGAGGGTTGTACTTTTCTCTGCTTTAATATGTAAATACACGTTTGCTGTTGTTTGAACATACCCTAGTTATTTACCATCCAAGGAGCAGACCATATCATCCCTTAGAGAAGGGAAGGTGTTCTTTCTTTCTGTGTTTGAAAAGTGTCTGAGGTAACGTGTATGATTTTATTTTGGAATTTTTCTCCGCTTTTTTTTTTTTTTTTTTTTTTTTTTTTTTTTTTTTTTTTTTTTTTTTTTTTTTTTTTTTTAAGCAGTTTCAACTTGTTGTGATTTAAAGGACTGATGCAGTTTGCTTCTTGGAGAGGGAGAAAGGCTTGCTTCAGTCAGGAATTTACTTGAAAATTCCAGGCACTGATGTGCTGGTTATTAATGGGACTCATGCTGACAACCTGAAATGGCTTCCCATGTTACCTACCACAAAGACTTTGGAAATAAGCCGTTCTTCTCTCTCTCTCTCTGTCTACTGGGAGTTTAAGGCCTCAGAAAAAGCATCTTGTGTGGCAATACCTTTAAAGAAGTGGGATAATGAGCAAATTATTTTCTGTTACCTTGTGTGAACATTATTTTATATAGCATCCGTTTGTGTGAGATGTTGTGGATGTTAACAGACGTAGTAAGCAAAAAGTCTTCCTTTTGCTGTTAGTTTTCCTTGTGAAATTCCTCCATGTTGCAAAAATTTTCTTCTTTATGAAGAATATGAGATCCAACCAGTTTGTTCATGACACACTGGAATGGCTTCTAATGACTTCAGAATCTATTTAACTCAGCTACTWAGTTTTCCATTTGGAAATCTGGGGGCGATTGAAAGGAACAGCTTTGACAAGGTAAGAAAGAAGGGCACTTGGCATTTCATTTATTCAGTGATGTCCTGGTGATCCCTTAGAATGGTCTGTACTCAAGTAAAGTTGCATCTTCATTAGGGGAGATACACAGTAATGAATAAATGCCACACAAAATCAGCCTGGAAATGTGCAGGCTGTGAGACTTACTAAAATGATGAAAACACAGTTTGAGTCGGGATATCCTAGAGATCTTTTCACGCTTGTTCAGAGCTTTCTGAGCTGTCAAGTGTTACTCAGGGCAGCAGGTATTCTCCTGGTTCATAGCAGGGTGGAGGAGAACCCTCCCTGCATTTTGCGAATACCTGGCCTGTTTCATTGAGTCACTCAATATGGATTAAGCTCCCTGTGTGTCGTTACCAACATTAAAAACAGCACACTTCCCAAAAAATGAGTGTTCTTACATTATTTAAGAGACATCATCTGTCTCCCAATTTTCAGGGAGTTACTTGAACATGTCTAATAGGTCTGTTGTCTTTTCAGGAATAGATTCAATATAGTTCTTAGGCATTAAAGTGCAAAACCACAATCCAGACATTCCTGTTCAACTGCCAGAAAATCCTGGAGATGCCTAATATCACTAAATATTTCTGAGATTGACTTGATGGTTATTTGGAGACTCAAGGTGTACTTCTGAACATATTCAGAGCTTTCTAGGTTGAATAAAGCATTTGCTCCATGAGCAGTCCTGGCTAGGACCCAGAAACCCAAGGGTTTTAAGCTGAGAGATGTTCTTGCAGCATGTCCAATGTGTGAATAGTATTGCGTCCACAAAATTCTGATTTGATTTACTTCTTTTTAAAGACCTGGATGGAGAAGAAGGTGTTGCCCATTTCATTTAACAAGAATCTAACTGTTAAGCATTTACCAGGAAAACAGAGGCTATGGAAGAACTGTTTGCTCTTGATTCCTCCTGCTTTGGTGGCAAGGGAATTTTTATGGGAGTCATGGGCTCTAATTCTTGCTCCTAACCTTATTCCTGTATTTTTTAGGGGTTGTTGAGTAAAATACAGAACCATGCTGGTGTTCGTAGTCTGGAGCTCAGTGTCATCTCCCATCTCTGGGGAGTGCCCACCAGCAAGGCTGTAGAATCACCTTCTGTCTCTCTGGCTAAAAGAAACTTTAACTCTTGGCACAGATTCAACAGGAGTCGAGGGTGCCTTAGAGGGGTGAGATGAGAGTCTGAGTCCCTCTGGATCTGGGAAGTGATTAGATTTGGATTCCTTTCTTTCCAGGCAAGTGCTCTAACCAGTAGGCTGCTGCAGAAACATTTGGCATCACTAGTGCTATTCTGAGAGTAAAGAGCCAGCTCAGTTCCCTGCAAGAATGATGAGAAGCACATAGCTGTGCTGGAGGGGGCAAAGAATCCTCACCTGCAGTCCTGGGTCAGGGTGATTTAAGAAGTGGAAGTATTTTCCGACACATCACTATCCTGAGGCTTTCCTGTTGACTAGCTCTAGATAGTTGCCTGCTCAGCAGTCTGCCTGGTCTTCCCTCACACTGAAGAAGGAGTCAACATGCCTGGCGCTGGATTTGGAGTCTATCTTGGTGACCTAAAAGTTAATAATGTGCATGTCTGAGCCCTTTCTAAGATTTAACCCCCCAGATGGGTTGTAATTATCAAGAGATCAAAATTACAGTCTAAGCAAGACCATCTTTCTAATTCTGTAAAGTTATCTTAAAACTAAAATATGTGAGCAACTACAAGTCTCAGAGAACAGATATGTTTACAGAGACTAGTAGTTTTCTAAAGTAAAGGAAGGCTAATATTCCTGCCATCTTTTCTTCTTGTATAGTTGTACTTTTCCTTCCTGTATAGTTGATGGAGAGATTTTTGGAAAGTTTAAAGAGGCATACTGTGTTCTTGGAGATGTAGCAGCAAACACTTTTTCTTTTTCTTTCTTTTTTTTTTTTTGAGATGGGCTTGTTGGTTTTCTGTGTGGCACTTATTATTTAGAGTTCTCAGTTTAATTTCACTCTCTGTAATATATTAAGGGAGAGTAAAACAAAGATTGCATACATTTTCTCACATATAGATGCAATGCATAACTTATTTTCATCTGATGAAGAAATGAATATACCGAAGAGACAGCATTCAACTAAACAACAACAAGAGCTTCAAGCACTCCTAATCTGTGGATGTTACTATCCAGGATTGTGGCATAATGCATGATAAAGCTAGAATGTTTTTGTAATCTCTGTTACCAATAGCAGATTCCAGTAATAAAGACAAAAATGGAGTGGGTTCAGGCTGTTTTCTCAAATTAAGGTAATATTAATAGACATGCTAAGGTCAGTTCCCAAAMTGAAATTGTATTTTAAGAGCTATATAAAAAGTTCTTTATTGCATCCTTGATTCTTAATAGTCTATACCACTCTTACAATACGGTTTATTTCTTTATTGCAGATTGTAAGCATGTGATAATGACAAGGAAAGGTTATGCAGTTGCAGATGGGTAAAATAAATATTATTATTAAAACATAACATAATATCAATGTCAGAAATCAATAAGCTGTGTAAGATTAGATATACTTAGCAATCCAAAATACATCTGGTACTGCTATTTATATTTAACAGCTTCATAATTTCATGTTTTATTACTTTGACTTGATTAGGTTTTTCTTTCTGCCTTTCTCACAGTTGTGATATTATCCTGATAACAGTTGCTGGGATGAAACTTCTCCGCTCCTCATTCTGTAATCCTATTAATCAGTTTGTTACTTTGAGCTTTACTGTAATCTTCTTCCGATTTGACTACAAAGACATTTCAGAAAACTTCTTGATGGATTTCTTCATGATGTCCATTGTATTTCACAAGGCAAGTTTTATAGCTACTGTTGTTTCTCTGGAAAAATATGTTTTGTAGTTTTGATTTATTTTCTTAGTGTCACTGTATTGATAAATATGTGGTGGGATTTGTTGCATATAATGAATTAATATATAGATACAGATAATTAGTATTACAGAGGAAAAAATCTGTAAACTGAAAACAACTTTCCGGTTAAATGTCTTCTCTGTTTTGTACTATATTTTGTATTTACTTTTTGCTCACATATTGCTATGGAAGTTCAGAATTGTGGTTTTTCAAGAGCAGAATCCTCAATGTGCTGGAAAGAGCCTCTTGGGTCATTAGTGCAGGGCTGCCCTCCAGATCAGTCGCCTGGGTTTTTTTATCTAGGCTTCCTTTGAATGCCTCTAGTGTTTGACTCAACAACTTCCTTTGGGAAATTATACCATTATCTAATGATCCTCCTGATAAAAAATGTGTTCCTAATGTCAGACTTACATTTTTCTTTTCCTAGTTTCAGGCTGTTATCCTTGTTATGCTGCCCTTAACCTTAACCTTGGAGCTCYTTCCTGTTTCTTACTGTTAATTCTCAGTTGCTATGGACTCCGTGTGTTCTCCTAGTTGTATATACTTTAACAAACCCTTTCTGCATCAGTCAGATCAGATCCTAATCTACTCTATGTGTTGTTCCACTGAAACACGTAGATTTAACCAGTACCTTGATAAAACATCGGAAAGTATTGAAGACTTGCCTAGAGTGTTTACTAATTCTCTTGTGTTTTGTTTTGTTTTTAAACTTTTTGGTTCCCCAATTTTCATGGCATATGGTACAGCTTTGTATGGAGGTAACTCTGGTGAGATTTTTTTGTGCTTTTTGGTGTTGTTGTTCTTTGCTAAAATATCCCTACTGTAAGTGTGAGTGTGACCCAGCTAGCATCACTTCATCTCTGAGAGGAGAAAGAAATGTTCCCTACTGGCTGTAGCATATGCTGTGGAGATGCCCAGTGATATGCATAGAGATGTTTAGCCCTTCTATACTAGGAGGTCAGCTTCAGTTTACGCTGCTGTCTATGCCCAGCTGAAGTCTCAACCTTGTTAAGGAAAGGCCCAGGTTATTGGTGTTATTTTGGCGGTTCCCAATCATTGAGGCAAACAGTGAAGCAGAATTCAAATGTTTTTTTCCTGACTTATTTCTGTGCTTCTGTGAGGGAGGAAGGGAAGGGATGAACAACAGCACTTCAGTGAGGCACGTTGGGCCCTTTCTTTTCTCTAAACTCTTGGACAACTGTCCAGTGGCAGCTTCACCTGCTTCAAGCCACCATCCTTCAGACCTGGCAGTGCTGCTGTGCGGCCACCACCTCTCTCTACTGGGGTAAGGAGGCAGAGTCTGGAGGGAAGAAGGGAAGAAAATGAGCAAGAAAAGAAGCCCTACCTTAAATCCTATCACCCACCACCAACACTCTATGATCCCAAAATAGTGTTAGAATAATTTGTCAAGCTTCTTACCTCTGAGGAGCGAAAGATTAGCTCTTAGGTGATGCAGAAGTTAGTTGTATTGTGGCAGGTTTTTCAGTATTCGTTGCATTACCATGTTCCTTAGGGGAAGGGATGCATTTCCATTTTCTGAGAAGACTGTTGATATGTGTCAGTGGACATCCTATGTCCAGATGATAACTTATTAAGACCTAAAGCTCATTCTCCAAAAACCTCTTTACAGTATCAAAAAATTAGCACCYGAGAAATGAGTCTTGTAATTCATTAATTCTGTGGAAATGTTGGCTTTGTGAGCATATCACAAAATACCAATGTGAACTATTGCATGTTTTTGGAAGAGAAAGATGTAAAGACTTTTTAATGATTCTTTTTTGAAGTTACTTAGATGGTTTGGATTTACTACTTCGAGTAGAAAGACTAGTGATTGGAATAAGACTGAGATAATCAAGGATGCATGCCAAACTAAGTAGTGATGTTTGCTAGAATAAATGCTGCTGTTCTGGGCTGAAAGTTTGTACTACAGATGTATTTTGAAAGTGTAGTTTTAACATTAATCTGTCATCTTTTGCATAGCTCATTAAATCTAAAATTTTGAAGGTCATTAGTTCATCAGGTGGACTTGTCCTTGTGCCATTTTAAAAATTTGAAATTAAATGGTTGAATTATTTATATTACAAAAGCACATGCATAGTTGCACAATGATCATTAAAGCCAATATGAAAAATAGCATTGGAGATGACAGCAATTAAAGTCCTATTAATTTCAAATCATTAAGAACATAAATTTTCTTTAATTAAGGTCTGAACTTTTATTAGGTCAGTATTATGGAACTTTCTTAAAGGATTTGCTCACTTGAGGATAAAGATGAAGTGTTTGTTTTCCATATTATTGGCTCTAAGCAGGCTACATCCACCTGTGTTCCTGAAAGCTTTATGGATCTTCACAGATTCTATCCATCTGGAACTCAGTCATTTTTGTGTTTGTGACTATTTTTAAAAAGACAGAAACAAACCCCAAAGCGTTTCTATTGTCATCCCTTTGGCTATGCAGAAATACTACCCAATGGTAGTTAGTATCTGCTCATGCAAGTTTGAACTTTCCACCATCTGATAGTGGAACTCTACAAGTGCTGTGTCTTAGTCATACTGATGGTAATTTTTAAGAAGAGTTGCCCCATGAAAAATTATTTGCATGCTATCAAAGCAATGCTGCAACAAGCATTTATTTTCTCTTCTGCCAGGCACTGGGGGGAAAGCCATCTAAATTCAGCAGACATTCACAAGTGTGCTAGTGAATCTTGAAGCAGGTTTATGTTGAATAAAACTTTGCTAATAATGTTGTGTGGAACATTTCTGAATATCTCTCTGATTTTGCTTCCCTCATTTTCCCCATTGTGCTGTTGATTTAATGTAATTCAGTCAAATCAGAGGCTCCGAATGAATGTGATTGCTCCCTGAACAAGTTGAGGCATGGGAGTCCGAATCACTGCTCGCAGATTTTTATCTCTGTTTGCAAATAGCCAAGCACCCACACTGGGGTGACAGAGTGTGAGAACCTGTTCAGTTCTATTCATGGGGCTTTTTTAATCAACAYGGATTTTTTGGTCTATTTTAACATCGTAGGTCTTATTAATGCCACACGAATAATTCGCTCCTTTTTTAAAATCATTAACTGTTTATATTTCATCAAGTTGCAGAATGTAAAATCTTAATGCTAAAAGGTGATTAGGCATACACTGAGTATGCTGTTTTGTCTTTCAAATTGCCATGGAAGAGGAGCAAAGTAAATGTTTAGAAAAGGCTTTGTTATTTATTTTTTAGGAATAATTTCAATTCAAGTGGAACAGGACTTCTCAATCTTTCTTGTGCTAGGACTTTCCAAATAGCCACCCACAGATTGTCTCATTGGCTACAGCCTGGGATTCTTCAGTCCAAAAGCTCCCATTGTCTATACTCATATATACATTTATACATACATATATACAGTATATACATTGTATATACTGATTTAAAATCAGAGTTGAATGGCCTTTTAAAAATACATGCTAGCTCATTCAGGAATTGTGGATGTAATGCTCTGGTGTATACTATACAGGAAGTCAGACTGGATAATCAAGACAGTCTTGCTGGTCTTTATTACTCCATCTAAAATTTTCAGATGAGCCACTTTTTCTCCCTGGACTTCTTAGGAGATACTATAATATCAGTGCAAAGGTTAATAAGGATGTTCGTATTAGCTGAAAAAGGAAAACCACAAATAATGGAGAATATATTCTTCAGAGGCACAGGGAAGATGGACTTAGATAACAGGACTTAAGGGATTTCTCCCTAGACTTCTAGCAGTAGGAAGATCTCTAAGACTTTTCTGTAATGGGATAAAAACTGTGGGAATATTATCAAGTTTTGGGGCGTGGAAAGAATAAACTATTTGGGGAAGAAGAAAAGACAGCCTATTCTTCCATCCCTGTAATGTCTACTGATACAATACTTAACTTAGGAAAAATTCTAACATATGAACAAATACTTATATGTAACCATATGGATGGTTAAGTGCATGTTATGGATTACCAGGACCATCTTTCTTCAATGCAATTGAAAAGAAAAAGAAAAAAAGGACAGCACAGTCTTCCTTGGCAACTGTGTGAGCTGCTTTTAGAGAATGTTTAGCAGTTATTCAAGTCAAGAATGAACAGATATTGGTTAGCATGATGGAAAAACCAATGCAGATCATTTGGACGTCAAGGTTATTGGTTTAGAACTGGCTGAGTGTTAACAAAGATGCTCAGGACAAGGCTTGTCACCAGCTGCCATGCTGTGTTCTGTTAAGGATGGAGCTTTGCTTTTCATCCTGTGCCAGCTGTGAATCCTCTAACTCTTGCTTGTAAGAGGGGTTGTAGTGTCTGCCTGAGCTGCTTTTGGAGCCTTGAATGGTGATGATGTTATGCTGAAGAAGCAAAGACAGCACTGTACGTGCAAAAGAGGAGGCATATGCACTCCTTTCTTTGTCTGTGATGTTGTATCTGGCCATGTGCAAACCAATGCCAACTCTCCCTGGGTTGTAATATCCAGCAGGTAGTGTGTAGTTGCTTGTCTGCGACAGAAATTATGCCAGCCAGGTCAGAAACAGACCTGGCTGCAGTCACAGACTTCCCAGACAATATTGTCCATGGCAACAGGGAAACAAGCGTATCTCTCATGCCTGTGAATGGATGCTCACAAGAAGGAAAAAACAATCCCCTGGAAGAATTATCATGTCTTGAAAGAGGGTGGTACCCAACGGTCAGGCCATGTGGCTCCCCAGCAAATCAAGGCTCACAAGTTTAGGGGAAACTGGTGCCCTGCAAACTTTGAGATGGACATAGCTGAGTTCTTAAAACAGCTCAGAACAGTGGTGAATTGCTACCAAAGTAGTCATCACTATACTGTTCATAGTGGTCTGGTTGTTCAGATGAATCCTTGTCGCGAAAACATGCATGGGCATGGAGTTTGTTGAGTTTTGGGCCTGGGCATTAACTAACTTGTTTGAATGGGACTGCTGGGAAATCTGTGCATTTTCACCAGCTTCATTCCTCTAGCTATGCCTTTCTTAGAGATTTGAGCCATGGAAAAGATCTCTGTGCTCATAAAGGGACAGGAGCAGCCCTTCTCCTGTAACACAGGTCAAGAACTTTAAACTGTAGCCATCATCTAATACTATGGGAGTATCTTTGTTGGAAGATAAAAAGTGTTGTTAAAGTGTGTGTACATGTCTGTCTGTCTTTCTCTCTTGACTGGAAAGCCTCTTCCTAGGTTTCCTCTGGCCTTTCTCTTAGCTGATCTCATCAGTTAAAGAAACCGTGCCCACATGCTTAATGCTGCACAGGCACCTCTTCTTTCTGGCTGGATAAAATAATCTTATCTATTATTTCCTAACAAATTTTCAGTACAAATATATGGAGCAGGTTCACCATCCTCTTCAGAGATATTTGGGTGTTATACCTCTGAAGGGTTTTATGTGTTTGACTGCCTTAGGTTATTGAATCCCCAAAGATATGAATTCACATCTACTAGGTCTGGGGCTCTTGCCACAGGTTTATCTTCTCTGAGACTGTGCCAGCTGTACCACAGGCACTAGAGGTCTGCAATACTCAGCTGGCTTGGAGCAAGCTGACAATCTTTTCTGTTTCTTCTGTACTGTAATAATGAATTTTTGGATGTGCAATGATGGATTTCAGCATGCTGGTCTCAGGTGTGAACCTCCTTGCTTATACTGGGTAAATTTTAGGCTACGGGGACTTCAAGGATTGAACTGGCTGCCGTAAGAAAAAAGTTTATGCCAAGACTGCAAGTGCTGTTCTGATCCTCTAAGCTATAAGCATCTTTGCTGGCCTTCTCCTAGCGATCAGTGCAGGTTGTCCTGCAAACTCAGCAGTGCAAGTGTGGATGCTTCTGGCTGTAGAGGAGCCAGCAGCATGTCTGAGATCACTGTATGCCAAACTCTGGTATGCTGGTTCCTTGACAGCAACTCTTTCATTTGTAGAGCACAATTGAGAAGAGATACCTGTTAAATTCTGGGCTTTGGAAAAAATTGGATTCTTGACAAATCTGTGTAGCTTCCTTTAAGCCTTAAAGAAAGAGCCTCTATTTGCTTACACACTCATCTACCACACAGACCCTGATGGGAATGTTAAGATCCAGTGTCATTAACCCTTTAATCTATAGGACTACAACTTATTATCTTTTCCTCTCTCTTGTATGTTGCTGGCAGGCAGTTTAATGGCCTCTTAATTTGTGTGTGTGGATGAACTAATTAGCAATATTAAAATATGAAATCACCATATATTTTCTGATAGTCAAATTCTCTGAGGGTTCTGAATTTGTCTTCATGCATAAGGCAAAATAATCAAAGAACCAGAGCTTGTTAAATTTGCCTTCATTAACACTGAATTCATTTGCCTAAGTACTCTTACCCCTGCTGAGCTCACTTACGGATACAGTTTCCCTGTCTGATATTTCTTCTTCTTCTTTCCCAGAATACATTTTCCAGCCTAATGAGTCTACATTTTTTAACTTTTTATTTTTAGTAAGAGTTTTTCTCTTTCCATATACTTATTTCTGCCATAGTATCCTATGTCATGTATCTGTGAAAGATGATCTTTACATCAAAGTAACTCCAGCTAGGAGAGCCAGCTTGTAACAACCTGCCAGACCTGTGCTGATCAGGCTTAACTCTGTAAGAGTTCAGCGTCTGCAACACAATCCCTCAGACAGGGAAGAAATTACACGTCATCTTATTTTCATTGATTTTATGAGAAAGTGCTACTGCTGACTTTGGTGCTTCGTAGAAGTCCAGCAGTTAACCTGTTGAATCCTTTTACTGCCTTTGTGGCTACAAACAACAGGCTTCTTGGTTAGTCTGCATGTCCGAGGGCATTTAGGTGCTACTTACTTATAAGACAAAAACCTCACTCTGTTTCCTTCCCCCTTCTGATCTTTTTTCCTACTCTAAATCTAATGTTTCACTTCAAAGCTTCTGGCACTAAGTCATTAATTCATATTTTAATCCATTTCTTGCCATTCGTGCAGACTGAAATGCAATGTCTTAATCAGCTGTACCCTCTTAGCTCACAGCTGTTTCCTCAACTTTTGATATCTGGTGTATAAGCCCTGTTAAGACACTTTCTGCTGAGTAAAATACCCAAGGCTACATCTGATATTTGACAGGATAATCCCAGTGGTGTTTTCTGTAGACTCCTTAACTCTCTTGTGCATTGTACAGTTCATGTTTCCTTTTAATATTGGTTTAACTGATTTTTCATTCACCTTTCTTCCACTGATCTCTACTTCAGACTTCATCCCTGACACTCTTTCCAAATTGCATTTTCTCTATTTTTTTTTCCTTTTTTCTTTAGAATGGGAAAAATGCATGGATGCAGGAAAATATATACCCATTCCCTTGGTCAGTCTAACTTGCTATACATTGAGAACTGTATTCATGTACACTCATGCTGTTAGAAGCATGTTCTGTGTCTGGTAGTGCTGACATTGAAAGAGAAATCTCCACTATCTGATGCTTCAAAGCGCAACTTTCTCTGTGCATTTTTTTATGTTCGCTTTTAGTAAAGGAGATTTCTGGGAGGATACAGTCTGAGCGTAAGCCAGTCTATGAATGCTTCACTGGAGAGGCTGGATCAGTGCAGCTCCCATCTGTTGTATTTCAGCTATCTGGCCATTGCAGATTGCACTGATAAGCTCTGATCTCTTTCTTGTCCACCTCAGGAAATATGGGAGATGGTTTCTTATGGTACCACAGGCTCCTTCCCTGGGCTGTTGCCTACAGTGTTGGCAGAAGCAGCCTCTGCCACTGGAGCAGATCCAGGGCTGTTCATTTTATCATCTTTTTATTGTCATAATCCTCATCATACTTACTTCTGCCTGATGGTTAACATTTGGCTTAAAATGTAAGGCTTCAGAAGCCTGTTACTCAGCTGTTTATAACATGCCTGTTTTGTACACCTTCACTGTAAGTGCTAGACACTGTGTTCCAGGAATATATTCTTACAAGGTTCTGGTTTCAGAGTCTTGGACTGATTCTATTTTCTCCCTCTTATATATCTTGCATTAAACAATGATCTTGAAATCCCATAATATAAGGGCAGATGCAAATAAAGATATCCTGGAAAGCTGTTTTTGTTTAAAATCAATGTGTGCACACACTCTCTTAAAACCCAGAAAAATTCAAGCTTAGCAAGAAAATTTAAATTTTTACACTTTATTTAGTCTCAGTACTACCAAGGAGTCTGCCCACATGGAGTCTCAACAGATGCTGAACAGACAGGCTGCCAAAGGCTGAAGGTATTGCATAGTCTCCATATCACATTCAGTGTCTTTTAAATTCAGCTGGTAATCTCCAGCTAGATTATTGAAATCCACCAAACTGAGAAGAGGAGATCACATTTTAGTGGTATTTCAGACTCCTCAATTTTTTTTTATATATGTTAACTGTAATTTCCAGTAACTTCCAGATTRTAATATTGCTTACATTCAGTAAAGTAAGAATAAACACAAAAAAGAAATCCTGAAAAATTAAGTCTTTACCTCTTCTGTGTTATGGATGTATAGGATACTAGTCTATGTGCCAGAGTTCTATAGAGGCTTTTAACAACTTATAGAAGATGTAAACATGATTAAGATGCTAAACTGTGTGTCCACAGAAAATAAATATGAATGAAGGATGCATGCTCTGCACTTTCACTTGACAGTAGGAGGAATGTGGTAGTTTAAATTTACTGAATATACTGACAATTTAAATTCTTTATCAAAGACTTAAAAACTGTTTGCTGTGCAAAACTGTCACATGAGTAGAGATATCTAGGACCATTAGAACTTTATGTCCCCTAAATAATACATCATTTTTCTGCTTGGTGAACTGTAGAAAACGTTGAAGGTCTAAGAAAGCATAATAAAAAATATGCTTTGATAAATCATCCTAAACCAGGATGTAGAAGTCTCAAGGAAAATTAATCATTTATGCATGTTTAAGGAAGATATCATAAAGACAGGGAAAGAATTCAGCATATTTTTTTAAAAAAAGCTTTCACTTTAGATGGGAATTTTCCCCCTTTGTATCTAGCACTGTTTAAAAACAATACTTTGCCAAGGATAAATTATGTATTTCACAGAATAGTGAAGGTTGGAAGGAACCTCTGGAGATCATCTAGTCCAACCCCTCTGCTCAAATCAGGATCAGCTAGAGCAGGTTGCTAAGGGCCATGTCCAGTTGGGTTTTGAATATCTCCAAGGATGGAGACTCCACAACCTCTCTGGGCAATCTATTCAACTGTTCAACCACCCTCACAGTAAAGAAAGTTTTTCTTATGTTCAGGTGGAATTTCATGTGTTTCGGTTTGTGCCCATTGCCTCTTGTCCTGTCACTAGGCACCACTGAGAAGAGTCTTGCACTGTCTTCTTTAGTCCTGCCATCAGGCATTTATACAGATTCATAAGATTCCCCCCTGAGCCTTTTCTCCTCTAGGCTGAACAGTCCCAGCTCTTTCAGCCTCTCCTTGTAAGTCAGATGTTCCAGTCCCTTAAACATCTTTGTGGCCCTTGCATGGACCCGCTCTAGTATCTCCGTGTCCTTGTACTGGGGAGCTGGGCGCTGGACCCAGCACTAGAGGTGCAGCCTCACCAGTGCTAAGTAGAGGGGAAGGATCATCTCCATTGACCTGCTGGCAAAGCTCTTTCTAATGCAGCCCAGGAGGCTGTTGGCCTTCTTTGCTGCAAGGGCACATTGTTTGCTCATGTTGAACTTGTCCACCAGGACCCCCAGGTCCTTTTGTGCAAAGCTGCTTCCAGCTGGTTGGCAACCAGCCTGTACTCTGCACTTCCCTTTGCTGAACTTCATGAGATTCTTGTCAGCCTATTTCTCCAGCCTGTTGAGGTCCCTCTGAATGGCAGCACAATCATCTGGTGTGTCAGCCACTCCTCCCAGTTTTGCAAACTTCCTGAGGGTGCACTCTGTTCAGGTTATTAATGAAGATATTAAACAGTATTGGCCCCGATATCAATCCTTGGGGTGCACCACCAGTGTGTGGCCTCCTGCTGGACTTTGTGCTGCTGATCACAACCTTCTGAGCCTGGCAGTCCAGCCAGGTTTCAGTCCATCTCACTGTCCATTTGTCCAGTCCGTACTTCATCAGTTTGTCTATGAGGATGTTCTGGGAGACAGTGTTGAAAGCCTTACTAGGGTCAAGATAAACAATATCCACTGCTTTCAGCTTATCCACTGAGCTGATCATTTCATCATAGAAGGCTCAGATTGGTCAAGCATGACTTTCCCTTTGTAAATCTGTGCTGACTACTCCCAATCACCTTCTTGTCCTCCATGCATTTGAAATTGGTTTCCAGGAGGATTTGCTCCATTGCCTTCCCAGGGATCTAGGGAGGGTGACTGGCCTGTAGCTCCTTGCATTCTTCTTTCTGCCCTTCTTGAAGATAGGAGTAACATTTGCTTTCTTCTGGTCCTCGGGAACCTTTCCTGATCACCATGACCTTTCAAAGATGATGAAGAGTGACTTCGCAATGACATTGGCCAGCTACCTCAGCACTCATGGGTGCATCCAGTCAGTGCACATGGACTTGTGTATGTCCAGTTTGCTTAAATGTTTCCTAACTTGATTCTTCACTACTGAAGGTACATCTTCATTTCTCCACACTTTCCCACACGTCTCAGATTCTAAGTCTTGCCAGTGAAGACTAGGGCAAAGAAGGCATTGAGTACCTCCACCTTTTCTGTGAATTTGTCACCATGCTGCCCTATTCAGCAGTGGGTCCACATTTTCCCCAGTCTTCCTTTTGCTGCTTATATACCTGTAGAAGATCTTCTCTTGCCTTTCATACCCCTCACAGGATTTAACCCTACCAGATGGGCTTTGACTTTCCTAACCCTTCCTAATCCTAACTGTTTCTGACAATTTAAAAAAGATGTTAAAGGTTTTCCTTTTAAAGCATTATGATTACTGAAGACTGAAACRTACGTAGTTCTAGCTGAAGTAAGAGACTGATTGTGTTTCTGAGGATCAGCTTCTTTGAGTTTATGAAAACAAATTTTAGCAGCTTCAGTTTCCCTGTGAGAAAGCAATAGCACTTTCTGAATCCTTTGAATTCCTGTATCAGATATAGAAGAAGTATGTAGTAAACTGGGTAGAGCTGATAAGGAGCAATATTTTTTAGATTGCTTTAGCAAAAAAAACCAAACAACCCCTCCCCCCAACCCCCCCCCAAGTCTCCCCTCCTAAATCTCTATGTTGTGGTTGCCAAACACAGGTGAAATCATCTCTAGGAAGTATAGTAAGCTTTGTAGAACACCAGTGACATGTTTTGCAGAACTGCCCTGGAAGCAGTATTTTAATGTCTAATAGAGGCATTTGACAACCCTTAATGAATGCAGTAGCTTGAAAATTGCAGATATCCAGGCCTTTGGGTACAGTGTTGTAAAGCTCTCAAAAAACAAGAGAATTCACTAAAATGTTTGTCTTACATCCATGTTCTTGCTAATGGAAATAAGATCTGTTGCCTATCTTATGGAAGCATTAGCTGAAAGGCAGGTGTTAAAATAAACAACAGAAAATTCAAGTAGTGAATGAACGTAGAAGTGGTAGGACTGGTTAGAGGCAACAGAGAACTTAGGCTCCATGACCTATTTTGCAAGAATGTGTAAATATTAGAGAATGATGAAAATGATGTCATAGAACAAGAAGCCAGAAGAGTCTCCTCCTGGATTTGGTTTCCTAGCAAATACAAAACCTGAATTATATTTGAGGTTTAAGAACCTTTTGATGAACCCTGAGCTTTGAGCACAGCTGGGCTGATTTATGTCTTTGTGATTTCAGTCTGTAACAGGCAGAACTTTGGTGGGTTGTGCTGCAGTGTTGAATTTTTGAGATTTCAGATGTGAGTCATTAGCTTTTTCAACCCTTCACTTAAATCTTTAGCAGATATAATTTTTCTCCCAGCTGTTCATTTAGACATTTCAGATGAATACAGATTAAGTAAAACAAAGTAACCATCCAACCTGTTAAGAAGTGTTCAAATAAATGAAAGTCGATTCTAGTTTCAGTTCAGTTTTACTTGCCTGCTTTATTTAATGTTGTCGTTTTCAAGTCACATGTAGTATTTTTCAGAGAAAACAAAGTAGACAATATCAGAATTTCTCATAGTTAAACTAAGGAGGGGTGACCAGGCTGTGCCTTGAAGAGATTGTAGAGCTTGTTTTCATCAGGACTTGCCTCATTTTGTGTAATATGCCTGTGATAATGTAAGCTATATTTTTTGAAGTTGCTCCTAATTTGAAACATGCCAAAACACCAAAGCACATAAATCATGTAGCGCTGCTTTCATCTCAAGCGGAAGGTATATCAATTAAAACTGGAGTTAGCATGATGCAGCAGCTGCTGCTGTGATCATTTGGTAGCACAAAGACCAAAACATTTTCATGCTATTAGTCATTCTGTGCCTCCCTYCCAATTCATTTGCAATTATTTACAGTGGAATTCATAGAGGAGCTCAATGAAAAGTCCCATCGGCACATTGCTGATGTGGATACAGGTGATCAAGTGATACTTTGGGGGTGGTAACTTAAGGGCAGATAAAATGCGTTAGCCTGGCAGTGAAGATGCATCCTCTCTGACTATGTACTTACTAGTTAATAAAGTATGCCTAGGACCATGCTCTGTCACGGAGGCCAGTTGTCATGGAGAAGGCTGTGTCCGTGCTAGTAAACTCTCCTAGCCTCTCTGCAGGGTGGAGGTATTGGTTTTGGCCCAACAAAAACCTTACTAGGGACCATTCTGACAATTTAACTACATATACAATACCAGTGCCTGGGAACATTTCCTGGTAGCATTTTATTTACTAATATAGCCTCAATATCTTTCAGGATGCTGGCAATGTCATGTTTTTCATTTAAGCGATTGAAAGGTGTATTATAAGAAACTCAACATATATTTGCTACATGAGCATGAAATGCTGCATATATTGTTGTTTCATTCTCAAGTCGTGTGTGTGTGTTTAGCAATAATCTCTGTTGAAGGCCAAATCTTTCCTGACAGTTTATCAGGAACCTATGCTGCAAAATGAATCTGATAACCCAGTGCAGGCAAGACAAAAGATCTGTTCAGGCCTGATGTCAAGAGAACTAACAGAAAAAAATTTATATATACGTTCCAGGAAATATGCACACATCATTTTTGAATCAGAAAGTTGTAGTTGCACCACAATGCATATTTTACAGGAGCCCAAATGTAAATTCAGTATGTTTTTTAATTCGTACTGTGCAACGTGAAGAATTCGTGTTAAAGCAACCTTTTTATGGTAAGATGGTTTGATCTTGAAATGCAACTACAATGCATGGTTAGTGCCAAGCATATGCTTAAATAGCGATGGCATCTCCCACTGATTCAACACATAAGCTTTGTGTTCCTGAGAAATAAGCCTGGTTTTCCTGTGCAGAGCTGCATGTGTTGCACACAGAGCTTCCTCTATTTCCTGCACCCACTTTCTCCTAGGGGTTTCTTGTCCTGTATTAACCAGTTGTCTTACTGGCAGTCTGATATATGCACCCAATATCAGAACCTGTTTTCCTAAAAAAAAGTTTTTGTGTTTTTTCTGCTGCTTCATGGTGTATTGTACGAAAGATACCTGCTTGACTGACTGTATTTTGCAGACTGACTGTATTTTACAGATTTAGTGTTATTTCTAATGTGGTATCCCTAATCTCTTCTGCCAAACCAGCGTGTGCACTGAAAGTTACAGAAAACATTGTTTTGATAATAATGTACTGGAATTCTTTTAAAGAAATATTTAAGTGAGGGGAGAAGGGTAAGGGGTGAGGCATCTGTTTCCCTGAGGAGAACAACTGAAAGTAACTCTTAAGACAAAGAATTATTTTGCAGAAAGATTGAGATCACAGAAGTTCCAATTCAATGAAGTAATTTCTATTAGCAAAAGCATGGTTTTCCCTCAGATGCAGTTTTTTCTTTCTTTCTTCCTGTGAGAATGCTGATAGAAGAACACAGAAGTTACTATGTAGTGTTACAAGTTGGCAGGTAACTGCTATGTTAATTTCTAATTAAAGCAAACATTTTTGAAGAAAGACAATCTAGGAACTAGATTCAGTTTGGTAGTTAAGGATGTACCTCCTTGTAAGTGTGAATTGCAAGTGAAAATATACTTTTGTTCCCTACTGATGTAGGGCATTAATGACAATGAAAATTAATATAACAACATACACTATCTCACATTCATTCCAGTTCTAAAAGATTTATCATTTTCAGATAGTAACATCTGAAAATATCTCAATACCTAAAAAGTGACCATGTCTTTCTATTTTTTTTTCAGCTGTGGGACCTACTGCAAAAGTTACAGTTCATCATGACATATGTTGCTCCCTGGCAGATTGCCTGGGGGTCGTCGTTCCATGTTTTTGCTCAGCTCTTTGCAATACCTCATATCCTTTATAAATTTATTTTTTCTTTACTCTCAAATTCCTCTTCATGTATGTACAAAAAATTATTTACAGTGTTTGAACAAGGTGTGACATTTCTAGGTAACTTTTATTTAAAAACATGAAAATGCTTGAAGCATCACCTGGGAAATGTGGTTTTCTCTTTTGCTTATGCTCAACTCTTGCCTGCATAGGATCCGAAACCAGGAAATTGTATTCTGACCAAAACTGGTCTTATGCATGTCCACTTCACACCCAGTCACATTCAGCAGATCATATATTTCTGCAGCTCTAGGCACTGACTTTCGGTGCTTCTTGAAACTTAGTTCCACTTTGGGTGGACTTCTTTTGTATACATTTTCATTGTGGAGCTGAGAAGCATTCTCTTTTTTAACATTTCCACTATGCAGATGCGTAGAGTAAGTTGAGGATAATCCAGTGAAAAGTTTTTTGAGTAACAATGTATGTTCATCAACATTAGTGCCCTTTCCTGGGCTGATAACGTTGTTTTTGTGGATATGGAGACTTAACCATGGAGTATAATGACCCCAAAATGTTTGTAGGGTTAAAAATATATAGTGGATTTTTGAAACAAAAATTTTTCAGTTTAAAGTCTAATTCAGTTAGAAATATGATTTAAAGCAGGAGAAAGATAAAAATGAAATAAAACACTGTGACCTTAACTGATCAAACTTAACTTTGTTGGCATCTAAAGCATTTTCAGAGACTAACTTTTCATTTCTTCCTTCCCCCTAGCCAAAACTGCAGAAAAAAAAAAGTTGGGTGAACTGTTTTTAGTTCAGACCTACTGAAGAGTTTACTTGCTACTGTTTATTAGATGTCTGATTCATTATCCCTTTCATCCTACAAAGAGTAATTTTTGTTTCTCTCTTGAGTGATTTTTCCCTCTGTTCTTTGCTATGATATTTTGAATCACCTGCAGCACTGATTAACTGTGCTAATGTTTATTAATATTCAAAGGACAAACAACTTTTTTCTTTACATTTTCTTAGTGATTCCATGTCAAGGGGGGGAGATGGTGTCAGTGACACCAATTAATGTCAGAGTCCAATACTCTCTGACCAGCTTCTTTTAGATATTCTACACATGGAGGGTATAACGTTTAATAGCAAAATTTACTTATTTGAAGATATTTGAGGTTACATGGGATTTTTGGTTTAGCAGAGTGATACAGCAATATACTGAAATCACAATACAAGTGTAAGTTACACTTAGGAAAATATAGCAATTGCAGTGTACAGTTCAATCACAATATAAATGTGTTTCCCATTGCGGGTCCCTGTAATATGCTCACCGTCACGATGCTGGACATCCCCCATTGCCGGGAAGGAATATGTGGGTTGAAAGCAGCTCAAGCCCATTGCTCTCTTCAAAAATTTTGTTAGTTCTTCAGTTTTTATACTCCATGTTGGACTGAGGCATGTATACACTCCCTCCATGCTGGTCTGGCTAACTCAGGGAGACATTCGCACTCTTTCAGTAATCTCAGGGAGAAACATTTATACCACCTGTTAATCCACTCAGCTGTGATATGGTCAATTGATCCTCTCAACTGACATAGCTGTTAATCCAAAACAAAGGCTGCCCGCTGGTCCCCTTTGTGTTGAGATGAAGTCAGCTTTCTGTGCTACAGCTAAGGTCAGTCACAACCTGCCTTATCCTCTGAGCTTTATGGGGCAAAACGCCCTTGCCTATCTCCCCTGAGCCTTCTTCCAACCCCCTCTAAGGGTTTATTGGTTGGGCACAGGGAGTCAGAAATGCTTACTTTTAGGTACTTTTCTTGGCTGGCTGAATTAATTGAGTAATCTCCCTCAGCAGATAATTGAAAGAAAGAAAAAATCTCTTCTGGAGAAATTCAAAGCCTTATCTAGATGCCCTGATTTATCTTTGGGGAAATTATCCTTCACCAGGAAGTTAAGTATCTGAAGTTGGGTATCGGAATTTTTTCCAGTTCCAGACTGATGCAGGTTTTAATATAGGAAGTGTAAATGGGCAGGTAGGACAGAGGGAAATGCAGACAAAATAAACACCAAAGGGAAAGCTTCAAACTGACAATTTAGAAAAGAAAAGCATTATTTATCCAAATACTTTAAGTGATTTATAGCAAATTATTACAGAATTCTACAATGAAGAAATGATTTTCAACTCTGTCATAGATATGAATTGCAGGAGAGTCTATATAAGGTTGTTCAGCAAAACACTGAAGAACTAAGATGATTGTATTTCAATGAGTTTCCCTTTGATTGCAAAGTTTTGCACAGTGATAACTTTACTCTTGATAAAAGTACCAATTAGGCTTTGTAAAATGGAGAACAGTTAACAAAGCAGGGTTAGCTTATTTACACAGTTATTGCTGAAGTGTATCTAGACTAACTTTCTATCATTTATATTAATAATATCGTTTGTAAATGCAAATCGGTCTTTTAAGGCAGTGTTGCAATTAAGATACTGGTTAAATGCCCAAGTTACTATTCCCACAACAACAATAACTCTGCCTTTTTGTATCTGCACAGTGTTTTTATTTTTTGCTACCGTAGCCCTGCAAACAGTACTAATGAATGCATGTTGCAGTTTGCAGAGGCACTAAGCTTGCYGCTTCTTTGCAGAGTTAATTATTTGTGTCTCTTAATTGCCTAAATCACTTTTGCAAACAAGACATAAATTTTTAAATTTTAAAGTACCTCAGTGAGTTTTTACCAAAGAGCTTAGTGATATGAGAAGTTCTGCTTGCTTTAATGTGCTTGATTCAGCTGTGCAGGGTATTAAGTGAAATACGCACAGAGCTTTGCCTAGGGGAGGTTGCAGAGTCTCCACCATTAGAGATCTTTAAGGAGAGTTTAGACAAACATCTGTCTGGAATCATACAGGTATAGCTCATCCTGCCTTGCGGCTGCTAGATGGACTAGGTAACCCCTTAGAGTTCCTCCTGATCCTGTGATTCTGTGCGTTGAGAGAGTTTGCAGGAATAGAAATGGGCTTCTGACTTGAGGAAAGATCTGCTGCTTTGCTTCCTCGTGTTTAAATGGGTAAGACAAGGTAATGTCTTTATGCCCAATAAGTTACCTGCACACTGATAAAGCCTAGACAGTTTGTAGTCAAAGGTGGGTTTTATCTAGTAAATCAACAGTGAGATTGGGAAAAGAAGGATTTGTAGTTTGGTTGAATTCTGTTTATGAGAGTTACTGCTCTGGCTATTTCAGGGTTTCAGCTCTAATATCGGGGAAGGAAGCCTTCGGACGCTTAATTCTCCCATCCTCTTCTGACTGGAACTAAGCAAACTTTTTTTGGTCCATAGTAATTGCATTTAAAAATGTGATTTGGCGAAAACAAACTGTGAATTTGGGCTGAATTTACCACATAGGGGAGGCGAAATTTTGATTACTTGTTTTTAAGCAGATGTGGATTTAAACAGATTTTTAAATGATATGAATTGATTCTCAAATTGTTTTATTTCATGCTGAAGGTTGGGGTTTTTTTTCAAAATTTGAAATTTGGCCACCTTACGAAGAAAATCCACAATTCACAAAGAAACAAATTCTGTTTCTACACCATATAACCTAACAAAGATGGTGCACTGGAAAACTAGATTTGGATGTAGAACAAGAAAGCATGCCTGTAGATTTATGGCACTTTACTACTTAGACATAATTAACACATTGCTATAAAAAGAGAATTACCTATTAAAAGGAGATCAGGTACCATGAAATGGAAAAAAAACCTGATGACAAATAATTGCCCACTCTACATGTCAACTAGTAGGTAAGGGAGTTTGGTCCTGTTACTTGCTCCTATGCTATGTTTACATATATGAAACACTGAATTAAAATTACTCTTCACAAGTCAAATAGGAAATGTCTTCCAGCATGCATATGATAGAATATTATGTCTTCTAGCAAAAATAAAACTGTTGCTACTGCTTTATGTCTTTGATGCTAACAGTTCACAGTGGAGTCCTAAATATCTTAATTCATGATGGTGGTAATTTTTAAATCAATAATTACATTCAAACTCTCTTTAGAAAACTTGATATACTGTCCTTATCTGTCCTCCTTGTTCTCTTTTTCTCTTCAGCTGCCATGCCTCCTTCCCTTATCTGACACTTGTAAATACTTGTGCACCTTTCACAGCCAATGCTGGTTATGACTGCAGTGTAATGTGACAGTTTAACTTTGTTGACACACTTTCTTCCAGCTCTGTGCTCTCTGTTGTTTTTTGTACTTTCAGACTCTGAGGGCAGCTCATTTTGCAAACTCACTAATGTACTGAGACACCATTCCAAACCACTCGCTTTTAATAAGTTTGAGGGATTTGAGAGATATCTTTTGGCAAATACTTGTTAGTAGATATTGCGTATTGCTTTGAAAGCCTGGTTAGCTAGCCTTTTTTTGGAAACACTGTGTCACAAATGATGCTATATATGTAAAGACATTTATTGCAAAGTCTTAACGACTGTGGAGGACACTTACAGGGTTTTATTAGAACACACTAAACTATCAGACTGTGGTTATTGGGTGATTTTTACCTTAATTTTAGTTTGAGATGCACCTGCTCTCTGTACTTTAATAATTGCTCCTTAGTTCATGGCTTCCTTATATAGCACCTTCCTCCCAAGAGAGGTGTAAGGAAGGACAACTGGTCTGACATGCCAGCTTGGAAACTTTTTGTCCTGAGATTTCATGGAGCTGGTATGAATTAAAGGGGAATTCAATCCTAACATGTCATTAGTTTGCATTTTTTAATCATGCTCCTTTCAATGCGTGTCTTTTTCAGTATCCTTACCCATCTCATAACTTGTTTTCCAGTGATATAGAATATGAATTTACATTTAAAGTAAGCAATGGATTCAGGTATTCATTATGATATGTGTGATATTTATTATTTCCCTGTGTTTACCTTCTCATGTTGTATATATTTCAAAAAGTATGAAAGGCAGAACACTTCTTACCTTTCAACCAGCATGGAATATTAAATTGTCAGTGACAATTAACATAAAAGCATAATTCTGAGCCAGCAGGTTGTATTACAGAGGCATAGTTGTTTCTCCACATACTGGAGCATCCCAAAATAAGCAGTAATTCACAGAATGAAATACTGGACTCATTGGTATTGGAAGCAAGATTCCATTGCGGAGAACCACAAATTTCAAAGCCAGTCAGGGGGTTGGGGTCTTTTTTTTTTAATTTATTTTTTTTTTATTTTAAGCTCTTAGTGTCAGACTCTCAAAAGCCCTTTGTGTTGTAGAATAGACACTAGGTAGCTGGAAAAGGGCACTCGCTGCTCTGCTTAGGCTCAGGATGTCTCCTTGGGCAGAGATTAAACAGAATCACCCTGCTTGTAACGTGCTCCATTTAGACATGTGGCCTTCATTACAACTCTATAGAGTTGAAGAGCCACGGATTACATGTAGGTAATTGGCAGTTAGGCACTGCCTTCCTTCCTTTCCTTTCCTTTCCTCCCCCCACCTCTTTGGTAAAATTAAAAACAAAAAGGCAAAAATAAATAGTTTGAGGAGCTGCCAGAACAATGGTTTAACAGTATGATGAAATCATTTGTTTTACCTTAACTTGCAGTTTTCAGACTCTGCTATGCTTTTTTTTCAAACTCTGGCCACTTCAGTCTTTTCCACTCCACTGAGTCCATTTCTTGGTAGTGTCATCTTTATTGCATCATATGCAAGACCGGTCAAGTTCTGGGAGAAAAACTACAAGTAAGACTATTCAAAAGTTTTCTACATTTGTTATTTTTAAAGGTTGTGCTCTCATTAATTTCATTTCTGGAGGTTTTTTCTTTCAAAGATAATACTGAAAGTGTTGTAGGTCATGAGAGTTACATTTTTTTAGTCTGGATTCTGCTGTTTTACTATTTAATGGTTATTTGGTAATTTCTGCAAATATATTTAAACAATTATCAGTGTGTTACAGATGAGGTGTCATGTTGCATTTGTCGTGCAGAAAATAACAAAGCTGTGAAAAAAAATCAGTAAAAGTCTCAGTTGTCAACCTTTTTTGTCTTACTAACTGGTTTTAGCAACTAAATCTGTTAAACCTTTGGCACTAGAAGTCAGATTGCATTAATATATTTTACGTTAGCCTGTTACCATTTGAGATTTGGCAAGTAACTCTCGAAGTGATGATGAGTGTGCATTGTAATTACTTGCTACAGCTGATCTTAGAGTTTGACATAAGATTTGGTTGGTTGTGTCAGAATTTAGTTGTCATGCRTTCAGTTGCACAAGGGCATGAACTTTGAATACTGAAAAGACTGTTTAAAGAGGTTCTACTCCTTTTAGCCAGTAGGTTTTCAAAGCACTTTGTAATTGGGATCTAACAGGTTCCAAATAAGAGTAACGGAGGCAGGAAAACAATTTCCTTTCCAGATGGAGGTAGTTTTTGAGAGGGATCGTATGAACTGTTGGTCTGCAATGTTAAGGAACTGGACTCAGTGAGTAAGGGGCTTCCTTTGAGTCTTGTGTTCTGGGCTATACATAAACTCTTCCCTTCCTACTGAAATGTAGCCAGCCTTGGAGTAAATTACTGCAGCTGCAGAACAGCAGTTTGAGGCAGAAAGTGAAAAATATGTTGGCCAAAGCAGGATTTGGCCAGATCAGTGCAAAGTGTTGTGTGTTTGTCAGCACCTTGTCTCAGTATCACTGATCTATCTGAGCACCTCAAAAGAATTCAAAATAGAAATTAGTGATTGATTTTCCATCTTCCAGCAGAAAAAGTCTGATTAGTTTGAAGTTTTATTTTTGTTTGAATTTGACCTGGGTCAGTGAATGAGTATGTACTCATCTATAAAGAAGTTACTGAAACAAAGCCAAGTCAAATAAAGGGCTTTATATTTGCTTCTGAATATGATGAGATTTGTGGAAACCTTTTGTGTGGAGCTGAGTTTTGTACATTGGGGTGAGATTTTAACGAAATTCTTTCACACACATCCTTCTCTGGGTCAACAAGTTCATTATTTCACTGGAGTGAAGTTTGAGGGGAGTCATGGAAAAGTAGGAAGCTATCACTAATCCCACAGACAGCTTTACATTTTTGGACAGAAACTTTGAACCATACTAAGTACGAAGGAGAGAATAGAACATCTGCTGCATTTTACTTCAGAGCTTTTTTAAGGCATGTGACTTCTTTTCTAGGTACAAGTTAGAGAATCAAGCCTAGTAGTTGTAGGCACATCGCTGCTATAGGCAGGTTAGTATACGTTATTGTAGATGGAATTAGATGGGATTATTTTTATTTGCTTTCGGTTTGTCTAGGACTTTTGGGACAGGGGATGAGCAGAAGAGAAGATATTCAAAGGGAATTTCAAAACATGGTGCTTAATCCTTGATACTTAAATAAGGGTGGTGTCTCATTTTCAACAGTACGGACCATCTGTGACTACCACAAAGAGATGTGAAGCAGTTGGTGCTAATCATTTTTGAAAACAACACTATTTTTCTCGTAAACTATAAACCCCCAAATGTGAAAATCTAACCCTTTTAATACTTAAAATTACCACTACTTGTCCTTTTAAAACAAGCAGTAACTACAGCTTTATCTTCAGTGTGAATGCTAAAGTTAGGCTCTTTGTGAAAAATTTATGCTGTGTCGTTTGTTAGAAATTCTAGTGTATCTTTTATGCTCTTCTCACTTAAAAACCAAAAAAACACAAAAAACTATGGAAGTGGAAAGCAGCCTTGTAGAAGATTCAGATACTCATCCAAGTGAAATAAATGTTTGCCTGAACCTGTGGCATCCCACAAAATGCACATGTAATCGCTCCTCCTAAGTATATATTCATTTTGACACTAGCACTTCTGATTCTCCTTTGCCTCACTTCCATTTCAGTATTTCATTGCTCACATGAAGAACCGAGCAGAGTGAGAGTTRGACTGAAAAATTCCTGGGTCATTAAAAGGACACAGTGAAAAGACAAAAAAAAAGGCAGGGGAAGGGAGTAGCATTGTATTAAGAATAGATAAATCTTTTATAAATGGATTAAAATAATTGGATAAAGTCAGACTGGCCTTGCCTTATTGCTTTAAATCTTGATCCTTCAACATCTAAAAATTCAAAGGAATGGCATGATTGCCTGTTAGGGAACTGTAGAGATAAAAGGCTCAGGAACTTGAACAGGACTGGAAAGTTGTTCCGGTTCTTCCACTGACCATTCTTTGGACTGCAATGCCTTAGGGCAGGCCACACACAATTTTCAGGTGCTGTGAGATAAAACACAATGGTTAGTGCAACCGTTTGTGCAAAAGATGGGAAGACAGTGCATAGATTTCTTTTCTGGAGTGGATTGACAGTTGTTTCTGCTAAATTCAGCTCAGGGCATTCATGGAAAGTCAGAGGTTCCTACAGTGGAGTCTGAGATACACTCGTATGAAGCAGAATCCTCTTTTTTTTCTTTTTTCTTTCTTTTTTTCTTTTTCTTTTGCTATTTCTGTACTTACTGCCTGGCGACAAGAACTTTTGCCTAGGGGAAAACTACCTTTAATGTGCTTTATATAACTGTTTTTTGCCTAGTTTGCATACTCATTTTCAAAATCTTCCTTACCATATTGATGACTACATTAAATTATCTAATTTATATTAGCTACTCAAAAACTCATTTATGTTTATATGAAGTGACACAGGAAGTTACTTCCATGGTTATATTTTTTATAACTTAACCTTGTAATTGCACTAATCAAAAGCAGTTCTGGCAAGCAACCCTGTTCTGATTTAAAATATGATGTTTTTGTTTTTCTTCTGAGTAATAAGTAAGGTTGCTTTCTCAGAATGTCATTTCTGTTCGTCAGCGTATGCATACTTCACTGCTGTCAAGTGCACTTCAATTTTTCTGGTTTCACATAAGGAAAACTTATTTTTGCACACCCCCTTTTCACTTATCTCATTAGGGCCAACAGTGGAAAATTAGCTTCAGTTTTTGTAAAGTGAATCCAAAGTTGAAGGTTTGGGCATTAGTGAGTAAGGACAGGGTAGGGCATTACTGGAAGTGAGCTGTATTATTAGGCCAGTAGTCTGTGTGGTGAGCAACTGCTCCATCTGTTCCTTAAAATGCAGTTTTGGTTGTCTCTACCCAGTGTTTCAGAGCGCATACTTACACATCTTTTATTTCTAATATTTCTTTTAGTCCCACTTTTTCTACTGACTAAAGAGAAGTTTGATTTCTCAGATTTCCGACTGGACATCTGCCATTCCAGACGATGAGAGTCTTAGAGAATTAAGATAGCTTGCTTGTTTTTTCAAGGAGATGGAAGAACTCAAGTGGGTTAAAAAAAAAAAAAAAAAAGAAAGAAAAAAAGAAAGGTTCATCTTGACAGTAAGCAAACTGTGAAATTCCTAACAAGCTCTTCAAAATTCAGGGCTCATACTGTGCCCATTTGTGTTCTTGTGGTGTGTGCACAGGGCATGGGTGTTCTTCCCTGGAATCAGCATATGCTATTTGTTTGTAGCACGCGCATCTATACTCACTGTATGCAAGGTCTAATCCACCAATACATCACAGAAGTGAGGAATCTTTCTGGGGGGAAAGGGAAGGGTGGTTTTAAGAATAAGAAAAAATTGGGGAATAAGGAAGGAGATTAAGGAAGAACAACTTCTCATGAAACCATTTTGTTTATAGCTTTTGCTGCCGTCGTTGTTGAAGAAAGAGGGGCATAAAAGCAGAAGGCTAGCTGGCTGCTTAGGAATTAGTTGCTCCATGGGAGTCTAATTATGAGAAATTTTCTCTGAAAAAAAAAGGTTTGATGCAAGACCACTTTTTTGCTGCCAATAGCCTGTGTTCTGCTTCCAGTTTGAAGAGTCCTGTTTTACTCTTTGTTTTCACAGCTGTTGGAATGATTAGGCTGTAGATGTCAGAGAGGGAGAAAAAGAAATAGCAGTAAATCTTGTTTAATGTATAGGCAATTTAAAGCATAAAGTGTTTGTTCAAAAGCTGTTGTTTCATTCCTTTGCTTTGCTTTTTTTCTTTAATACTTTGTCACCCTGTAGCCTGGTTCTCTCCCCCTCCTCCCTTCCTCTTATCTTACTTTGTATCTTGGATATGGCAATGGACAGAATAGAGGAGGAAGTTTACTTTCATTCCCCAGTGGGTCTAATCACTGTATCACATAGAGCAGCCTGTTCTCTGCTGCAGCTGTGATTTGTCCCAGTAAACGGCAAACTGCCACCAGGAATCTGGAGATCTCTCTTCTCTCATGTTTCTTCATGTTTCTATTCTTTCTTGGTCATCTGGTTCAATGCCTATTTTTGGGTAAGGCACAGGTTGCATTTGCTTTGGGGGGTCTCTAGTGAATTACTATGTGGTGTAAGTAAATTAGTTAAGTGTCTCTAAAGAGGCTGTGATTAAATTGCTAGTTATCTAAGAATGGTATTACCAGTAGCTTTTCTGTATTTGAGAAGGTGTGAGCAGGTCTTTCTTTTCTCCATCTTTTTAAATATATCACAGTTTATTGTTCTAGCCATTGTGGTCTGGAAATAGCCACCTGTAATGTTAATATAGCTGGGAATGGAAAGTGAGGAAAACCTGCCCTACCTCAGATTTCGTGCAGTTGACATTTTACTACTGGCTCACTTCACTTGTCTTTCATGGACAGCCTGCAGGTGGAATGGGAAGAGTTTTCCCAGTGTGGACATAATTAGAATTGACCCCACATTATGCACACTGTGGGAAAGGAGTTGTGAAGTGTACCCATCTGCTCCCTCCCTTTTTCCCATAAAATAACCAGCCGTCCACTTCCAAAAGCTTATTTTAACACGTCTGAGTTCATCTGGTTTCTCTGTGAGCCTGCCCATCTGGTACAGCTGCTAAAACCTCTGTTCAGGATGCAAAAAGCCATTCACCCATATCTGTCAGTAGGCCTTGTTGGGAACTGCAAGTTCAGACCTTTCATGTTCTCCTTTTAAGAGCTGGAGTCTTTTCTTACCATACTGTTTGATTTCTCACATGTTCTTTGACCTCCATAGTTGTGTTTACAGAGGAACAACTGCAGCAGATGTTTATAGTTCAGTAATCTCTGACATTGATTTATACTGAATACTTTAAAGAAAGGTACATTAACCTCTGAAGTGAACAATTATAGCATACTTTAAGCACAGGAGAACCTTTTCCCCTTAATCTGCAGCAGTTAGCATTTGCATTATTTCCTCAAATATCATTTCTGCAATGTTACGTTCTGACTACTGCCACTGACTATTCTCCTTACTTAGAGTTCAATCTTTTCTGAATACTACCAACCTCCTTGCCTCCCAGCCACATTACAGGCCTGAGTTTACAGTTCACTGCAATCTTTTTAGTTTCTTCTTCTAAACTACTTCTAGTCTCTCAGGTAATTTCTGTTTGTGTCTCTGGCTGCTTCTGTTTCTGCACCATTTTATGAACTCAGCAGAAAGAAGCACTGTATTCCAGTTGTGAGGTATTACTGTTGAACATACTGAAGTTGTAGCTCTTCATTATCAGTTATTACTCAGTTTTACATATGTTAGCCCCTTTGATGACCGTGGCTCCTTTAAGAGAAGTCTTCATTGAGTTGGTCTCAGAACTCCTCCAGGTTTTTCTTGAGCGTTAAGTTAATTTAGAACTCAGCAAAATAGTATAAATATTTTTATAAATAGTATAAATATATATAAATATTTTATATAAATAGTATAAATATATCAGTAGATAGATAAAACCAAAATGGGTACTTATAAGTGCCCAGGAATTGCAAGTCAAAACAAATGGGATCAATGAAAGAATGTTTTTTAGTTCAAATCTTCAAATCAGGATGGTTGTCTGGTCCTGTTCACAAAGCATGTTGAATTTGGTGAGAGCCTTTCTGATGATTTCAGAGGGATTTAGATCTCTGAGCCTGCAGCCTAGCTTGATACTAGAGGATCCTTCAGCCTAGTTCAGGTGCCCTTGGCTCTGGCATTCTTACTGCCTGCAGCGGTGCTCCCTGGCTGGCAGTGACGCAAAAGCTGACACATTAGCAAACTGTCACTTTTTCTCCTTCGCTACTCTTTCCTTATAATTAAAAAATTTCCCCAGTGAAGATGTTTTTTGGAAAAAAAATCTGTTGCTCTGTTGAAACAATGAGTATAAACTAATCTTTGGGAGCTTGCACCCTGTTCTCCAGGTGCACATGTGGCAACAAGGAGCATCTTTCTCTGTCCTTTGGCCTTTGTTCTTCATGAGACCCCTGAAGTTGCAAGTTATTCATTAGACTTACTCATTTGACTATCTTCTCAAGACCCTTCCCTCTTTCATCTCTGCTGAAGTGCCTACATGTTATACATGTTCACATTACACACAATCAGTACTGCCCCTGGACTTGGGCCTGCAAGACCTGTCTGGTCTGGGAGTCTTTAGTCCCCTTCAGTGGGTGCGTAGGACTTTGGGCAGTGACAGAGCCGCAGCGTTCAGGGGAAGGAGGTGTTGCTTCAGGYAGAGCTCAGGAGAAAAGAAGCCCTATGAAAAATCATGTTCCCCTTAGTGTGTTAAACTGTGATCTTGTCCTTAGCAAATGACCTTGTGTGCCTGTATGCCACTTTGGCCACTTGCTGTAACACAGAGGCATGCATATCTCCTCTCCACCCCAGCCCTTACTTCATCACTTGACCCCATGTGTGGAGTCACACAGAACTGGAAGAATTCTGAGGGCTATCTGGGATTGGGTAGGTGAGAAGAAGTAGGCATCTTCAGTGAAATAGAATTGGTATTAAAATAAGTGTTTTCTAAGTTGCCAAGAGTTTTGCACTCAGGGGATGCTATACAAAATTTAGAGCTGTATTTTAACTATTTGGCAGTATCTCTTTAACTGATAACACCTCCTCTCTCAAATTTTGCCTGTGGCAGTCAATAAAACAAATTGAGGCTAATTGAATAGGAGCCATATGTGTGATAATTAATTGGAAGTGCATTCAAGATTCAGTGCTCTGTAGTTCCCTGCCGAGTTAAAGATGCATTCACAACTCCAGTTCACTGAATCATTCTAAGAAGACAGAGCAAAGGCAGAAAGGAGGCATCAGAGAGAGAATGCATGCTGAGGCCAGGCAAGAACACAAGCAGAGATCAAAACCACAAGCGAGATAAATGAAAGGGGAAAGGGATGGGCAAAAAAGGAAAATGCATGCAGTGAAAAATCTGAGAGGATAATGCAACAGAAGTTCATAATCAGGAACTGAAATCACAGACCTATAGAAGAAAAGAAATCCTAACCAGGATAGAAGAGGGTTATTAAAGATATTTGGAAAGGAGAGCAGCAACAGGGCATAAGAGAAAGATGAGAATGGACTAAGAAGTAGAAAACAAGTAATATTGGGCTTGTATGGATATACAGTAGCACTCAAATTTTGTAAGCTGTTCTTCTGATGCTTATCTTCCAAATCATGGAAATCTAATGAGGTCAAATGAACTCGTGAAGTTTCTGTCATTTTTAATATTGGAAATCTGTTGAAACTAAGTTGTTTTTCTTTTGGTTTTGACTGAATTTCCACAAGAATAGGTGCTCTCAAGAAGTGTTCATCTCATTCACATGGATAATGTAGCTCATATCCTGTTTTAAATTTAACTGAACCAAACTTTCAGGATTAAGTTGAAATTCAGAGCGCTAAACTGAAACCTTCCCTTCAAGAAGATGGTTACTCGTACAACTTCTGTCAAGATGTAAAGACAGGGGGAAAGCTGAGATTGAAGAGGAAGTGTTCAGTAAGTGTCACTTTTTTAACTGCAGTGATGTGTAAATTATACACAGATAGCAACAGGGAATAATTAATACTATGCCTTGCTGTGTCCTTACATACAAGGGTATATACTGAGCCCAAATTGCTAGAGGGCTTAGAGGGGCAAATTGTGCAATGTCTCTCACTTCTTTTAGAGATTATGCAAAGTGTAGAATTATATCACTATTGCCACTGAGAATTGTCTCTGAAGCCTTGTTGTCACTGGGACTAGATAAATACTGGATAAATGCTAGAGAAATATATTTTTTTATCCTTTGACTTAGCAATGTTTGCTCTCAAAATACCATCTAGTTCAGGCATGGATTGGAGATTTTTTCAGTCTGATGAGTACTGTAGAGACTACCATAAAGGCTGCTATAAATTAATGTTAATGTTAATTATTAATGTTCTCCATCGTCCTTGTCTAGCAATGAAAAAAAACACAGGTATTAAAAATTTATCCCTGCTTTAAATTTGATTTTGTGCAATTTCACAGTAGCTGTAAAATTTTTGTTGTTCTTCAGTGCAGTGTCGCTGATGCTGCACTCTCAGGTTTATGGCTAGCTTTGCTTCTGTTTTGTCGTCTTTCATCTTTTGGTGAGAAATACATATGTGCAGAACCCCATAATGATCTAAACTAGTATTTCTGATGTAGGCTTTCATTATAAGACAACACTCCCCAATCCATGTCTTATTCTTAACATTGACAAAATATGAACTCCCTTTTTGTTGTTGAAGCGTTTTGCATCTCTCTGTGTGAAATAGCCATCTTGGGCTCACTTGCTCAAGCAGCTCCCAGCATACTGGGAATGTTTCTGCTCTCTGATTTCTCTGTCCTCACCAGAACCTTTCTCATCACCTCCTTGCTACTCTCCAGGGCCTTGYGATTTCTCAGGCCCGCAGTGGTCTGTCAGTGTCTCCAAAATAGCCAGTGCAGAGCCCAAGTGAATTAGCCCCAGCAGAGCGCTTTACCCAAGGCTGAGCACAGCACAGCACCTCTCCTATAATGTCTGCATGGCTCACGATGGAAAAAACAGAGGACTAACACGTACCTGCAGTGTTTCAGATGCATGTTTTGTTTTTTGTATGCATGTGTGTATAATGAACACATTTGCTTAATTTAAATTAAAATTGTGCCTGTGAACTGTACACAGTGAGACATAGCTGGGATGCAGTGTTCAGTGCTGAACACAGGTCCTGCAGGAATGTCAGGGTGCTGGCCCTTTCTCTCTGACCGCGAGAATGAGCACAAACATCTCTGTGTGCAGTTGCCATAATCCTCCTGCTTACCAAGCTCCTTGTATTGCTTAGTATAGAATATCTGAAAATGGTAACTAAATGTCTTTTAACAGATAAACCACAATCAGACAAGGCAAAAAAAAAAAAAAAGGAAAGGAGACAAATAAGATTAATATGGGGGTATTGATGACTTTTTAGTAAAGCATTAGTAAATACTTTAAAGTATACAAATGCTTAAATGACCTGACTTACTGATGCGTGCAGACAATTCACCAGCTCCTCTGAAATAAAGGGCAAGTGCCCAGCTAAACCTTTCAATGTCAGAGCAGGTAGGTAGGCTGTTGAATCCATGTTTGGCCAGGTGGACACCCAGCTTTTGATCTCAAATTCACACTTCTCATTTGCATCCCTATTGATTACAAGGATCTCAGGAAACTCCTCTTCAGGAAAAGGAGGCTTCAGAATAGGCCAAGGTCTTAAGTAGTCTCAGTAGTGTCTCAGCAAATGGCTGCAGTTCTGATTCTTTCCTACGCAAATTTTTGGGTTTGATTTTTTGATTGATTTTTGCCTACGCAAAAGCCAAAACAAACATAACAAGCTCCCATAATGAATTATAAAAACTTTTTAAGAAAGTAAACAAACCTTAACAGCAGGAAACATTATTGACAATAAGGTCTTACTATGTTTTAAAAGGACCCTTCAACAGCATTGTCTTTAATAACTGCAACTTTTTATGCCTTAACCCTCCCCCTATTTCCTAGCATGCAATCAAAGCCACTTTTTATTATTGCTAGATGAAACATTGAAGCAGTCAGAGGGGAAAGGGAGGAGGGGAGCATGAAGAATAAAAATCAGAGTGAGCGAATAGTAAGGACAAGTTGCTTTCCTTTTTAAGAGATCTTTCTTTGTTAAAGTGAGTTAAACCTGTGGCATGTCGTGCATGCAACTGCCCAGAAAACCTGGAAATGGTTATGCATGAAGAGCCTGTCAGCATTTGCTGTTATAATCGCACTGAAATCATTCTGTGTTTTAGTTGAAATTGATTTAAAACTAATTGGGCATCCTCACACTCCCAGTTAGTACCATGGTTTTTGCCTCTGGTGTTCTTCAAATATTCATGGATGCCTCCTTTTTCTGCCATTTCCCCATTCACCTTCCTGCCTYGCTATCTTAGCCTACTGGCTGCTGGCAGCACAGGACTTTCAAATAGGAAATGTTGGGTTTTTCTCTCCAGAATCCATGAATAATCATAGGGCTGGAGCATAGTAATGTTTCTCTCTGTTAGACTTGGCTGTTAGATGTCATGCAAAGATGGATTAAAATTCATTGGACCTAAACAGAGAAAAACTTTGGATCTACCCTAGAAAGGCATCTCTTGCATCCCCCAGAGGGGACTGCCTTGCTTTGTTTTGTTGTCTCTCAAAGTAGAGATCCTCTCCTTCACAGCAGGAGTCCTGGAAATCTTGAATTTGTGTGTTGGGGTAAAATCTAGCAACAGCAAGGCAGAAAAAAACAGCTGCAATTTCATTTTCAGCTTCTGGAATTAAGCACAGCAATGATCTGTTTTTTTCTCAGTTTGCCTGATTCTCACCGGCCCCTGTGTGTTTCCCCAGGCTGCCCGAGCCCCCCTCAGCCTTTGTTCTACCTTCTTATTGTTACTTGCAGGGAAACTGGGGAGTGAAGTAGGAAGAGAAAGTCTTTCTGGGTTGAGAAATGAGGCAGTATTTTTGCACCAGGGAAATATGGGAAGTGATTCCATCTTTTTACAAAGGGAAGCAATAATTATAATGTCATGAACAGTGCCATGCAAGCGAGTGGATTATCTCAGTGCCCATATAAATGCTGGATAAAAGAGCAGGAGCTAGATATTTCAGGAACCAAGCAGGACATTGACTTTAAAATTGCTTAGACTTAGCTGAAGACATTCAAACACGATCGCTTGCTCTCCAGGGCAAGTGCCCAAGGGCCTGCACTCAGTCTGCGTAGAATAATGCAGTTCAGGAAGAAATCCGATTACTGAGCTAATTATCACCTTGAATGAGTGGTACTGACCAAATTTAAAGCAAGAAGCCACTGGAGGAAAGCCCAAATTGCCCATTAGTCCCAAAAGTTCACTTTAGGAGATTCTAGTTGACAGCAAAAAGCCGAGGAGTAAATGTACACCTAGTTTGGTTGTTAGGTGCAGAATATTATAGTTTAATGCCATGCAAATTCCTGTCACCTTTAAGAAGGTACAAACATAGCTTTGGTTACTAATAATTGTGGAAGATTTTAAAGACCAAAATGGATTAACTGATTGAATTGATTCAAATAAACTGAATTTCAGGGCAAAAGTAGTTCACTCTTATTTTGTTTTACCAACTGTATGTATTACTCCAGGTCTTCATAAAAAATTAAAATTACAGTTCAAAATATCTGGATAAAGTTTTTGATTTTTTTTCTGGTACTATCCGAAAAAAAACAAATCTTTTCTTATCATCTCATGTCCTGGGGCCCATGTTTTCCCTGCTTAAGAAAATGATATTGTGCTTGGAATGGAAGATAAAGCCACAGCAGAGGCTGGTTTCATTTTGTTTGTGAGAGCTGTTCCGTTTCCTTCCCTTCTTCCCATTCAGGCTGCATTATCCATGTCCCGAAGCACTCCTGATTTTCCATAATTGTTTCATGCATCTCTCGTTTTTTTTTTTTTTTTTTTTTTTTTTTAAAGGCGGGGAGAGGAGAGAAATGGAGCCAGAGCTGCATGCTGGGCAAAAGGATTCCCACTTATATAGATTAGAATTTTCTGAAATATTGCTTGATTTGTATCTGTCTCAATATGCCTCAAGAACAGAAATGCTTTATGGGTTGTTAAAAAAAATGGGGTGAAGAATAGTATTGACTTGTACGTCATACTGGCACACTGATTTCAGAGGGGATGAAAGTTAATAAGGAGTCTGATAATCTTAACACATATCCATTTTGAAATCAGCAACATTTCTCTGCTGAGAATAGAAAATTGATGATTGAATTCCATAACCTAATCTTTATGCTAACCCTTGCATATGTTGTAATTGAAGGTGCGTGTATATCAGGATAGAAGAGTTCTGGCAATCTTTTTGATGTTAAATCATTCTTGTATTCAGAGTTGCCTAGAAAGCCCCCCCACACGTAACCATTTTCTGTTGCGTAGAAACTGAAAATTGCAGTTACAATAAGCTGAGCCAACCAGAGCAGGAAGATAAATAATACATCAAATTTAATGTTAATGTATGTAGAGCATATGCTAATATTAATTACAAATAATTCTAATTAAGAATCATACTCTCTCCAACTGTATTTCTTGCAGAGTGAAAACCTGCTCTTTTTAAGGGAAAATCAGTAGCCTGTAGGGAGTAGAGGCAAAGCAGTTTTATTCCTCTTCTGTCAACTACAGGGAAGCCACTGTATAATTTTTTTGTTGGTCAGTTTTCCACAGCTTTTTGGGGGAAGCTGTAGCTAGAGGCTGGATGAAAAGACTTTCTGACATTAGGAACATCAGTGGCATTCTTCTCCCTGAGCAGCATCAGCGTTAGCTTATAACTTCAGATCAGGAACTTCCAACCTGTTAAATAGTTTGTATATTGACTCAAGAAATGCTGGGAACGAATGCTGATTTGAGGAAAGCTTCAGAAGCACAGAATCCCAGGGGGAGCTTCTCTGCTGTGCTTCAAAGACTGTGGGTTTGCACCATCCTCATTTAGTGTTGTTTAACTGATCTGAAAGCCCCTCCTATAACTTAGACCCACCCTGCCTCTGTCCTCCTTGGGGTATGTCTAAATTCTCCTAGTGAGTGGTTAAATTCTAGCTTTCCAAGCTGAGTGTCCGACCACTGCACTATTCAAAATCTCCACTGTGCTCTGTGCTGCGCCCAAATTTCTCCAATGCCAGCCGGTCTCACGCAGCCATACCTCCTTCACCAGGGTTCGGTAAGGGACACTACGGACAATCCCAGGTATCTTCCTCAGTTCCTGTGCCCAGGGAAGGGCTGTCATGGCTCTTTTTCCCCACCMTAAACAGGCTGGTGGACAGATGAGTGTCACACCTCTTCCATGCTTAACCTTATGCTGATAGCAGCTTGGGCCAAATAGCTTTGTCTTTCCCCATATTCTGTTGTAACCTCATTTTCCAAGGAATGGTAGTATTTGCCTATCTGATTGACAGGACTTCTGCTAAGGTTAGCAATAGAGGGCAAAACTTTCAAGGCAGTGGTCTTAGTGAAGTCGCAAAGTACCACTCTCAGAGCAGTATTTTTAGGAAATAAAGTACATTTTCTATAGCATCCCAGGCTTACACTCATACCCTGAAGGCTTTGGAGATGCTTTGGACTTCTGGCCTTGAATATGCTTAGTCACCACAACCATCACTCCCTTCTACTGGGAAAGTGACGTTAGTAAGGGAGGCAGAGTCACCATGTGTGTGGAGTAAGACCCTGGAGTTCACTCTTTTTCAAGAGATAAGAATGACCAGGGGCTCCCTCATTGCTGCCTAGGTAAATAAGAAGCTTGTTGTTTGTTTGTTTGTTTTCTTCCATAGATGTTGCACATACACAGGAATATTCCCACACAATCAAACAAAACCCCTTGAGTCCGGCTATTTTCCTTAAGGCTTCAGAAAGGAGGAAAGACTGATTTAGTATTCTTTGTATTCAGTATTTGGGTAACACCTGGTGGGTATACTTCTGGAGCCAATTTAAATATTTTGGTATATAGTATTGTTGTGTATTGTCACAGATTCCAACTTCTAAATGGACTCTGCTACATGCTGAGTTACTTCTTACATGAATAGCCCCACAAGAAGGAAAATGGGGAAGGAAGAAAGAAAGTTTGAGGAAAAAGAGGCAGTGAAAGAGACACTTTTGTTTCATATGCTGAAGAGCTACTTTAGCAGTAGCAATACTGAATTACAATAACTGTATGTGTTTACTTGGAGTAAACCAATTCACAGATTAGGAGTTTGAACTGCATAATGATACAAACACAGGATGAGAGGATATGTTAAAAAGAAAAAGAAAAAACTTGTATTTGGGGGAATCTTGCTTAAAAAAAGAATTGGCTGTACAACATGTCTTTGTTTCCAGCACCAAAAGATCGGACCATTCCAACACAAGACTGGCAATTCAGATCGAAAAGGATGCAGGTATGGCCTGGGAGTCTGGGTATTTTGCTTGATTTGGAAAACGCGATGTATTTACTCCTTTGAGGATTTGCCTGGAAAGTTAGAGAGGCAAAGTGTTTAATTGTGTGAATGAAGCAGAGCATTTTAGATGTAACAGAGCCCTTGTTTAAGTTGTGTGCCTTGATAAGTAAATTCACTCTTCAATTATGTGGAACTGATTAGATAGCTGCTGGGCTGTGAATCTCTTGGTTAATCATAAAATTTCTGTTTGTGTGGAGTACACAGCAGACACCCTGGCTGAACTCCAAGGTCAGTCTTGGTAAGGGGAGTATTTTGGAAGAAGGAAGCAGGTGATACTGCCCCTACAAGTAAGCAGTTTGGACTGACAGGTATCTCCTCTTCCCTGGGGAGAAACCTTTCTGGAAAAGGCAGAAAGTGAGGGAAGGGAAATCAGAAAATTTGCAGGAGGAGGTAAAAGAAAGAAGGAAAGCCAATGGGCTTCTCTTCCAGGTAATGACCCGTGAAATGAGCTCTAATACATGGCAATCTAAAACACCTTCCTGGACTGCGCCAGGTAATTCCTGCGAGACTCGAAATGGGAGTATTTTTTGACAAGTCAGTGGACATGGAGAGCATGTGATAGCTCACTTGATGCTGTTCATCATCTGGCAGGACAGAGTCCTTTCCAGGAGAAACCGTTATCAAAGTTTCATGCCAAATCCTGGTCCCAGTAAGAGAAGCCAAGATTTCATATCTGCAGCTGATTTTATTTTACCACCAAGGTGTCAGGGGCTTGTACTGTGGAGGTAGAAGCTTACATTGTAATTAATGTTGTTACATTGCATTTTTATCCCTCCTTTTTAAGCATAGCTGTTACATCAGCAGCACAAAAAATATACATCTTTAAGCAGAAATGAATATAATCCAAGGTGTCCAAGATGACAAGAGAGGTATTACCAGTTCAAGGCATATATAATTCTCTTTCATTATTTATCATTTTAAGGCAAGGAGTTAAGATGTTTCTCAGGTCCATTCCATATTTGGATAGCAATCACCTTTAGCATTATTATAAATGCTAATGATTATTTAATTATGTTTTAAAACCCACTGCTCAAACAAAACATTTCTTTTGTGCGTGTGTACTTAAAAGCTTCCTTTTTTGACTAATCTAAGTTTTCACCAAACATACCCCAAAAGGTATATAGCTGAGTGTATCTGTATGCGTGTACGCACCTGCACATACATACCAGGTCTGGCTGCGTGATGGCCACAGTGATGAGGGGCTGTGCAGTAAAGTGTCTACTSCTCTTCTTGTATGGTGGAGCAATTTGTAGGGGAAGCTATAGCCTTTCATCCTCTCTTTTTTTCTCCATATTAGATCTGCTCCCAAATATGCACATACATAAATATGCATGGGTACCTGTACATCTATAGCCACATACACTCTCACATACACATATGCATCTCCAAGATGCTGGTTTGTATGTGTATATCTATTCATCCACTCACATTTAAAAAGTATTAAAAGTAAACCATTGGTGCATTATAGAAAATAAATATAGTTGTCATATCAAGCATATATATCATATAAAAGAGTACAAGCACACCAACACCCTGTTGGATTATGTGGTGCTGTGTTTGCATTTATGAAGGATTTATTTCTTTTCTCTAATCATCATAAAGTGCTAATTTTGTTTCCATTAAATGCCATAGACCTTTATGAGTTTTTCATACTGTTATGTGGTATTCTATCACCCAGACAGTTGGTCCAAGCAGTGTATATCTGGACAGCTGAAACTAGTTTTTAAAGAGAGTGATAGCAATTCTAGTGGTGAATGGCCCTTGTTTCGTTCTTTCTCAATATACTAAGTGTATTCTTTTAAATACATGTCCTCATCTTAAGTACCCATCAGACACTTCATGGAGAAAGATTTGTAAACATTCCTGGAAGAGTCAAAGAAACAGCTCCCAGTGAAATTACTGGAAGCTATGTGACCAGATCCTTTACTGAGTGAAAATCTCAGGAAGAATATACTGTTCTAAGCTTATGTACTGAGATATTCATGATCTGTGATTTCTTAAAATTGATAACAATATGTAGATGTTAACTTAGGATAGCAGAGTCTTTCAGTGGAGCCAAAAAAACTTGCTGTTGTAAAACATGGAGTAGGAGATGTGGTTTGATCTGAAATATATTTTTTCACCAATCTAGTGTTCTGTTTGTAGTACTGTTCATATTAAACAAAAGTCTCACTCCTGATTCTGTAAAGGACTTCTAGTCCACCTAGACATTGCATTTAATGTAGTGTATCTTTAAGAAGATAYCATCTAGCTACAGGAAGAGGCTTTATGCAGGAATAAAAAAGAACATAGGATTCTATTCAGAATGGCTTAGTTTATAATAAATTTTATTTTTCACAAATGTATGCTGCTCTGGTTGTAGGAAATGATGACAATAATCTCAACTCCATTTTTTATGAGCATTTGACAAGATCTCTGCAGGAGTCTCTTTGTGGAGATTTGATACTGGGCCGCTGGGGAAACTACAACACAGGAGACTGTTTTATTCTGACATCGGATTATTTAAATGCCTTTGTGCACTTGATCGAAATTGGAAATGGCCTTGTCACCTTTCAGCTCAGAGGGCTGGAATTTCGAGGTAAGGATCTACATCCCTGATGATTTAAACAACAAAAAGCAACCACAAACTGTCTGGCTTCCTTAACTTATCGCAACTCTATAGTGGGGCATAGAGTTTAAGGACCTCTTTCTCTCTCTTTCTTTATAGGTATCTGTTTGTCTAAAGGCTCTGTATTTCTTTGTATCAGTATTTGAATGACAGTGCTGTGAAACCCAAACGTTTAGAAATTAGGAGTCATGTTCTGCAGTATCTAAGACTTCCAGAAAGAAAGCATATTGAGTTCTTTTCTTGGTTTACAGGTCTTTTAGATTACGCTTGGTCATGTTTTCAGATATTTTTTCCTTCAATAACGTGAAGACTGAAGTTCCTCTGAAAATTGTTCAACCTTCAAAAACTTGCGTTTGAAGAAGCACCAAATGTCATGAGACAGCCCACTGAAAATGTTGTGGGTTGGATGATGCAAGATGCTAGTGGTGAGCTGGTCTCCCTCACAGTAGAAAAGGAACACTTCAAAAGACCTGAGACATGTTTAAGTGCAGACACTAGGCTACAACTAGAGAATAGCTTATGTCTTGCATTGATGTTGAAACTGGCTAGAAAGCAGCACCCTGCTTCACTTAATATAAGGAGAGGAGAAGCAAGTGGAGACCTGTTTCCTGAATGAGGGCTTCATATTTATTTTATTTAGGAAGTGCTGACTCCTAGTAGAAAAGACCTATTCAATGTGTTCCTCTGACAGGACCCTCCTCTTTAGGGAAAGATGCTTGCATCCCCTTCCTACGTGTTGTGGCATTTGTGAGGCCAGTTGCTCATAGTATCTCACTCCTGTCCTTTCACCTGTTGTTGTAAGGTAGGGAGAAAAATGGAAGTAAAACCACAGAGCTTTATAAATAGCTTTTAAATTCTCTTTGTGCTAACATACTGGCTAGCTGTGATTGTTGCTTGGGTTTGTAGCCTTTCAAAGATACCACTTTGCAATTGCAAATGGTTGGTGGAACTTTGAAATCCTAGAACAGCTTCCCAGGCTGGAGAGCTGAGCATCTAATGGACAGCAAGCATAGCAATGTATAATCGAGGCAACTTTTCAGCCAGGCTGAGTATGAGAAAATAGGAGACAGGCCAGCTCTCTGAATGCACTTAAGTGTGGGAAGTTTTGACTCGGAAAAAACATGTGTGGCCTCAAGTCTTGACTCTGTGACAGACTTCCTGTAGGTTCACAAGGAGGTCTTTAGAAGATCTTTAAAATCAGCAGTGGCTGAGCCCTGCAGCCTCTTGTGTGTCTCATGAATTGCCATTTGGAGCCAGCTAAGTTCTGAACACAAGTATCCCTTTCCCCATTTTCTGTCATCCCTCGGGAAGAGGTTGGCAGTCTGCTGAAGTCACACTCTTACCTGGGAGTTCAGAAGTTCTGGATCCACATAATTAACAAAGCAGCAGCAACCAGGAAAGCACAGACATATTACTGGAGGAGGAGGAGGGGAATGGGAAAAGTGGGAATGGGAATCCCGCCTAGATTATCTCATCTTCAGCACTTCTAACCCTCAGAGTATCACATTTTGGGGGAGACTCCCCAGTACTAGAAGGGAAAAGGATGGAAAGGGGAAGAAATGGCTTCCCCCTGCTCTTCTTTCTGTTCCCAGTGAATGATGCTATTCTAGGAATGGGACAGAATGTATAATTAGTTTACATCCTCATGGACATGATGTGTACATGAAGGATTCTCCAACTTTCAGAGTGTTGTCTCCAGGTAGAGATGTGTTGGGAAGATAAACTAGGAGTGTGTGAATATTTGGATTACATTCTTTGACCTGGAACAGAAAAGCCATATAGGATTGAATAGCACAACATACTCGAAGAAAGAACAGCTCTAACATGTAGCATTTGACATGACGTGTGTGAGTAAACCCCACTACACCATGCAGAATGAGTACCAGAGAAACTGCAGAAATTGCAAGCCTGTTTAAGGACAGAGTAGGCAGAGTAGGAGGAACAGAGGAGCTAAGAGAGGAACCAGACACAAGCAAGATAAGATGAAGTCTTTCTGACATGGACTATGACAAAAGTGTCATGGACTGCAGACAGGGGGGCTGGGACAGGAAGTTAGACCAGGCTGCCCCAGTGCGGCACAAAGAACCGTCTCTGACTGCCAACTAAGCAGGTTCTTCCCCGTTTCAGGTCTTGCAGATGGTCCATGTGGGATCACAGTTGCATATAGTAGGGTTTCTTCTGCAGAAGTGGGAATGGTGTGTACAAAAACTGAACTGGAAGAACACCTTGTAGTTTATAAAGTCAAGTGGTAGTTGTTAATAAGCACTAGATTTTAAATTTCACATGAAATCTCATTTCCTCTGATTTGCATATCTGTCCTACTTTCCTATTTTTAGTTGTCTGGTCATATACTGCTTTTTTACCTGGGACCCTGATTTAATTCATTGCACAGAATGGTTTCCCACAAGCAAAAAAAAAAAAAGGTAGAGGAGGAACTTGAAAACTGTGATTTCTGAGCTTTGGCTGCTTGACTTCTACTTTAATTTCAAAAATGCAATTTTAATTGAGGGCCCTAAAAAATCTGCAGTTCTTTAAATAGGAAGTCTACATTTGCTTGGGAAATGAGTGAATCATGACAGTGTTCTCTGTATCTGTTTATGAGTAAACCAGAAGCAATATTTGCATTGTGAAGCTCTGGATTTGGCTGTGAATATTTGTGACTGTTGTAGCTGAAAAGCTGGGCTGGTAATTCTGCCACAACACTGCCCAAAGAAAAGGTCATAGGCTTCTGAATTTAAGTTTACTAGGGGGAGGAGATATTGCTTCCCCTATTTGCAGTCTAGCCTAATTAACAGTTGGCATTATAAATGACTTTGATCCAGATTCCTTTCTAACTGTAGTTAATAGATGCACTCGGCCCAGCTTTTAACTGAAAAAGATCTTTGCAGTCAGAGAAAGAATACATCGAGCAAACTGGAAGAAGTTGGTCAGCAAAGCTGGGATTCCTCTAATCTCATTTTAGTCCTGTTCAAATTAAGCATCATGTCTGAATGAGCTCTTCACTCTCCATTTCTATGAACAGAGAAGGGACATGCCTCCACTGTGTCATTCATCCTGTGTGCAAAGCAGGGGAGAGGCTCAGCACCTGCTGATGCTGTCTCCCCGCCACTGGCAGCAAGAAGAGCACAGAGTGATGAGCTCCAGCTAGATGATAACTTTGAGGTAGCTGCATACTGGTGTGGGGGAATCAAGCCCTTCAGGAGCTTAACTATACTGTCTGTGTTAGGCCACAGTGGTAAACTGTATGCCAGAAGAAATACGTACTGTATCATTTAATTTGAAGAGAAGAGATAGGGGAAAACCCACAATCAGGGAAAGAGCAGAAAGAATGTCAAAATATGTAGGTCCTGTGAGTTTCCTGTTGAACAAGGAAGACTTTAAATATTTTCGTGTTTAGTCTGTGCCCCAACAAAATGTCTTTTGGAGAATATCCAGTTAGACATAACGTGTGCGGAAATCATTTATGGATGGTGATACTGATATCTTGAGGTGCAGTTTTCTAACTCACTCCTGATGTTCTTCAATAATATAATTAGAGTCTAAAACTCTGCTGTGATTTTTGTTACTGAATGTTGCACGTGCAATATTCATGCTTCACTTGGAACTTCATTAGATGAATCAAGGAGAGGAGCACAGAGCAGACACAGATGCAATTGTACATAGTGGAAGGCAGCTGTGATGGGACTGCCCATGGGGCTTTCTCTGTGTTAGCTAGTTTATTTCCCATGCAGAATACCAGTTTGAGGTATAAACTCCAGGAGCAGTAATGATGTCTAAGAAATAAGAATAATTACTCATTTCTGCAGTGTATGTGTACATTGTATAGTTTTATTACAGCAGAGAGTACATTACCATTGTAAGGAATGTTTATTGGCGTTTGATTTTTGTGTCTGAAGACTCTGTAGCACTAGCAAGAATCATTCTTTTTTTAAAGAGTGGTTGCAACTTTCCCTTTTTACTTCTAACAATCACTTCATGCTGTTGGAAAATAAAAGTGCCCGTCTTCATGTCGTTTCTGAGACCACAGTTGAATATGTTCTGTGTATGCACCAAACTGTCAAAAAGGTATTGACAAATTAAAAGGAGTTCAGAGAAAAGCGGCCATTTTTTAACACATCTCTTTTGAGAGAAGGTTAAAAGAACTGAATGTACATTGTTTGAGTGGGAAAGAACAAAGGTTGAGAGACCTGATGCTCAAAAAAATTAGAGAAGCATGAACAGAAAGGTTGCATAGGGATTTTTTTGACTGAATCATGATGATTTAATTGGAAAGAATGGCATAAAACAGGGAAGAGGATACTTCAGTTTGAATGTGGGAGATCTGTAATGGTGAAATCTTTTAGGTGTATAGTAATGTTCCGGAATTTCAAATACTTAGAATATTTTCGTTTCTCTAACACAGGTTAGAATAAATATTTGTTGTCTTTTTCCCCCTTTCCTCCCTTACGCAATTTTATATGTATATATGGGTGTACTGTAGAAGACTTCTGAAAGGAAGGAACATGTTAGATGCACAGCAGCCTTTTTATTGAGAAAAGGCCTATGTCAAAAGCCATGTTGCATTTTACATTGCATCTCAGGAGAAGTGACATGTGAGGTTCTCATGGATTTGTTAGCTAAAAGTTTAACAACCAAGGTCCTTAGAGAATGTTTTCTTTCACATTGGGTTCCATAATGTGTTTCTGCAGACAAAAAAGAGAAAGGATTTTTGAGAAGAGATGATGTCTGTTGTAAAACCAATTGACCTAGTTAGAAAAAACAGAATATTCTTCAGGCATGAAAGCACCCAAAGCAGACAAACACCAAACCACAGTTCTGTAACTAGTAGCTGTGACATTTGAGGAATCGGTATTGGTTTGAGGTATTTTTTCAAGTCCTGCGATTTTTCTTTGAGACAACTTGAGACTATCATAGCCTATAAATTACTTTTCTTAATCCCAATTCCACAAGGAAAAGAGCAGGAAGGATCCCAAACAATAGTTGTTTTCCAGAATGTGTCCAATTCTGAACTCATCAGCTTCCATTTGGGAGCTCAGTTCACTCCTCTCTCTCTCTTTTTTTTTTTTTTTTTTTGAAGTATTGTTTTCCTTTGGCTTTTGAACTATATACAATGCTTGTTTCGGGAGAGGATGGCCTTTCAGTCTCTGTAATTATGCTCTTTGCACTTCCTCTGGTTGATAACTTGCTGCCTGTTAGTCGCTATCCTGAGCAGAAAAGGAACAGGTGATCTGAGGAGGAGCCTTATCTGTCTGAATTTGGGAATACTCAGATTTGCAGCAGAACTTGGTGGAGCTGAGTCAGATATTTTCAAAGTATAACACATTTATTTATAAAATATTCATGTTTACCAAACAAATGGTGAACAAGCAGGCATTTTTGAGGAGCCCCTTGTGAAGAGACTTGTACATAACCTATAAAAGGAGGTATCTTGTGCTCCACTCCCTCTTCACAGCTCCAAGTCTCCACATGCAGCCCCATCTCACAGACTTATACCTACTTAAACCACCTAGTCTAAAGCTGATTGTTTGGGTCGCATAGTTTAGAGCTTGAAATGCCCAATGTGGGAGAGTGATTTATGATCTTCTTAACGTGTGCATGTGTGATTAGTGCATGATATACTGTGAGCCCTTTCTAAGTACATATACACCCTAGGTGCTTATATGTCAGCAGTCTTAGTGGTCAAACTATCACTACCTTCAGCTGTAATAATTTATCTCCATTCTGTCTGTGTTGTTAAGCTCAAGTATTTTATGAAAATTAAAACTGCTCTGGAAGTATGTTGTTGTGTCACAGAATTTTATGTCTGGCCCTTGAACTGAACAATGTTTTTCCTGCCACTCACTGAGTTTGCAAAATTCAATTCAAAAGTATGCTTTGGTTTCAGCCATTAATTTTAGAAGGCTGGGTGGTCATTAAGTTAGGTGTATTTTATGTGTCCTCTTGAAGTGAGATTACGGTCTTCAGTTTCAATTTTCTGATTTCCATTTAAGTCAGATCCTTCTGGCAGAGTACAACTGAGTCCTCAAATCCTGATGTGTCAGGAAAATAGAAAGAGTGCTGAGCTCTCACACTGATTTTCTCCTGAGCTTCCATAGAGTGACCTTGCTTTGTTGAGCTGGCACAAGTTTTGCATTGATACGTTTTTGACAACCATCCAGTGTCAGATATCTTACAAATGAATCGGTCTCATCTGTACTAGCAAGGGTCACAGTGAATGACTAATGCTGAATGAAGTGGGAGAGCTTATTTTCTTTCTACTGCAGAAAGAAATGTAAAAAGAATGTTTTTCTTCAGATTTTAAAATCACTAATTACCAGTGAAAACATCTTCCTGCTTTTTAATATTTAATGGCACTATACTTAATTATATTGCATTACTGAAGTGCACGTTCTGCTCCACTGCTCTTTGGTTTTTATGAATAATTCTCTTAGAATTGCTTAAACTTGATAATTTCTGGAGAAGCAATATAAAAATTGACATTTTAATCATCAGCTTACAACATATATACAAGTATAGGGTTACCATTCTGTAAAAAATACGCACAGATGCTTAACTTCATTCACTATGACTTGTCCCTTTTGGCTTAATTCATAAAACTGAGCAAATGTTTTTAGTCCTCGTGGTATCACTGTCTAGAGTGACAGACCAAAAAGAGGATCGATGAAGGAATTCGTAAGATGAAATTTCTGAATAACATGAAAAGTTATGACATTCAAGTCCAACCATTGCATTATGGCCTGAAGTAAGGTTCAGTCAAAGATGGGAGAAAATTACTGGCACTCTTTCTAGAACTGAATGCAAGAAATGGGAGGGAACTAACATGTACTTGAGCATCAAACCTGCATTTTGTCTTTGCAGACTTGAATCCTCTTATTAGATGTCATTTGGAAATATTAATCAGCAGATGAGATAGGACTGAGGGTACGAAATAGGGATTTAGTATTTTGTCAGAACACTGGCCACTGCTCAGATCATTGCTGCCTTGAAACTAAGCAGAGACACCCCAGAGGATCTGCAAGCAGCCAAGACACCAAATCCCCAAGGTGATAGTACTCGACTCCATCAAATGGCTTTTGTTAAGCAGACACATGTTTGCCAGATGTTGACAGAGCACAGACCTGATTTCATTCCTTGGAATAAATGTGCAAAATGACCACATGAGCTCCTTGGTTTGTTCCCAGAGCTTTTGTAATAATCTGGTCCCGCTTAGAATGTCTCTAACTCCCCAAGTTCAATATTGATGGTGTCAACTGTAGTATAATTTTAGCCTTAATTGGGAGAAATGTTTACCTGTTGAATTAGGTGAGAATGCAAATAATTGTTCTGGCTTCATCACCTGTTTGTTATGCATGTTATGCACAGCTTTCTTGGATCTCTTCCCAAGGATCTCTTGAATTCACTTATTACTTGCCTTGCTAGCCTCTTTAGGGGCTAATACATGTCTTAAGAAAAATAATAATTACACACATTCTTCAGAATAATACAGATATTAAGTAATGTAGATAATACAGAGAGTGCACAGAAACCTGATCAGTATTTCATAGCAAAGAAATGTGATATGTTGATACAAAATTAAAAATAAATGTAAGAATAAGGATATGTAAACTGAGCAAACCCCATCTTTAATTCTATTAGTTGTAAGGGCATAAGTGACAGCTGTTTATTAGACTTGTGTTTTTCATCAAAAGGGGCAATGTTCCACTTACAAATGTTTGGCAATGCTAAATTTAGCACCTGGAAAGAAGATTTATCTTCTCTTAATTTCAGTTTAATACTGTGAGATCTTTAACCTTTCAGAAAATAAGCATAACAGCAATAGTAATAGCACCAGCATGCAGCTGTTATTTTACTCTTTTCAATATCCAGCTGTATATAAGCTATGTACAAAGGAATATGCCTTTCCCTACTTCACTTTGAGTACAATGTCTTTTGACTTGACTTCAGAAAAGCATCCAGAGCAGTTGCTGCTTTTTTGCTGTTGAGCAGCAAGTGTTAATTCATGTAGAAATCTGTGAAATATGAAGCAGAAGCAGTCCAGTTCACGTTCAGTCCTAGTGGATATGTCAGCTTGATAGGTCATGTCTTGTATTTTGTGGAGTCTTCAAAGGAAATGTGTTTATTTTTAGGTTACTTGAAAACATGTAATAATTTGTTATATTGTGTTCCCCTGCTGTCCGAGAAGGAATAGATATCAGTCTGTGAACAACACTGGATACACAGGGTAAACAGAAAACTGAACAGGGAACAGTGGAAGTAATTGATCTTTTCCTCCCACCTCTCAGGGCTACAATCCTATATTTTTCTCAAACATTTCCTTCAGATTTTTTTATTCTTCTTCCTTTTATGTGTTTTCTTCCTGGATACATTTTAGAAGTGTATGGAGAAGGAAGAGAAGTTCATAGCCAGTAGTTTAAAATATTTTGTTGTATTTTGGAAGGCTTTTCTTAATGTGGGAAGGGGAATACTCTGGGTGCTACTTCCATCAGTAAGAACGAAGGGTCCTCAGTTTGTCATTACAGTGCTGTTAAGTTGACCATACAGTTGTGATTGACTGGGATAGTCAATCTAGGACACAGAGACTGTCCTGACGCTCCAAAGAAAGGCCTTCCAGATGCTCTCTTGTTCCAGCTTCTCTTTTGGGATGCTGGCAAATTTCGGGGGAATGGACCTGCCGTTATTTTCTTTCCCAGTCTACTGTTTGGATGACAAACATAGCCAAATTCTTCTCTCATTTGCGCTGACACAAATAAACAGGTCTGTTGGTCCTGGCAGGGGTTTTTATAGATGTTGATTACTATAATGTATGTAAGGTATAGCAATCAAATTCTCAGAGAGGAACTCAAAGGTGTTTTAAACCATGTGGTGTTCTTGCTATTTTTTTGACWGTGAAAACACAGAATGTGCTCTTAAGCGTATTTCCTGATAGGTAAAATTCATACTCCATGTCACACTTTCCCCCCAAATGACAGGCAAGTGGTACTGGGAATGCAAACACAATTCAGTTTGAGAGTAAGCCACTGGCGAGGGTAGTGTTGCTGTTGAGGGACGTAAAAGAAGCAGATGAGAGGCTGCTGGTAAATATTGCAGCTTTGCTTTCAGATCAGCACTGACCCACTGCAAGCATCGGCTAATGCCAGCTAAGGCTTTAGCTGGGCATGTCCCCTACTCGCCAGAAACGGCAGTGTTGTGTCTGGCAGCTTCCTCTCTTGTTGAGACCATTTGGAAACCGACTGAGCCAGCTCTTTCATGGGGTGAGACTTACCCATTGGCGGAAGGCCCATACAAGACATATGTGCAGCTTACCTCATAGTAAATAGCCTTGAAAGAAGGTTTTTGCAGAACTTCAGTGGAGAATAAGTTTTGCAACAGTCCATGGAGAGCAAATTTTAAAAAGATCTATGCATCAAGCACATGCAGTCTGTGTGCTGTGAGAACTGTGTGGGGAACATATGGGTGTCCACCTCTGGTCGTGATTTGTAGGGCCCTAAATGGTTTTGACACCACATTCATAGATTTCAAATCCAGAAAGGCTTTGGTTGATTATCTAGTGTGCATAGTACATGCCAGAAATGCAGTCTGCACAGCAGAAATATTATATATGCCTCATAAGTTCTTTTCAAGTTAACATTTCTTTTTCAGAAAGATTTACTCTRTTTTGATCTAGAGCCCATGTAACAGGCTGATTAGAAAGCTGTTCTATCCTCTTGATGCTGGCAATGACCACTTATTGCTCTTCATTGGAAATGTTTGATCTGGAGTAGCTTTAATTCCACTGGGGAAGAGAAGAACCAGTTAGATGTTATTTTTGGAACGTGCTTTCTAAGACCCCTTGCTGAAACCCAGATTTTGTAAGTGCTCTGACACGCTGTAAATTCTTTGTTTGCATCCTGTATGTTATTTGAAGAAGCAGACTGAGATTTGGAGCAATTTGCTTAATATGCCTGACGGAGAGAAAATTTTTAGTGTTGCTTCCTGGTGAGTCTTTATTAAGGTAGAGGCTGTGGTCTGTAGTGTAGCTCAGCTCAGAAAAGGATGCGTAGAACATGAGAGTGGGCCCTTTTGGCTTTTATAGATGATAGTAAATAAATAATGTACAGCTCTTTATTTGCTGCTGCACATGGATCAGTTGGCACATCTAATTTGTTGCTGTAGCTCTTTTTATTAGATTTTTGCTAAGTGGCTGGAGCCTTCAATCATTCTTTTTTAGCTTGGAAGAAGTCCTTTGTTTCCTCCTCCCCCAGTAACCGCCAGCATGCTCTCTTTTTCTTTCTGCCAAGGGACGTATTGCCAGCAGAGAGAAGTGGAAGCTATAACAGAAGGAGATGAAGACAATGAAGGCTGCTGCTGTTGTAAGCCTGGACACTTGCCTCACTTGTTATCATGTAATGCAGCCTTTAACCTCCGATGGCTGACATGGGAAATAACACGAACCCAGTACATCCTGGAAGGATATAGCATCATTGATAACAACGCTGCAACAATGCTGCAAGTGTTTGATCTGCGGAGAATACTTATCAGATACTATGTAAAGGTAAACTCTTTGGTAAAGTGGAATTTACTCCTTGGCAGATTTGTCAAAAAGAAAGAATGCTGGCTTTCTATTAGAAGTAGTGTTTTAAATAGCTGGCTTTACGTTCATTCATTTGCACTGTAGGCAGTCAGACTGACTTGAAATTAGAAAGGGATAATTAACTCATATCTCCATTTGCTCTATTTGATTCTGACCAGTCATACCTCCAGTTACTATAGAAAATCACAGATTTGCTTAAGTAGACRTCCAGAAGTTGAGTTAACATCCTGTATCGATAAAGTCCTAAGAAGCATTCTTACAAAGCAAAGCTTCGCTAACAGTTTGTTGTTTTCTTCCTGACTTGGTTTTAATGCTGTTTTGTCTGGCAAACAAAAAGATCAACAAGCATAAAGATCTTGGGGAAGTCTCTGAAGAGCTGTTTCTCAAATGTACTTTTTTAATCATTCAACCCCCCTTCTTACTTGCTCTTTTAGATATATACCATGACACATTTTAAGTCATTTTATTTCATTGATTAAGCAGCAATTCATTTTCATCACTTCTGTAGTTGCGGTATGATTGAGATCAAAGTGACCACACAGATACTCATTTGTCAAAATAATCGAACCTTACAAGGTAGCAAGACATCTTCATCCTCTGCTTAAACCCATTCCAGTCCAGCAAATGAAGAAATTGCTGTTCTTTATTGTCTTCTACTGAAGCAACAAAACCTAAATGCCATAATTTATGCCGTTGCTACTACCTTTAAGCCAATCAGCAAAGCTCCGACCATCTCTGAGTGATGCAATTCCTTCCTACTTATATCTATGCAATCGTCAAATCCTGTCAGCCTTACAGAGAGATCCGTTGTAAAGAAATGAATCACCTTTTACTGCAAATGAACAAATGCAGTAAAAACAAGATCATTGTTTCACAAAGGTGTTTTGATCATTCAGTCAGTTACTTCTGTAAAATGGAAATTGGGATTTCTTAAATAATTTTACATACAGTGAGGCCTTGTAACCAGCCTGGTTTGTTTAATTAATTAGAAACAAAACTGCCTGTGAGCATGCTTCTTTCATTTTAAAAGTGGGCTTTGTTTGTATAAATTAAATGGTTTTTAAACAACATAATATACATGGAAAAAGACCTTGTTTAAGCTGAAATGAGTATGTTCTCACGATTACTTTATTACTTTACTTTAAAATGAAACCTGAACATGAACTGGTGCAATTTTATGTATGACTCAACTTTTGATGGTAAATGAGACTGAAGACAAACCCAGCCTAAGACGAGGGAAGAGAGAGTGCATTCAGGAGATTCCTCCTTTAGAATGACATTCCCCAAAGGAAAATAAATGGAGATTTTTTTTCCTCCTTCTCTTCAAGTTATTGGTTTCTTCCCTGAACAGGAGCTTTGATAAGATTTGGTGAAGTTCTTAGTGCAGCCTAGGAAGGTGAGAAGATTGCATTACATATCAGATGAGCTTTCATCCTGTTAACTTAGTACTGCTAGAACTTCTCTCCGGATAAACAATATCAGAAACAGAGGTGAGAACTTACTCCTTCCCCAGCTCATTCCCATTAGAGAACCCGAAGCTGCAAAGACCCTGGGCAATTTCACTGTGAAGATTTTAAAGCCCTGACACTTTCCTTTTAATGGAGCAGGAAGGTATTGTAGAAAGAACTCTAGTTAATGCAGTATTCAGGTCACATAAATCACAAACTCAGAAAACACTTAGACTTTAAGTTTCAACAGCAACTGCACTTCCATTACACTGAGTGTTTGGAGTGCTTCTGGTTTATTCTTTATAGCTTACCATATTGTAAATATTTACCATATCATTTCTGAGTTGTCATATAGCTGAGAATATACTTGTGCACAGAACATATTCGGGAAGAGTTAGTAAAACCAGAATGTAATGAGGTATTGGAAATTTTAGCTATTTCTGTGTCTGATTACAAGTCTGATTTTTTTTTTTCCCTGCAGAATCTGCTTCTATGTAAACACAGGTGAGAATAATACAAAAAGCAAACTATATTTTGAAGATCAACCAAGAGAATGTATGCTTTGTTTCAGTTCTTCTATGCTTCATGAATAATTATCATATTTGTCTTTTAAACAATGAGTTGCACTGAACCTCTTGTGCTTAATATATTTATTTCATTTGTAGTTCATTGACAGCCTAGAAAGACCTTTATTTCTTCTTACAAAAGGATTTTTATTCTTCTCAAATAAAGTGGGTCAGCTCCCGTAGCCCTTCTGCATATATTTTGAAATCATTTCCTGCCCAACTACTGTGAAATTTTTCCCTCATGCCTCCTCCATCTCTTCTCAATATATTCTTATTTMAACGTCTTTTAGTATTCGAGAAGTCTACATTTGCTGAGTGTTATGTTTCCAGCTCCTATTGTTTCTGCCTGAATCTTTTAAAAAGAGTGCATTGTTCTCCACATGCCAAAAAATTAAGGGTCCATCCCCAGTCTGTCTCTGTCTGCCTTGTCTTTTTCCTCTGGAGCTTAGTTTTCCTCTTGCTCGTGTATTTTTGTATAATTTAAAGGATAAACTGTGGATGTCATCCGGGATTTTAAAAAGGGCTGATAGTGCTTCTGTCCTTTTTAATCCATCAGATTTTCATTTTATACATTTATTTGCTTAATAATATTTCCATTGCATGGGTAAAGTAGAACCACATCATCTTCAATCATGTTCACTGGCCCCTCATTTGCTTTGGAATCCAGTTCTAAATTAATATTCTTTAATAAAACATCATAATTATGAAACATTATAATGGGACTTCCCACCTGCTGCCACTTTCCTTTGCAACACTGGAACATCTCCTTAAGTTTCATTCTCTTTTGAAAATACACTTTAAATTTAGTGCTTATAGCTATTCTGATTATTATTTTTATGGTTCCAGACCAGTTGGTTAGAAGAGCTTGAGCTCAGAAACCCAGGCACAGATATGAGTCTTGCCATTTTCTAGTGTTTCTGTATTTGATAAAAGTGCTCCTGCTGAGTGCTCATCCTCCTTTCGTGCTTTGAAAATAAAGTCAGTTGCATCAGTTATCAGCTTCCTAACCTTAAATATAATAGATACTCCATTCTTCTTCTTTACTGGCCTCATCAATGAATAACATCAAAAATATCATCAAAAATAGTGGTGCTACTAAATGCAGAGAGAAAACAGCAATTAAAACAGAGTTTTTCAGAGTTATCTTGTACTCACTGGTCGCTTCCCCCCTTAATAGTTAAATCATAATGAAAACGTTTCTGTTAAAGATTTGGGAAGGCTTTACGCCCAGAAAACAGGAAGACTGCATAGAAAAAAATATCCTTTTTTGACTGTGTGACCATTGACTGTTTTTTCAAAACATGCCTGAACTTTTATCAGCATCACCTTTGTGGGTAGACTCTAGAACTCCAGTTATATTCCCCAGTTAACGCATCTAAGTGCTGGAACACTATGTTCTTATCATTGTCTAGTGGTTTGTATTTTCTTACAGGGCAGCAATGTTTTTAAAAGTAAGACTTTCTTCTCTTTCTGTTTTCTGATATTTAGACATTAGTTATTTCTGTCATTCTAACTGAACAATCATATGAACCAATGATGCCAAGCAGCAAAAAATAGGAAAAATATGTACCGTTATGGGTAGTTAATATTGTCTTATTTGACATGTTCTCTTCTATGTAAAATATTTCTGTTTTAATCAGAGTACAGTGGCTAACACATGCACATTTTGTCAACAGAGTATAATATACTTTACAGCAAGTTCTCCCAAAATCCTTCACTGGATCAAAGATGAATCCATCCAAAAGATACTGCAGCCTTATGCAAAATGGCATTATATTGAACGTGACCTCACAATGTTTAATATTAACATAGATGAAGATTATGTTCCATGTCTCCAAGGAATAACAAGAGCTAGTTTCTGCACTGTTTATCTGGACTGGATTCAATACTGTGCTGCAAAAAGGGCGGAGGTAAGCTTTTGTTTTCTTATTAGTAGTGTTTTAATTCCCGGGATAGAAGTTAAATGGTGCATGGTTACACTTTTGGTTGCTCTGAATTAATACAAGAAATTTATTTTATTTAAGCTGTGAAATGTAACACAATAGGAAAGAGTGTGTTTTGTAGATGGAAAAAAAATTATAGAGACTATTGTTGCACAAAAAATGAGTTTTAATAAGGATTACTCTTTGGATACAGCGCCAATCCGTTATTGCGCCCGCCCTCCAGCACCATTAATTTCATCATCTCTAGAAAGCACAGATATAACAAGTGTTGGCAGAAGTGCTGCTGGAGCAGATTGTGTTTGGGGAACGTCACCAGAGCAATTGTTCCTTTAGCGTTTGCCAACATTTGAGTACATCTGCCAAACATTCGCCATCGTTTGTGTACCTTTTCCAAACACTTGCCAATGCGTGGGTATAGTCTTCAACTGTAAGGGAAGTACATAACAAACTACCTGTTAGCATAGGTCACCTCTGAAAGCTCATAATTCAAATGTGGACTGTGCCACAAAACTGTGTGAAATTACCTTGCAGCTCTAGAAGGCCAAGGGCAAGTTTACAGCTACACATTCTTAGTGGTTTGAACCACTAAGATTACTGATGGTCAGGGATCATTCAATGGAAATGCACTCCTGTATTTCCATGGGATACTCTGAACAGCACAGGGGGAGAATACAGTTGCAAACAAGCATATTTCTTTGTTTTAATTCTCTCATTATTGCTGACAACTGAAAGAAATGACGAGTGTATCTTTCCTGGCTACTGTACGTGTTACTTGTGCATTTTTCATTCTGGATCACTGACTAAACATCCCATTTCCTGCCACTGGCCTTATTTGGAGTAACGTCACTGAATCTTAATGTTTCTTTTCCATTCTCGTTCCTTCTAATGTCTGTAAAACTGAATACCATTCCACCAGTTCCACTGCATATCACAACTTTGATTTTGTTTTCACTGAATAGTCTCCAGCCTTCATCACCATCTCTTCCTGCTGGGAATGTTTCATCTCTGTTCTTGCTCATCTCCATGTCTCAGCTCCCAAGTTCTGACACACAAAGAATTTCACGTTGCAAGGAAAATTACTGTTAAATGACACTTTTTCACTTGTTATGTGGCTGAGACTTTCAAATAGAATAATAGATTTAGGGAAGTCCAGAAGACTTGAAACTCATCAGAATTAAACTTGAAAGGACAAACCAATGCGTGCACTAGTGCATATGTGTGGGCACACACATATTTATATATATTTTTACATTATTTTCTTTTACCTCTATTTTTGTAATTCATTAAAAATGTAGATATTAAGTTCATGTAGGAGATGAGATGTAAAAAAGCTTCACAGTACACATAGCCCTGGAAATCAGTATATTTTATAGAAGCAGCTAAAATATCCATTATAATTGGCTTTAGTTTTAGAATCAAAGAGATCACCCATTGCATAGACTGAAATGATAATCTGCACACTCCTAAAGATTCACATTCATGGGGAGTTGTTTCAGTTTTTTCTCCTGCCTGACAGCAAGTTTTCTTGCAAAAATTTCAGTAAGAAATGGCACTCCTGAGCTGGTAAAGGTAAATGAAATGTTTTGACTGTTAAAAAGTGAGATCAGTGTCATCAGTGGTATCTAATTTAAGTATATATTGTTATTCACTAAAATTCAGTTCCCCCGAAGTTTTCTAAATAGACTGTTATTCTGAAATCTGTCTGTGGGGTTCGTATACCCCGTGTCTCATGAAAAGGGGTTCGGCTGCTTCTCTTTGCATTGCCTCTCAGCAATAAAGATTCTGCTCTGTTTTAGAGAGTCATATGTGGAAAACAAAAAAAAAACCAACAACCCCCCCACTCCCTTTAGATCTCCCCACCTCAGATTGAAATGTTCTATTTCTAGCCAGTGGGCAAAACAAGCTTGCATTTTGCAGAAAGCCTATGATTGTGGTGATCTTCTTGTTCTGTTTAATTGCAAAGAATGTTTATCTAGGTAGGGCCAGCTACACACAAATTTTACAAATGTTACCATTTACACATCTATTATAGTACTGCAATGCTTTTAAAGATGGTATTTGCATCTAGAATAACATGCTATACTTAAAATTTTGTAGCACCTGGACAGTGATGAGGATTCTCCCCTAGTAACGCTTTCCTTTGCCTTGTGTATCCTGGGTCGAAGAGCTTTGGGAACTGCAGCTCACAATATGGCCATCAGGTAATTCTAGGAATCCTTTTCCTCATCGTAAAAGATCTGTTTGTCAACTTTCACTTACTGTGGAATCTCAGCAGAACATTAGATCAAGGTGAAGTCTGTTTCCTCCATAAAATAATTTGTTCTCTGCCATTCCTGGTCATCTTCTGATTTGCATAGTAATTCGCATGGTAATTTCCATAATAACTAATACCAGACTTTATTTCATGTGGCAAAACAGAATCTTGCTCTGGAAAAAATGTATACATGTGGTTATTGCTTCTTTCAATCTAGTCTGGGCTGGGTACTGAAATGCTGATGTCCTCTAGGAGGAAAAGAAAATGCTAAGTAATCTGACAGCTGGTTAACTAAATAATAATAAATCCATACGTGGCCTGTATTACGCAGGGCTATATTCCATGTTCATTGTGGCACTTCATTCTGATGACCCAGGAAGGGAGAACCTTGCATCTCTTGAGACTGCAGTTTTGTCTGTTCTCTATCATCTTACTCATTCCTAGAAAATCTAGTTAGTTAAAATATCCTTGATTAAGTTTATTTCTGTATATGTTCTTCATCTGCCATTTTCATGAGGGGTTCTGATTTGTCTGGGTTTTATAAAGTACCTTTTAAGCTGTTCTAAGTGTTCAGCCTGAGCAATTAGAATTATTTTATAGATAAGGCATTTTATAAATAAAATAATTTTTACTTTAACAAAGTCTAACTTCTCACCTAATTTTAGATTTGTTTTAGAGGTATTTGAACTCCCTGTGTTCACAGGAGTTTAATAACAGAAGAAAAATTTATTAAATATGTCATCTCTAAATGACACTGCTGTTTTGGTACAAAACTATGAGTAAAGCTAGCTAGGTAGCCCGCTATCAACATGCTCCTTAGAGAGGATTTGTCTTATGATTAACAAAGAAAGACAGCATGAATGACTTTGAATGCATTTTTTTATTATAAGATAAATCAGTCCTTTAAATATTCATTCTAGCTCTGTTAGCTCTTATTTGAGAGGTTTGTAATGTCAGTTTTTATATCTTCTTCTTTGAGTCAATCACTTGAAATGTTCATGGCCTGCATGGCTTATTTCTGAGAACTGCTTCTCTCCTCTTTCTTCAGTGGTTTTCTCCATCTCTCCTCTATTAGTTTTTGCATGTTCCCATTCTGTGTTAGTTTTATTCTGGGTTGAGTTTCCTCTCCCTTAATTTCTATGCTATGCTATGCTATAAACATGTGTCATGTTTAGTAAGTGATCAATATTTCTAAAATTGCCCTATTTTTTGATGAACCAAATTTTAGAGTTTGGGGACATAATAGAAAAGTTGATGTGCATTTATCATTTTTTTCAGAGAAAAGATTAAAGTGATTTTGATCTGTGTCTGCAGCAGATCTGTGACAGTGATGTTAGAAGCAGAGCTAAAAATATCACAAAAGCTTTCTAAAACTGTCATCATGCTGCATGTACTTTCCACAGGGTCGTAAAACCTTCATTATGATGCTTTGGCACTAGTACAGGTACAATAACAATGTCACCTATTTTTATTGGCTGACATGGTTAGTAGCTAGTGCAAAGACATAATATTAYCAGAGACTTTCCAAAGCTTAACGTGGAAAGTATGACTGGTTAAGGATAATTATTTGCAAAGTCCTTTGTAAAGATTTTAATAATGATTGCAGGAGTCAGCTAAACCATGTCTTTTTTACACCTAAAAAATTACCAGTGAATCAGATGACTTTCTTTCTTTTGGTGAGTGGACACGCCGTACTTAAAATACTTTTACTGAGGAGAAAAGGTCTGTAGAAGGGAAAAAAATGGGGCAGTCATATGTATCGCACAGCTCTATCCCTGTTTTTCTGAGTCTGTTATATATAATCCTATATCTTTAATTAAGTTCTGGCTTTCTTTTTATTAAGAAAGTGCTCTAGGGCACTATTGAATCATAGTATATGAAAATGTACATTACGACACAAAAGGAATTGTATGGCAGCTTCTGTCAGTACCTTTTTCAGTGCTATCTCACAAAAGCTTTCCCTAGGAAAGTTTCACTGTGAAAACCTGTGAAACTCATCCACCTGATTGTTACCTTTAATAATTTCAACTCTTGGAAAGGTTTAAAAGCAGAAAAAAATAACAGGAATCTGAGTAGCACAATTCAAGGTATGGACTGGCCCAGCTACAAAACGTGAATTTAGTTCGGTGAAATATGTTTAGCTTTTGTCTTAAAGATTTTATTTGATATTGAGCATAGAGATAACTTGAAAACACAACATCAAAATAAAGAATGTCTGGCTATTATGTAGTCACTGACAAAAACAGTTTAGTAGAAATTAGTACCTAAGGAACAAAGTGGGTACATTTCCCTCCTGACATGAAGCCCATTATCAGCAAAACCCCCTCAAATTCATTCACTTCAGCCCAAAGAGCAGTTCTTGCCATACTTCTTGTTTACTGCTTCACACAGGTCACCACAAGTTATTTAAACACAAAGAAACAGTAAGTGAGCAAGCCTCGGATAGGACTGCGGTAGCACAGCACGCAAAGAGGAAGGAGACTTTTTCCAACACCTGAAACAATGTTGAGGCCAGAAGGGGATGTTCACAAGGACTGACTTCAGGCGCTGAAGGCCTCCCTCCCCTCTCTATTTGGTGGAGAGAAAGTAGCTTCTGCAGAGAGTAATTTAGACCATTATTGCTGGTCCTCACCCCCACCTCTCAGCTTGTTGCAGATCTGTATTCAGTCAAATTGGGAGAGAAGTACTTGGATCCCCAGAAGCTGGAGGAATCTGCTATATCATTGCCTAGGTGATGCTTCACAGGCTTTTCCCATGAAGAGGTGTCATGGTGTTTTGGGGACCTTTCCGGGCTTCGTGGTTGTTGAAAACRGTTTGTTTTCTGCACAGCTGATGTTTGAACAGGCTGTGCCATGATCACCTGTGCGCGTCATGGGGATGTACTGCTCACGTGACTGTTGCATTGGCTCACTTCATAAGGTGTCAGGGCTCCTAACCCATGTTCTGTCCCACTCAAATGCTAGACTACAAAAGACTTAGATTACTTTGTTTGGCATTGAGAAATGACCTTGAAGTTCATCTTGGGACTTTCTATAAATTCTGACTGTGATTCTTGCCTTCACAAATTTGTGAAAAATTTGAGACGTAATGGGCAAGTAGGTGGCGTAGTTTTATCCTCCTCACACTTATTTCTAGAAAATGTTTCAGATATGCCCAATGTGAGTAAAGTAGCCAAGAATTTGTGCTCTCTGGTCCGTGCTTTGTTCTCTGGGGTAACTGTGCAGGTAGTAGGAAACTTCCTCTGGACTAAGTCTAGTCCTCACTGTGTCTTGAGGAGTGACAGTCATCCAACTGCTTCACAAAAATAGTAATGCAAAAGTATCATTGCATTGAGCTGTGCACTACAGAATTGAGATTGAAGTTTACATTGTGTATGTAAACTATCAATTTGCACTCATTTACACATGATTTTGTCTAATCAATTAATCAGTAAATGTCACTGTGTAAACCAAGATTTTAAATGCTCTTATATAAAGTATGTAAATAATTATTCAGTGTACCTGTTCATGTAAATGTCAGTACAAACCCAACATTAACACTAGATTACACAATAAATGCATTCATTAAGGCAGAACATTGCTATGCAAATCACATGCGCTTTTAAACTGTCATTAGGAAGCATCATGTACAAAATGCAATTTGAAGAATGACATGACATTACCATTCATTTATTCAAATGTGAGTGATATGTTTCAGTATGCATTTGTAAAAACTGGTTAATAATCCTATTCAGCGACAAGATCTGCTAATAAATAAATATTTAATATACATTTCAAATTTGGAAAAATATAAAAACAAAGCATCTCCAAGTGTCATGCACTGGAGCACAGCAGAGGTTCGGAAAGCCAAGCCGAGTTGTTCTTGAAGCCAAGATTTAGAAACAAACAGCGACATCTTCTACATTGGAGAAAACGAGAAAGCAGATACCTCTGGTGTTAACCAGCTTGCATTCCTGGGTCCCCTCAGTTCCCTCTGGACTGTATTACTCAGCATGGACAGAGGGTCACTTTAAAAAGAGAATTTCTCTGCCTGGAGGAGTCCCTGCTGGTGGCAAAGCCGGTGGCCACAGCTGGCCTAACGTGCCTCCTCCCTGCCTGCCAGGTGTCCCGCGCTTCACTGCCCAGCATCCAGGGGAAGAGTGGGGGCACCGCAGGAGGCTCCCCAATGCCTTTGCTGCTGCTGTGCCGCTGGCGAGGGTTAGAGCAGACAGGGCAGCGTTAGGTGGGCTGGAGCTGAGCAGAGCAGAACCAGGGGAGAAAAGTTTGACCCTTCTCTCACAAACACTATCATCTAAAATATCCAATTTAAAGGGACTGCAACTGAAGATATTTCTTTGAGGTGAGCTGAGACATACAGATCATTATCAGCTGACAGGCATGCATGTCTCTTTATTACTTAAATAAATCTACAGTTAATATTAGGATAGGTCTATAAACTGCACAGATACTGAGGATGGGTTTTAGTGTGGAAAATACACACAGATATATTTACCAGCTCATTAATCTTCATCAGTCTGTGCTGTTTTCAGATTTGCCTCAGATGCTTTTACTTTCAGTTTTTCAAACAATGTAAGGTGTGAAATAAGAGGGAGTATTTACTTTAGCTTTATTGCCCTCCCCCTGGTATTTGTGGTGCGACTTAATCCCCTCCTTTCTGCTCATTTGAGGGGCAGAAGGTTCTGTGTATCTACTAATACTGTTCTAAAATAGCTCGCAGTTGTGATAGAAGGTTTTTAAGGTTCTTAGTTCAGAGGCTTAGAAATGTTTCCAGTAGTTCCTAGTAGTTATGTCTCTTCCTGATTAATGTAATTTCTTTGGTATCTGTGTTTACCTTAATTAGTTTTAAAAATAATTGGAACGAGCCTGTAACTACAGCAGATTTCTAATAGAGGTATGTTAAAACTGGGCAAAGAAAGTAGCAACAACCTTGAGTCAGCCCAGAGATCAAAGCATATGACTTATAGCTTCCTTGTAATCTCATTTGAGTCTTCAGCAGAGAACATAATGAGAACAATACCAACAGCTGCATTTTATGTGGATTAGGGTTGCATGTTACAGAAGAGTTGAGATAGTGTCACATTATAGGTAGGATGTACCCAAAAGCCTCATTATGACTGGCAGAATAAAAAATTTACATTGTTTCGTGAATACTACAATCTCCTCCAGATCTCTCTGGTGGAAAATACAATATATAAAATAATTGACTCTCAGCCTCCCACCATTTCTGCAAACACTGCTTTGCTCCTTCTAGCACTCACATTTGTTCTTGAAAATGATGGTTAGGGAACTTATTATGCAGAGGGATGAGAGATTGATGGGTCTTTCCAAACTAAGCACAGCGACAGCTATAAGCGCTTCCCTCCACTCCTTCTGTTGATGCTTACCTGCGGTTTGCTTTGGCTGTCCCAGCCCTGGCCTTGCTTTCAGCAGATACTGCTGTTCACAGCAGCCTGTTTAGCATGTGCTGATGCCTGTGAGACCCTTTGATGTGAATGCAAACTCTTCGTCTGCTGTGGTGTTCAGATATGGCTCTGAAAGCCTCTAATGATGTAAAAAAACAGTTCCTTCTCCTGCCTACTCCCAGCCAACTTTTCATAGCAAATGCAGTGGGTCTTACTTGGGGAAAAACTATACCACAAAATCATCATTAGGTGTAGAGTTCAGGGTCATTTTTTTCAGTTTCATCCTGGAAAGAATATTTAGGTATAGAATCAGTTTTTGCAGGCAAGGATTCAGCTGAGTATGTTGGATGTTCAGTCAAATGGGTGGGTGGGTGAAAGGACCCTGCAGATTTCCAGCCAGTTTCAAGGAGATGATATTCACGTATTTCACCGTAGAGGCTGCACCCACAATTTTTTTTTTCTACCTGCTTTATTCTGGGGCTTTCCTAGCTATTAGGCAGGATTTGGGTATATTATTATTTTCGAATCTCTGGAGATGATTGATTAAAAGTCAGCCCAGATCAGGACCCATTCCTTGAAGGCACATAACAACTCCCACTGAAATCAGTGCTTGAATGTTTTGAAGATTTCAGTTTAAAGTGCCTATCTCACATAAGCATGTTTTAATGTGCAACTCAGTATATACTAATAAATGCAAACGAGTTAAGAATTCACAAGAGCTTCTCTGTACTCATCGCGTTCCCAGCAGTGACAGTAAGCCCTGCCTTACTGACTGGCCTTAGTCACACTGATTACTTGATTTGTATTACATGGTGCTTTTAAAGAGAAAATCAGTATCCAGCTGTTTTTCTGGTAACAATATATATATCTTTTTATTATAATTTGTAAAACATGCTACCCACCAAGGGCAAAATTAGAATGTGTTTGAGCTGAAAATAGGCYAAGCAGTTTCCTAATCTCTCTTTTCCTTCTCTTGGAGAAGAAAAAAAAATTAAAAGATTTTTTCTTCTCCTAAAATAATTAAGAAAGCTCAGTTAAGTAGAAAGAGTATGCATTCTCTGGAGAAAGCCTGAATGGTAATGAAAATCTCTAACATCTTAATGCCTTTTCTCCTCAGAGCCTTTAAAACCTAAAAAATCAGCTCTTGTAAGAGCGAGTAAAATCTTGGCAGGTAGATTAAACCATGTCCTGTGGGTTTGTAAGAGATGCCCGGTTTAAACAGATGGTTCTGTTTTCCTCAATTTCAAGATCACTTCTTCAGAACGGCATTAGGACTGCAGTCCTACTATAAACATTATGTAAGTGGCTGTCGTGAAGCTGTGGCAAGCTCATGATTCATGGGTAAAACCGGAGCTGAATGCTAGCTGTTTTTCCCTTCACAAAGCTCTTGTGCAACCGTTTTCTTACAGCTACTTGATTTTCCCCTTTTACATCTTGCTTAAATCTCAAGTCCAGGCAAACCCTCATTCAAGGTCAGGCAGCACTGGTTACATGTAGTTTCTTATATTAGAAAACAAAGAAAAACACCCCCCCGCTTTGGTTTAAGGTTCATTGTTTCAGTCTGAAATGCCTACAGTTTATTTCATGCTCTTGCCTGGTTTGTTGAACGGCTTATGAAACTTTGTGTTCTTTTCAGTACGTCTGGTTTAATGTTCAAGTCTGGTTTTGAGTTTCATGACAAAGTCGCAGACTTTGCTGAAAATATTTTTTACAGCTGTTTTTTTCCTTTTTTTTTTTCACCTTGCAAGCAGAGCTGCGAACACTAACAGTGCTGCTCAATAAATATTCAAGTCAGGGGCCGGAGGGGACCTGGATAAATACTGCAGCCCAGCTGCCATTCCTCGGCCCAACCTCAGAGATGCAGCACCCTGATCCCCACAAAACCCTTGGTAGCAGTGATCCACCCACCTGTACGACTTATGCTGCAGGTGCCACATTCATTTCATGGCCAATCATTTACAACGCAAGCAGAAGGAAAAACATTTACCACAAGGAAAGGATTTTCATTAGAAAAAATTGCTTTATTTCCACTGCAAGAATCTGCAGCCAGCAGACCCCTGGCAGCACCGTGCTCCATTCTCGGCTCCGCGAGGGCACTGGCGACCTGCGTGTGCCGCTCAGCACGTGGCTGACAGCTTGCAGGGACGTGGGTTAGTGTGACATTTGGGGAATAATTACTGTTTTTCTCTTACAGTTTAGATTCTTTTCTTTATGGCCTCCATGCACTGTTCAAAGGAGACTTTCGAATAACAGCCAAAGATGAGTGGGTCTTTGCAGACATGGATCTACTGCACAAGGTTGTTGCCCCAGCAATCAGAATGTCTCTGAAGCTGCATCAGGTGGTTTTTTTTTAATTACTTTTACTATTGCATTTGTTTTCCTAAGTAAATATTGGAAACCTCAGAACCTGTCCGAAGAAGAAATGGGAGGGAAATGCAAAGTGCTGTTGCTTTATTCTGAGAAACTTCCTTAATGGAAATGGGAAAGTTCAGCAATTGCTTAGCTTACGTTCTTTCACTTATACTCTTTTCGTACCCCTTAGCTCCCCATTTAAAAATAATTTATATTCCAGGCCTTGACCCAGTATTTTTCATAAAAACAAAACTGCCAGTCATGTCATGTTTTATTTGCATAGATATTATAAAGATGGTTTCTAGATTGAAAATAGTTATATTCATTAGACTAATCTTATTGCTAATTTATCAATCATTTTATGATGGGCAATACATGTGTAATGCTATTCCGTATACTAAAAGACACAGTTGAGAGGAATACTTGTTTGAAGGGCTTGTGTCACAGCTGTTTGAGTATGTCATGCTGTTTCTGGACCTGTTTTGTTTTCAGCTGTAAAAGTCTGGCACACCTCCATTGAAGTCACTCCAGTTTCTCCAGGTCAACTCTTGTATGGCTTGGAGTTGATCTTGCTCTTGCTCTGTGCTGCACATTATCTAATACCATACATTTTCATAATGTATGACATATTGGTAATTGCTCTGTAGTGGAACTGAAATGGAACAGCAGTGAATTAATATAAGAGAATTTGACAAAATAGTTTTATGAATGTTATCACTGGCACTGTTGCTGTGTGGCAGATAAAGAAGTCACACAATGTTGTGATATCTGCTGATGGATTCCCAGTCTGTGTTCTTGTTGCTGTTTTTTCATGAATAAAAATAAGGATTTCCACATGAACTGTAGAATGTCCCGGGTAATTCTGATCTCCCTCCAGCTTACCCAGAAGCTCCTCTGATTTCCCACATTACAAAAAGAGAGTGGCTAAATGTCATTCTCTGAGTGTGCTTGTCCAGTAGAGAGGTAAGATCAAGTTAAAACCTGATACAAAAAATTGTAGATACAAAATTGTATCTCTCTGTATTACCAAGAAATTAATTGTTCTACCTCCCCCAACAAACACTGTAGAGAATGTTAAGTCATTTTGGGGACCAGTTTACACAAAGATGCCTGACCATTCTAATACTTCTTCATTTACTACCAGGACCAGTTCACCTGCCCAGATGAGTATGAGGACCCAGCAGTTTTATATGAAGCAATCCAATCTTTTGAGGAAAAGGTGGTGATTTGTCATGARGGGGACCCGGCCTGGCGCAGTGCTGTACTCTCCAACAGAGAAGAGCTGCTAACCCTGAGACACGTGGTAGATGAAGGAGCAGATGAATATAAAGTTATCATGCTCCACAAAAGCTACTTGAGCTTCAAGGTTATCAAGGTACCTATGCCACCTTTCTAATATTCCAGTAATGTAGGGCTGTAGTTACAGATATTATTTCTCAATAAACTGGCCAAAAGGAGGAGGTTGATTATAGTAATCAGAGTAGCGACTGGAGGCCAGAAGTGGAGCTCTGTTCAGTTCACTTCCATTTCGCACCCTTAAGTTGCATATCAGAAATAACATTCGAGGCTTAACCAGGGAGTAGTTGGAAAGGTTCATGAAAGCTGCTGGTACAAAGACATGACGTGCATGCACATGGATACTGCCATCCTACCTATATCACATAGTTCTGTATCTTTAGTAGCATATGTTTTCACATGATCCAAACTTTTCTTACCTAACTGTAGGTGAACAAGGAGTGTGTCAGAGGGCTTTGGGCTGGACAGCAGCAGGAACTGATTTTCTTACGCAATCGTAACCCGGAAAGAGGAAGCATCCAGAATAATAAACAGGTCTTGCGGAACTTAATTAATTCTTCATGTGATCAGCCACTGGGATATCCAATGTACGTTTCCCCTTTAACCACCTCGTACCTTGGAACACACAGCCAACTGAGGAACATTTGGGGGGGACCTGTCAGTCTGGACAACATTAAAAAGTGGTTCAGATCCAAATGGTTAAGGTAGGTGTTAAATTTTGGTCATGATATGCAGGACAGAGACCGTACAGTCTTAGTTCCACTGTATTTTCTGTTAAAAAAAGTAATTCCATACTGTTACCAATGAATAAAAAAAAATTGCAACCAATGCAATATATATATACTTTTTATTTATAATATAAATAAAATAAAAGCAAAATAAAAGCCTTACATATGTGGCAGAAAGCAAATTCATTAACTCATTAATGGCATTTAAGTAGAGCTTTCTGTGTGTTAGACATGCGTCATTATCAAATCACTTAGCACAACAGACATTTCCCTTTTTAAGGAGAATTTTACTGCTTATTCCTTGTAAATAAGGGTATCTTTTGTATAACTGACATTTCAGAACATGAGTAAAGGTTTTGGTGGGGCATGCTTCAAAGCTTTGGCAGTTTAGATTATCAGGCCCAAATCATTGTTCCTGACCAAAACACATCTAAAAATGCACTTACTAGTGCCTGGCTCCCCTGGGTATGCTCCATCAGTATCTGATACTTTCCACCTCTCATTCTTATGGGCACTTTTCATACAGCAGTAACTCATTCTGGCTCATTCCCCCCTACCTGCACCTGCCCTATTGCTACTGTGACTGTTGAAGAGAGACAGGGGACAGTTCAGTGGCAGCCAGCTTGCACACTAAGATGTATGCTAAAATATGAAGATACCTGAGTGTTTAATGTGTTGCTTTCCCCGTATGCAGTTCATTCCCAGACCTCTTGGGAATGAACTGCTTGGTTACCTCATGTGGAAGCTGATCTTTAGAAACCCAGTTTGACATTAGATGAAGTGCGCTAAGGTCTTGCAGGGCTTAAGCCACTTAACACAGAGAAGGAATGATTTGGGTAGGATCACAATACAATTTTGTCCCAGCTAAGCTTACCATGCTGTCATCTTCGTGATCCCATAAAATGTCAAAAGACCTGCAGTGGCATGAGAAAGTCAGACATTTCTGACTTTCAGAAAAGTACAAGTCAGACATTTCTATTCTGAGGAGACCTATCACTGGAGGCACAAATTCTCATGCATAATAAATAGCCAACCATGTGTTTGTTCCTGCACACAGAATGCGGAAGGACTGTCATGCAGCTCACCACGACAGAGGTAACGCTGAAGAGGTGGATAGCAGAGGCGGGTCTTCGTCCAGCAGCAATTCCACAGGTAATTCAAGCCAGAGCAATAGCTCGCAGCACACCAGAAACGGAACACCTCAGTTGCAGGCTGCATCGCAGGAGGTCCACCAGCATGCAGGTATTTACACAATTTACTTGGCTTTCTTTATAGTCTTGTCACTAACAATGGCAGAATGAGAAACAGAGATGGGAAGGAGTCTACATGTGTGATGCAGAGCGCCTCTAACACAATGAACCTCTGCTTACTGTTGAGTGTTGACTGGGAATAGCAGAACTGAAACTATGCAAAAGCCTTAATTATCTTAGAAGGACTACAACAATTTACTTGAGGAATTGGCTTGGCTGTTCATCAGTGTATGTGGAGAATAAATAGAAAATAACTCATTGAATCTATACAGCAATTATCAGAAAAAAAATTAAATGTTGTCATGTTGTCAGTCTGTCAGTTAACAGCTGAACGCTCTTCTTATATTACATTATGGGTCTAAAATTACTTCAAATGTAGTTACAAGATAGAACTACTGAACTTTACATTGGAAATATATGTTAAGTTTGCTAGTGGATCACCATAAGACTTATCACTAAGGGATTAGGATTTGTTGAAAGTTAAGTGGCTTTACGTTACGGTTGTGGTATTATTGTATACATTAAAGCACAGAACTAGAGGGGTATGATACTTCCTTGTTTCCTGTTAGATCGTTTTGACCTATCATTAAAAATAATGGACAGGACTGGAGAAAATCTTGCCATGAATATAAATCACATTATAAGAATAAAATAACTGCTGCTTTTAATTGAGTCTAGCTTTCGAGGAATTCCCATGTGCATACTCATAATTTGACATTGCAGTAATCAAAATGGCAAACTTAATTGTAAAATAATAAACCTGAGCATCCCATACAATAATGAAAGTTAATTGTGAATTGTTTAAAAGAATGCATTGGATGCCTAAAAAAACCCACAATCAAGAGAGAAGGTCACACTTAGTTAAGAAAAAGCAACCTGACTTTGAGATAAAATGAAGAAATGCACAACAAATGCAAGGACGTGGAAAACAGCAAATGTAAATCAGCATTCGGCTCTGAGAGACAATTGATAGAGAAAGGGAAAGGAACAAGGAGAAATTTCCAGCTAGCAGCATTAGGGACAGTAAGATGAAAGTGATTTTGTTGCTATTTATTTTTTAAGAATATTAGAAACAGAAATCATAACAATAGTCCTGATCCATCACTATATAAAAAGGTAGAATTGTTGATAAGGTAGAAATGAGAAAAGAACACATCTGTTTTGTATTTGGGGAAAAATCCAGATGATACAGTTTTAGCATCTGATGATGAAATAGTTCTTTCCATCCTAACAGCTACAAAGAACATTAAAGAGCAGCTATCAAAGCTATATGCTTAATTGAGCAAATCCAAATAACTCTCATGCAAGAATGTTTTTAAAAGAGCTGTTTAAAAAGCTCTGTTTGATCTTCAGTATCAGACCACTAAGGCAATACCAGAGGACAGGGAAAAACTTACACTATGCCAGTTTTAACAAAAAGAATGAACAGGGTGACCTGAGTAATATACATCTGTCAATTTGATGTTGGTTTAGGAAACTGTTGGCCTATCATGCACAGTCCTAATGCCCTAATTTAAGAAGGATATTGCTAATTTTTAAAGAGTTCAAAGAAGAGTCACAAAAATGATCAAAGATCTGGAAAATATGTCCTGGGCACCAAAAGCTGACCGAGATAGTTGGTTCTAGTAGATTTAGATATAACAAAGCTAAGCAAATTCAGATGTGAAATCAAGTGCGCATTTTTAACAGTGAGGGTAAAAACCAGTGAAACAAGTGGCTAAGGGTTAAGATGGATTCTCCATGACTGGAAATGTTGGCTGCATTTCTTAAAAATAATAGAACTTCCTGGAATTAATTTCTGTATGGTATTATTAATTAGTACTATCGCCCATGTTATATAGCATGGCAGACTAGATGATCACAGTCATCCCTTCTAGACTCATAATCTAAGAATCAAGTGCATTTAATATTTTCATATTTCATATTTCATTTTGCAGCCTGGTGCCACTGAGTCTGCAAAATGCAATTAAAGTCATATATAAAAATGCAACCAAAATCAGAAGCATTGGAAATGTGTGAGGTTCACCCCCAAATTGTCCTTATTTCATGATGCAGTTTATAGAACAGGCTTTGTTTCCTAAGTATTTTCAGGGACAGAGTTATTTATGTGTAGATATGGGTGGTCTCCTATCCAGTGCTCTAACCACTGCATTTGGGATGAATATAGAATACTTTTGGACAGCGGTCAGCTTGGCAGTTTAAATCACGAACAGATGTTTGGCCACGATAGCCCTTGAACAAACTAACACTCACAGCCCCTCCGTTCTTAATTCCAATCTGCTCTTCTTATTTCAAATGGTAACATATTAAAATAACCATCAGACCTAGAAACCAAAGCACTTAACCRAAACCCCAGAGTCTGAACAAACTGAATCTCTGGGGAGGTCAGAATTGCAAATGGATGCCAGTGTGGTGGCCAGGCCTGACTCTGATTACAGCACGTGCCCTCCCTACTCGCTGGGTTTAAAGTGCAGAGTATGCTTGTGAAGCAGCATGCAGCAGCAATGTCCTGTTGCTCTCAGAGATCTTGGGGCTCTTATTACAGGGGATGCTGCTTTGCATGCCATCTTAAGAAAATTACTTTTTATTGTCCTGAGTATAAAAGTAGAAATAATGATATATTGTAAATGGGGTGGAAAAGTGTCCAGTGCTTGCCAAACCAATCAGATTTTATTCCAGCTAAGCAGCTCCAGTGAGGTTATGGACCAACTCTGCCATCTGACTCTGTGCAAAGTTACCTAAATCCTCTTTGCTTCAGCATCTGCAAAATGGGGCTAATGATACCAGCCTCTGGAAAGTAGATGGGTGGATGTAAAACAGTATGTTTCAGTTATATAATGTAAACAGTTTGGATATGAAATCCTACATTACTGGAATTCTCATGAATTCAGCAAGCAATCGTATTTCTAGAAGACAGTGTGAGCTTTCTATTGCTTTATGTCTGCAAAATCTCAGTATCTGGAGGAGTTTCAGTGTTTCCCTCCCCTCCATAGTTCAGGTATTGGGAAAAATGAAAGGAAAAAAAAAATGCCAACAACCTGGGAATGCCTGCCAGCAAAACTTGTTTCTGCACTGATGGGTCTCAACAGATTTTTCTGGTATCAACTCTCTGCCCCACAGCTAGGAAATCAAAATGCCAGCTTGTGTTAATGTCTGGGGTTTCCTGGAAAGCAAAAAGCTAGGCAGGCACTCACATGACTGGGTATTTGCTGAACGTGCCAGCCTGCTGCATGTGATTTGCAGAGTGACTGGGTGCAAGCAGGTACTTGGTAGTTTCACTGGCTAAGTTGATTTATTTTTCATTCTATATCTATATAACTAGGCAAGCATAAGAAAGACAGAAATGGGTTGTTTGAATGACATAAGGTGTTGATGTAAACGTGTTTATGTGGGTCTCATTTAGACCTCTCATAGATTGCCTGAAGTAGATGTGGCATCTGTGTTATACTGTAAGCATCATCTCACTCTTAGAACTCAGTTCCACTATTAGTCTAAAAAACTTTCAATGATGTGGCTTGAATTCTGTGGTGTCCACTTGGCTGAAGTCTCAAATTCCAAATTCCAGTATGCAGGAATAATTCTTTTTGATGTGGTTTTGTTTTAATTTACAGACTTTTGTTTTATTTTTGCAATTAAGTTATACCAAGCCATTTAAAGTGAATATTCAGCATCGCCTAAGTTAGTGATGTTGTCAAGGAGGAGTAGAGTTACAGCAATACTATGCTCAGTCATTCAACAGGCAGGTTAAAATGTGCTTGGCAGAATAGGTGTGAGCCTGTGATGAGAATAGTTTCCCTGGGTTCTCCTCTCATCCCCTCTCTTATGACCCAGTGCAGAACCACTGGATCTATTCTGACCRAAGGCCAGAACCATTGTAGTGGAAAAAACAGATTAATAGGTTAACAGGTTAAGCAATTTCTAATTTTTGTGGTTCTGGTAATGCTGACAAAATGTCACTTGGTTCTTGGCCAAATAGTGACACATATGCACTGGACAAGGTCAACAGCATGGACTTCATCAGGATGCCACTGAAGAGAGCACTTAAATATATTAATTATTTCTCTTTTAAAGGCAGGAGAAAACTCAGGAGTCAGTCTGTCCAGGCACACACTGCTTTAAACCAAAGGCCCCCTGTTTCAAGTCACTCCGGACCAATCGTAGAAAGCCGCCAGCCTTTCATCCAAACATCTACATCTGCCCACGAAATTGCCCAAAGGCTTTCTAGTAGTCAGCTGTCACTCCACAACTCGGCAACATCTGTGTTTTCTCAATCCCCTGCTGTTCCTGTTGCTGGCCAGCTGACTGTGCAGGACCAAGCTGCAGCAATGCTTAGGTCCAGTCTGGCCTCTTCCACCAGCTCAACTCTCAGCCTGCTGTTTGGCAAGAGAAGTTTTTCAAGCGCTTTGGTGATTTCTGGGCTCTCAGCTGCAGACGGAGGTAACACCAGTGACACTCAGTCATCCAGCAGCATGAATATTGCCATGGGTCCATCTGCCAGAGCAGCGAGTCAAGCAGCTCGGGTAAGGCTGAACTATAAGTAGCAGTACTAACCATGAGCTACTGTGCTGCCCTCGTATCAGGTCTTTGAACCGTCTTCACCACTGTTTCGTTTCTTCCTTCTCACTGGTCAGAAAATAGTCATTCCTTTTCTAAAACAATATCAGGATTTTGGTACTTGTTTTGGATTTTGCATCACAATGAAAATGAGACTGTTCACTATTTGTGTGTGTATGAGAGAGCGTGAGAGAGGTGTATTCATAAATAAATGACAGACTGGCTGTTAAGCATGCACCTGAGCTGGCAAACCCTCTTCATTTTACTTAGATCAGGACCTTAAGTTTCCAAATTTTATGCAGCCCAGCTGATGAGTACCTCCATCAGCAGACTAAATAGTCTCTTTCTTGCTTGCCTACCCAGGAATTAATTATTTGTACAAAGAATGGCTCCCACTGAACAATGCAGTTGTCTTCTCTCTCTCTCTCTCTGACCAGAAATTTGATCCAGGACCTGAAAGCCTTGTTGTTGAAAGGGTTACTCAAAGGAAGTCTTTAGGAAACACTTCCAAAAGGAAATGAAAAAGTCTTTAAGGAAACCTGCATGCTTTATGAATCAGCATTTTCTAACAGAAAAATATTGCACAAAAATTTCCAGCCTACTTCCCAGTAGGCTTCCAGTTCTACTCCCATCTTCCCTGGAAAACTCAGCACACATAGTAGTGTTATTGTTTTATTGCCTGCTTAGCTGTATTTATTTAACTTTGGTTATGATCAGTTGCTTTCCTGAATTTTGAAACTTTCACCTCGACACTACAGAGCAGTAACATAAGAAAGCAGTCATTAGAGAAAAAGGGTGGCTGCAATTAGAGCCTGAGTTACAACGTAACTACGACTTTCACATTTGGCCTAGCAAAATGGAAATCAAATGATCAGCAGGGCAAAACCGTGGAGATGGGAAATCCAAAACACTTTTCTGCTAATATGTTTCTGAACTGTGTATAACTTAACTAAGTCTCAAAAAATTGTCCAACCTCAAGTGAAAAAAGCTCCTTAGCCTGTGTATATTTTGCTTTCAGCCCCAAAAGTATCATGTACAGTACAGTCCACTGAAGATGAGTTTGCCATTAACTTCAACAAAAGTTGACTGAAAATTACTCATCTGGGCCCAGTCCTACTCTAATGAGCATTAATGATACTTCTACATATACAGCTGAACACATGAGATGTCACAGCATAATTCCAGTTCTCAAGAGTTTGCAGTCTAATTTGCAAGAATTCAGCCAGTTTGCAATATAGGGTAGTAATGGTGGGATTCACCTCATCTAACTTTAAGCCATCTAAAATTTTGGAATGAAGTCTCAGTAGGTTGTCGGTGTGGCCTTTGTGCTCACTGGAGAGGACAATTCAGTTCATCTTTACAGCTGTCAGGAGGAAAGCTTCCTCTGAAAGACTTGTCTCTCTCTGCCAATGACTGATGACCTAGATGATATGCTTAGACTAACATGGTCACATTTAGATGAGGCAAGTCCTGGCCAAAGTAACTGCTCAGAGTCCAGGTGCATATTTGTTTGGGAGTGGTAAGAAGGAAGCATTATATTTAAGCTGCATGCTTCTGGAAAGCTTATATAGAAATGGACTTCTTACAGTCGGGTAACACTGAATGTAACCTTTGCAAACTGATAATTGTATTCAGTTATGATGAAAAGGTTTCTTTGTATGCTGAATTTAAAATTTGGTGTATAAAGCTAGTCCCAGAGCAACTTGGTCTAACTTAAAAGATAGCCCTGCTTGGAGCAGAGCACTGGCCTGGATGACCTCCGGAAGTCCTTTTCCATGCAAATTATGCTATAGCTCTTATGTACATGTACATCTGTGGTATTATACCTCTATCTCCTAGTCTGCTTTTCCTTCCAAATTTGTGCATTATTACACTGAGACAAGTACCTGTTCACTCTTCAGAAGTCTCTTGTGAATAATGCATGTTAAGAACCCCATGCAGTTTCACAGGATGACATTCCTAAATTTTTTAACTTTTTCACCTGTCACTTCAAAACATAGGTGAAGTGTAACTTAGAAATTCCCTAAACTAGTTGACTCTCTCTTTCTTTAAAGCAACTCACTGAGACCTGCGAAACAACCGATGCTACAGACTCCAGACCCCGAAGAGATGCAGGCCCTACCTGTGCCATATTCATGAGTCAGAACCTGGAGTGCAGAAGGGCCAGCCAAGAAGATATGGCCCTGGAAGACACAGCATCTCAGCAAAGTCTGTCTGAAGAGCAATAAGGACTATTCCTAGAGCAAGGGCCACATGCTTCTTAAAGAAAGACAGTTAGGTCAAGGAGCTGCAGGTGGGTTTAAGTTCTTTCAAATTTAACAAGCAACCTCCAAATCTTTATTTTTCTAACTTCTAAGCAAGAATACTAGATGTTCTCCAGCTAAAGGCCTTGGCACAGAGGGGGYTGAAAGATGTCCTAACAAAAAACAGTGCCACTTCATCTCAGGTCCTTGTAAATCCTAGAACAATAAATACAATTTATTTGACATTCCTTCCCCTGCAGAGGTGTTGACACATTTGTGGTGGAACTTAGAAAAGCTTAAAAAATTTGTAACGGTTGGAATCAAGAGTGAATACAATGGGAAATATTAATACAACTCAGTGAAAAGCACACAAGATATCTCTTCCTTGCCATAATTAAACAGCTGATTGCATGTGAAATAACTGGCATTTGATATATAATGTATAACAAATGGCAACTTTGAACAGAAGCAATGAATACATAAAAGGACAGTACAATATGTACTGTAACAACAGAGTTAAATCTTGTTTTTTCTTCAAAAGCAAATCTTTATTTTTCTTTAACATGTTATGCAGGTGATAATCATGAACAGCAACTTAGCATCACAGATTGATATACTGCATGCAGCCATATTGAAATATTGTGTGACAGAACCACGCTACACAGATTAACAAAAGTCAAGTTTGAGAAAAGAAAGTAGCCAGTGCATGGAAAGCCTTCACAAAGCATATGGTGCCCCTTATTTGCAAAGAAAGCAGCTTTGCAGAAACAGCTGCTCTTACGTATAATCTCATGCTCCTGTTTGGTTTACAGCAGTGTCTCTCAAATTCTGGGCAGCAGCCCCTTTGGGAGTTGCAAAAGGGCCCAAAGGAATCCTCCTCAAGGACACAAAAGTGTAAAGCAGGCTATAATTATTGTCTGCAAGTGTTTGCATCAGGAAGGTAACAGCTAACTGCCTTTAATCATGGGACACAGTTCAGTGTCCACAAACACTTATAGCCAGTAATTACAGAGCATTCTGATTTGCCTCCCCCAGAGGGACTGAGCTGCTGCCAATTTAATAGTTGCATGAAGACAAATGTAGCAAAGAGGGAGGTCACACTTTCACAAAGTTTGAGAAACACTGATTTACAGGAATGTATGACTATTTTGGAGGGCAAAAGGCTACAACAAATCCTTGCTGTACTACAACGTATACATGCACACACACACATTTGTGTGCATTCTCCTCATTCTTTTTTTAGTTAAAAAATTTGCAGCTATCAGTGTCTTGCTGTTCCTCTTTACTGCAACTACCATAGATTGTTACTAATTCTCATCAGGAAAATCTGCAGCCAGGCTATCTTGTCCCAATTAACAAGAAAGATTTAACAAGAAATGCTGTAGCTAAGTCTCATTACCTTTAGACAATGCACTGTTGCATTCTGAGCTTCCTACTGTGCCACACAATATTATAAGTAGTAGAACTAAATAACATCTAGTGAAAATAAAGTGATCCAAGTATGTTTTGTGTGGCAGCAGTTTTTGGGTTTTCTTTTTTATTTTGAATTACTTTTACTTGCTTTCTGATTTATGAAATTGAGAAATTTACTGCTTTTCTTTCACCTCACATCGTGATGAATTCTTTATTTATAAAGCTCTGCATGAGCTAGGCAAATCCCTGCTCATGTTCACAAAGGCAAAAGCAGAGTATTAATGTATGGCCTCTAAGACACATGGTCAAGATGCATCAGAGTGTGGTTTAGACACTACTAGTGTTGTCTCCTGCATCCAGGTGTGGTGTGAAAGAGGAAACTGAATTCAGCTGCTCTTTTCTGACCACTTCTGGCAGGTATTACTCTCTCACCACCTTGCCAGTGGAGTGCTACGTATTCTCCATTACAAATGACAGATGGACATTATACAGATAGGTGGTGGGCTCTTCCCAACAGCTGTCCCACATCTGCCTGTGGGGCTTCTGCTACAGGTAATGCTGATGTGCTGGTCAGATTTTACACTGCAGTCTATTATGATAAACCATCACCAGTTTGTCTTCCTAAATGCTGCCATGCATGGGGGAAGGGAAGGCAGTCAGCTGCAGAATTTTATAAATAAAGAATTCATCACAAACTGTTCCCATCCTCCAGGTATGCTGAACTCTTCCATATTAAGTTATCCTCACTTAGGCCTCTAATTTTCAAAGCTCTAACTTAAATTTGAATTAATTTCCATCAAAATTAACTAACTTGGACTTCCAGTAGTTCCATCCAACCTAAATTGTCCTATGAATCTAATTTAGGCAAACTAAACCAGATTAGGAAACAGCTGCACAACCTCTTCCTCTGGCAAACTGCTGGGCCCAGTTACCACTGACAGAGGCCCCGTGACAACAGGAACATCTTCCCCCTTCTTCTGTCAGAGGCTCTCCTGGCTCCAGAGCCTTTGTTACTGCACCCTAAGGAAATGCAGCCACCTCTCAGGTCTTGTCTTAGTTCAGGCCACCAAACCCTGGAGCACCACTCCTTGAGGACAGGTACATGCAGTAAAGCCCAGACTCCTGCTACCACCAGAGAAGGCATGTCCTAACTCCTTGTTTGTGCACAGCACACAAGCAGAGAAGAACAGGATCCAACCAAAGATTCAAACAGTTTGAGACTGGACTTCTTCTAAAGTAACTAGTTACTTCTAATATCCAGGTCTTACAGTTTGTTTTGTTTTGAAGTTGTTATTGAAGCATGCTGCATTGAAAAAGAAAAGACTGACCACTGACAGTATCAATTACAAAAAAAACAAGAACAAAAACCCATCACCCAAGATGACAGAATAAACCTGCTCCCAATTGTTACATTTCTTCGTAATTTTGGAGAGAGTCTGCTGGTACGCATAAGACTACTGCTATTTTCAATGTTTTTAAATATGGGCCAATCTTACAGAATAAGCAAATGTGATGGTTAGAAATTATAAAACCTGGAATCAGGTAAGAGGTTGTATTGAGTAAACATAGTTTGTGATTAAAACAAGAACAAAAAAACCCAAAACAAACAAAAAACTCCACACATCAGGTAACTACCCTATCATAACTGAAGCAGAGATAGACCCCTCTTGCTCTGTAGGTGACAGGAAACGCATGTAAGGCTCCAATGCACACAAAGCTTACAAATGGGTATTTAACTTTTAGGCAGGTCCTAATTTCAACAGTAAGATCCTCAGAACTACTCTGCGTAGCACTAAAACGTATCAAAGTCCATAGGAGCCTACATTTTCAACACTAATGTCTATAGATAAGCAAAAGCTTTAGACATACTTTGTTTATTCTTGAAAGCCCTRAATAGTTTGACACTCACCTCACACAAGATTGTTTGAGTTGCAAGGTGGGCATTTGTCCATGACCCCTCAGGGACTCCATTTATCAGGCAGTCTGGGGCTCTGCATACAAAGCAGAGGCACCTTTTAAGTCAGATGCTGCACTGAAAGGTTTCATGGTGGCTAAACCCATTGTTAAACTTGGTCCTAAATTTATTCAGCTTGAACAGTTTGCAAACATTACGTTTGATCTGTACCATAGGCGTGACACATGAAGGATGGCCCTGACTAACATGTAAGTACCTCTTATATGCAGTTCCAGTGTGTGTCAGTTTTGAAGATTCAGGTGCTATGCTTGATTTTTTCCAGAGCTACAATGGTTAGAGAGGCCACTTACTCAGCAGGCACCGAAGAAAGAAGCCTGCTTGATGTACGTTCAGCCAGTTCTGAACCTTTTTGTTTCTGAAGCCTGAAATCAGTGATATTCCCATCTTGCTAGCAGGCTCTACTCATCCTTTGAGTAAATCAAGCACTCAATCCACCAGAGCAGTCAGTACATGTGATTTTTTTCACAGAAATGTCAGAAAGGAGGAGGCCCTATCTGACCCCCAGATTACATCACCACAGCTGAAAAGAAATATTGTGAGTGGTTTTATGCTCAATGGCTGGCTCAGTGCTGGCCCTCAGAACAACAGAGCAGTGTACCTACTGTACAGCAGGCTGCAGGAAGGAGTATAATGAGTATATGGTAAAACAAGCACAAATACAGTACTTCAGCCTTCGCATTAAATGCGGGATAGCTGCCCCCTTCTCATTTTGTTTTCCAAAACCTTTCTTTTCACTAATTGGCTCTTGTTTATATCATTCTGTAAAAGCCAGGTGCTAAGCTCTTAAGGGTGAAACATGGCCAGAAGATCTGGTCAATAGATTTCAGTAACATTCTCCCAAAGCCAATCACAGGCTGCTGAACTGCTCCCATCCTCCAGGTATGCTGGCAAGCCCCCAGGCTGGCCTTCAGCCCAGCTGCTCCCTACCACAGCAAGTAGCAAACAGTGTCAGATAGCATTTACAAAGGTCATTTCTGTTCATCCCAAGCTACAAATGCTGGAGGTCCTGCTGTTCCCTCTATTTTGAGGTGTCTTACAAACCTATTATATGTGAAGAACTGGAGTTTCTCGTTAAAGAGCCTCACTTCATTTCTATAAGACAGAAAATCTTGACATCACATTGCATTTAAGACAAACGTTAGCAAAGGACTTACCTACCATTGCAATTCTTTTTCCCCTGCCAAGACTGCCAGATATTCTCAGTATCTATGACATTCTGAAACCATCAAGTTCTTAGGAGTCCTTGCAATGTCATTCACAGCTTTTTTTTTTTTAAAAAAACAACATTAGAATAAAGCAAGAAACAGCATCCGCATTTTGCTCCAGCCCACCTACTGACTGCTCCTCTCTTGCTGGGGAATTTAAGTTCAAGATTAGCTGAATTCTATGCAGCTCATTTTAGAAGATTAGAGTTACCAGTAAAATTCTCCAGCATGCAATAATCATCTCATCAATACATATTTCTTAACTACCCAATCTGTGCCATTTTTAGATTCCTCTCTGGATTGGGAGTTGGTATTTAATTACGTTTCACTAGTGCTTGTACATCCTTAAATCTGCAAGACAGACATACTACTTATAATTAACTTTGCAGTAGGTCCAGTGTTAAACATTCACCTCTCTTATTCAGCCTTCTTTTAGTTTTACAAGTCAAAAACGGTCTAATGCAAGACAAATAATGCAGGCCCTGTTTATGCCATGCTGTGTGCAATTTTATGTTGGAATTACAAACCTCCTTGCCAAAAATATCCTTGATTCTCAGGCTTGGAGAGAATAATTGGTACCTCATATTCTCCCCTTTTTTGCACCAATTAAAACCTGCAGGTGCACTAATGTTGTCATCTGGAATCTTGCTGGTGCATCAGAGGTTATTTTCACTAAATGTGTGCTATTAGTAAAATTAGCCCATCAGGGTAATTGCGAATGCTGTTTGTTGTTATAGTGCTCTTAAGGCTTTCCAAATATTTTACTAGTGCAAGACCAGACAATAAATTTCTACCTCTAAAGTAAACACAGCATGTCATAAAAACAAAGTTCAGTTGGAAATACTACTTTCTCATTCACTTGATGCATATTTGAAACAGGTGAGTCATTACTTTGGAACTGACTCAAATTTAAAGGCCAGAAGCAACTGTTAAGATCACCTAGGATCTCCTTCTTAACACAGGCCATAAAACTACTCTCTTTATTTCTCTTAAAAACATTCTCTAGCTCAGAGAGAAGACGATAGGCTTAAAAAAAGAACAACAAAAAAATTGAAGACTTTTGGCAATCTTGGGATAGGTAGCAGCAAGCAAGATCCACTGATGTCAGTTGAAAAAATACCCTTTCATTTGAAGGGGGCGATGATTCATTCAGAATTCAAGTGAATGAAAAGTCCACCTCCATTTTGGGTAAGTAAGTTGTTCCAGTGACTAATTACCCTCACTACATAAGGTCTTGTATTGTGAGATAAAACCTTAAAAGTACTATCAGCCCACTGTGCTGAAATTCCCCAAACTTGTTGCTATGAAACATTTTTTCAGCAGGTAAATCATTTTAGCAGCCTATTATATTCTGGGACAACAGCAGGCATTATGGCATTATACGCGGGGCAATATATCCACTCTTAAGAGGAACAAATATTACATAAAGTGATGCACTCTAACATTTCCAGATGAATTGGAATTTGGAAAACTGAACTTCAGCATCACTCCAGAAAGAAACCGCCTCCCCAACCTCTCCAGAAAAGTGGTAAATATCTCCATTTTATTTATCTTGATAGGTCAGTCCTTATTTAAGACTGAACTGCAGTCCTGATTCAACCTTGCTAAAATTTTGTCATGCACCTCAGTGTTGAAGAAAAATGGTCTTTTTCTGAACAGCTGTAGATCATTTCAGTGCTTCACTAAATGCCAGCTAAATGCTGGATGGAAAAAAAAAAGCACTTGGTAACAACTGCTTAACCATTGGAAGAACTATTCTTTTGCAGTACCTTTTACAGCTGAAGAGACTTGACTTCTCCCTGTAAAACAGTAGGAGATACCTTAACATCCAACATTTAAGAGTAGAGAGGCTCCTGCTCAAAAGTCTATGGCACATCGCCCTGGGGGAAAAAAAAAAAAAAAAAAAAAAAGTGCTTTGGTCCCAATTCTTTCATCTCTAGCAAGGTACCTCAATGGTGTTTTAGATTTCAAAAAAAAGTCCACTGTAGGACTGTCCAGGCATTATGGTTTAGATACCTGTATTTCAGAAACATCTAGATTATAGCTTCTGTTTAAGTCTCCTTTCTGAATGAGGTTTTGGCTCCCTTCCAGTAGCTGTATTTCAAATACACTGGCATATTTAAATAAAATCAGAGTTGTCAGTGTCCTCTCCCTGTTCAGCAAATTAAAGCAAAGGAATGAAAGAATCAACTAATAATTTTACATAGTCATACAATTCTGGGCTGTATACTTTTTTTTTTAAATGAGTCTCTCACTTCTTCAGCTTTATACTTTGTTTAATAAAATGTCTCTAGGTAAAGTAGGAGCAAATTGTTCCCCAAGCAAAATGTTCTTCCACCCTGTCTTACCTCTCAAATTCAGTAAAAGGAATTTTCATTACGTTTCTCAATGTATTTGAGATTAATGCATTCACACCCTCTTTAGAAGGCATACTTTTAACACTATTACTCCTGTACATGTAAAGTTGCAGATGCAAACTCCTACTTAAAGTTTCTATGCATATAAAATGGAGCCCACACAAAGGCATATGGATGACTGCAAAAGTCTGACCATGAGTCTCATGACCATGAAATGAGCTACACAGATCTGATGTTAATACAGCACACGGTGGGAGGAGGTGCCCAAGTATAAAATGGTTAAGACTGATCACAGAACTACCTAATACCAGTACTGTAGCAGGGCACAGTGAATTCCCACTGAGTTGTTGTGCATGAGGGATGAAAATTTAAGGGTAGGAAAGAGCACAAAAGGCAAACCAACTTTGCAGTACCAGAGGTCAAAAGCATTAGTACTAATTACACAACTGGACCATTATGTCTATGGAAGACACTCACCTCAGCACACAAGACTTGAGCTCCTTATTTCACTTGGTCCTAAAAAACACTGTTTACTTAGGCTAAGGAGCCCCTTGTTTTAAGAGTCTCCTGCTACAGCAGCAATGTGGAAAGCAGCTGCTCCACGTGGCAGGAGCTGTGCCTCTTCCTGTACTGAGGAGGAAAACATCCAGCCTCAGGTTTTATCCAGGGCCTTGACTGTGTGTAGATTTCTGGGAGGCAAGTCAGCAGTTGTATCATTTCTCACCTGTATTAATCACTTCTGAGCTGCTGCAGAAAGGGTACTGGCAAAGAGTTCAAGTCTGAGCTCCCTCTTGAATGCCTTGCAGTAGCCCTCAGGTAGTGCAGGCCAGCTGCCTCTACTTTTCTTACTGCAAATCTTGACACACTGGCTTCATTCAATAAGAGCCCTCCAGATAGCCATGGAGAAAAGCTGCTACGACTTTAGGAGACAAGTACACTGAGTACCCTCTACAAAAATACAAAACAAATTCCTTGCATGCTTCTTGTCACACAGTCCTTTCAGGACCAGCAAGCTCAGTGGAGCCATACCACCGCAGTCAACACTTAGGATGGGAACTAGCCCACTCAGAAGGGAGAATTCCTGCAGCCCCCACCAGAGCCAACATCTAGGGGATGCCAGGGTAGGAGTCATGCTTAGACATGACCTTTCTTTCACACAGGTTGCATTTCCCAGTACCAATCTGTTACAGCCAGAATTTGGAGATATCCATGCTTCTTGTCCTACACACAATAAGCTGCAAGTAGTAATGAAGAGATTAACTATACCTTCAGGGCACAGTCTTATTTTGAGAACAGCAGCCAGGAGCTGCACACACCCAAAGGAGGGAAACTCTGGGAGGAATTCCCTAACCCCCAAATACGATGAAGTAAACAGTGTCATCCGAACTGTGCAGAATGGTGATATAATGGGGCAGCTGGGGAATAGGACCATATGTACCTCATATGGCCTGTGGAGGGACAATGTTTGCACAAGACCCTCACCCTGAATATGGGAAAGAGTATGGATGGTCGCAGCATGCTCCCACCTGTTCCCAAGGTACCTGTTAAAATGCCTGTCCCCATCTAGCCCCAAAGAACTTTTGATGCCAGTTTTCATAGAAATAAATAACTAAATGGTTGTTTGAAAATGCCTTTAAATACTATGCTCATTTTAACAGTTGTTGAACTGAAAAGAAAAAAGTTAAGAACAGAAAAGACTGAATTCTTAACATCATTTTACAGCCAGAGATGACTATAAATCATACAATGAACAAGTGTGCACCTGGGAGGGAATTCTGTTTTCATAACTTGCAAAACTGATTAAGTGGTAGCACTTTTCCTGAACACATTTGCAAACCTCCTAGGGAAACACATTGTCTAATACTCTCAAACACTTCTCATTTCACTGTTAACCATGAAGCATGCACAGAACTGAATAAGGAGAAAAAAAAAAACCTATCAAGAAAAAAAGTAAGTATCAATAAACCATAATGGATTGTAAAACCTATACAGACAAATGCAGAATTAAGTCTATCCTGACCTATTAAACTCCACATGAAAAACATGTCATGATTTGACTATGCTTCATGGACCTTAAATTTTAGCCTTTTTTTTTTTTTTAAGGGGGATGAGAAGCAGGATTGCCATCAGAAACTTCAAAACAAACACAAAAATACAACCTTTTAATCAACTATTGTCTGGGCTACTTAAGAAGAGGGTGGAGCTGGTTATTCTTCTTTCTTAAGTAGAATTTTGTAAATTCCTCTTGGGATTACAGTAAGTTTGCTTGCAATTTTGGGTAACCCTTCTTACACTGCAATTAGGGAGGGGGTGCTGGGAAATCAGGTATTCCTTCCATCTCATGAACCATCAGCAGCCCTGCTGAAACACACTCTTCTGACACACCTAAACTGGGTCGCAGTTAACAGAGACATAAAGCAGGCAGAGCACACACACTTTCTGGGTACAGTTCTGTTCCATCAGAGTTGGACAAAGCTCCAGGTACTCAGTGCACATTACTCAGTGGGACTTTACCCACATCAAAATGCTCTCTAGACAGAACAGTCCATGTCACATGCTGAAGGATTAAGATCTCTATCAGACATAGCTCCAGTATGTTTGACAGTTAATTGCTTTCACATGGTGTAACTAGGATCAGAGTCAGCCACTTAACTTTCAAATATCCAGATTAGAATTTGATGTTAACTACAGGTATTTGATGTTAACTACAGGTCTCTTCAATTTTTTGATAGGCTTGTGAACTGAATAAACAAGAATCCTACTATCTCATTTTTTACATTTTAAAGTATTGCCAGCTTTACCTTGCTTACCCTGGAGGATCCAGTAAACCCTCCAGTGGCTTACACAGGAAGGACAGACTCTAAAAGATCTGCAAAATGTAGTATTTTGTAAAAATAAAAGCTTAGTGTTTACAGGCAAGAGAAGGGTCTTCATTTTCTGCAGGATTCCACAGCTGCCAAGATGTCTTGCAAAATGCTGTTTCTATTTTCCTTATTAACCTAGAGAAAGAGAAATTAAAACTGAGGTGATTTGATAAATAATCCCCATATCATGGCTTCCTTCAAAAACAAACAAAGCAGAGATTCAAATGAATTTCCTTCTCAGTGGAGAACCCTTAAGTGTCAAACACCTGCCTTCTCCTGTTACTGAGAACACAATAAGCTAAACCCAGAAACCTGCATACATAATTGAATATTCAGTGATCTTTTTGATTTAATCAGCCACAGTATTTTGCAGTATTATTCAATGCTTGAATAACTAACAAGAATCACTCAAAGAGCCACCTTGTACTTTCATCATTACTAAAATCCTTTTCAATTACCAGATATCATTTTCTATTAAAGAGGAGTTCTTATTGCCTTCAGTAGTTGAAAGGATTATATTTATTAGGATGACATACCCAGCCAAACACACCTTCAGTGAAAAATTCAGTGCTTGACAATGCAACTGTGTACTCGGAGAAACCTTATCATCACAGGAGAAAAATACCTTGAAAGAAAATAAGACTACTTGAAAAAGCCGGGGGGGTGGGGGGGTGGGAGGCTTTGTACTACAGTGAGGTGTGCCTTTAGTTGACCAGTCTATGCAAATGCTGGGCTTTAACACCAGTACATGTAAAAACCCAGAGAGTCAAGTGTCCTGGTTTTGCTGGGCCCATCTGCATTGCAGCACCTGTAGATAACTAAAATGCCAAGCTAGGCTAGTGAGCTCAGCTCCTGGGTGCAGCAGCAACAGAGCACAGAGCTGGGGGGGGAATTACCCCCCGTCACGGCAGACTGGATCTGCTGCAGTGCCCACAGACCCGCAGTGCCCCATGCTGTGTGCCTGACTGCAGCATGCTTAACCAGAGACAGGGACTGGCATGGTGAAAGGGTTAAAAAGCAATTGTGAAGCATCAGCAAAAGCTTCATTTAGAAAGCTTCAGAAATTCTCCCCACTGCTCAGACCCCTGCAGAGAGGGCAGGAAGGGGTCACACAAAGACAGATGAGCCAAAAAAAGTAAGGGTGTTCATATTTTTAGCAAAGTTTGAGAAATGCTGCTTTTGAAGAGRAAGGAGATGAGACAACGCAGTATGCACAGGATAAAACTTTCAGCCAGGAAGGCTTCATTGCATCCCCTGTAGCTGCATTTAAAATCTCGGCACATGGATTTGTATCCCTTCCTGTACTACAGTTAATACTCAACCAGAGAAAGTCTTTATTTTTTCATTGTAAACAAACTGGTGACAGTCCTACCGGAGGAATTTGGCCCTAGGCACCTATTACTACTTACAGTCACAGACATCCTATCCAAATCCTGGAAACCAACACTGTAAACCTGAAGAGACAGTGAAGGGATCTGTATCACTTGAATTCAAGAGAGCACACCACCATGGGACTGCCAAAAAAAGTGAGATGAAAACAAAAGGGGGGGGGGACAAAAAGGAGGAGGGAGGGAAGCAGGCAGGCAGGCAGAAGGGTCTGCAAGTGTTACTGTTTTTACTGAGTATCATTCTAACACCATTATAAGATGAACAAACCTGCAGCAACAAAGAGCAAGACAACAAAAGATGGAATTGCTCATTAGGAAAGCTACTGTGGGACCCCAAGGTACAGAAGGCATAGATGAGCCAAACACTAAATCTCACAGCAAGTGCCCTGATATTCTGACTTTCAAAGGACCTTCTGAACATTTAATAGCTCTTCCCACTGTTTCACAGCCAACAAAAACAATACTACGTTTTATCTGTCCCTTTTCCATACCTACAGGCCAGAAGTCCAGAGAGAGCATCAGAGAGAAGGTGCCAAGTGCTGGGAAATTTTCACAACTGCTTTGCAAAGGCTGCTTGATAGATAGCAGTGTCCTCTTAAGACCTGGAGACATTGTGTGCAGGCAGCCTTCCCAGACAGAACAAACCTGCCAATAACTGCACTGAATGTACAAACAGATGGATAGATGTTTAGTCGGGCAGCTGAAAGTATCTGTAGATACTGCTTTTACTAAGCATTTAGGTAATTAGGCACCAAGACTCCAAGCGGGCAAGAGTAGAGAACAAAAGTTTTTTTCCCCCTCAAAGCCTCAAGCACTTTCAAATAAAACACACTTGTGGAGTCTGTTCAACTAGAACCTTTTCTTCTTTGGAGGAAGAAAGAATGGAAAGAATTGAAAGAATAAATCCATATTCCCCAACATGTATCAAAATAAGCTGACAAAGCTGGATCAACAATATCTCAAGCATTTGATTTTAAAGATTTTGTATCTAGGACCTCCCACTTTACTAGATTCAATATTGACAGGACTTGACATATAATTACCAGATGCCACAAAACCAAATACCAGGTAACTATACCAAAAAAATAAGCCAAAACCCAAAGTTTTGCTTCCAAAACAAAAAGATAAAATGTGAAAGATGGAAAGAACTTTGGTAGATAGGGACTCCACAAAAGGTCATCTTTCAGAGAGATTATTCCATAGGTCAGATGTACTTCTGTCCATGACAGATATCCTGTTACATTCATTTTATGTATTTTACTATATGAACTTGTATCATGGACAATGACACAAGCAGAAGTGAAGATCCCTGGGTATCACTGCAAGAAAGTGAACTGCTTGTGACAGAAGAGGCACCATTTTGTGTCCAGCATTAGATTATTGTTCCTGCTCAATATGAGACCAGCTGCTGGGCATCACCTTTCTACTGCCCTGTAATGGAGGGCATACATCTATCCTACAGTAAGAGCTGCCAGGATTCTGACGCATTTAACTACTTACTTTTTTTCTTAAAAAGGCACACACAACCAAACTTCACTGACAGGTTTCATGGAAGCAAAACCAGTAGGTGGAAACATGGGAGAAAATGAGTATGTGCCAGCTGCTAAGGATAATCTGAGCCTATTTAAGACACATCTGCAAAACTACACAGACCCAAGCAGTGCAAAAAGAGCCCCTACGCTTTTACTGAAAAGTTTCATTCTCAGCAAAATGAAATTGGGCAAGGATGGAAAAAAATGTGTTAAATATCAGAGTTCCCATTGTTAAGTGCTCTAAAGGTAATAAATTAAACATTTGGGACTAAATCCTCAACTGCTTTTAGGGCATCTGGGCCCATTTACACCAACTGAGAATACTTTCAAGACAGAAGGGACTGTAAAACTCAAAACAGCTGTCTCTGTGCACTTAGCATCAAACATCAGAACTGCTATAGTGACACGAAGAGAAGGATCAGAGAACTCTGCTAAGTTACTATGGAATTAAGTTGCATTCAAGTAAGTGACAAAGAAGAAAAAACTTTTTTGGAAGGTGGCTGCTTACTTCTGCATGCTTCCAGGCATCATAAAAGTTAGCAAGATATGACTAATCATGAACTATTTAGGCACTCCACATTCTCCCCATGCCACGGCCCTGCAAGAACGTAGCTGGTGATGCAGTATTTACTTCAGCCAACAGCACATCTGACTCCCCAAAGGCTGCTTCTGTTCCTGCTCATGCACACATTTTAACTAGCTGGGAAAGAGCATGCAGAGTGTCACAGGAGCAATCAAGACAGATGCTCTCCTATACAACACTTCAGCATAGCAGGTCTCTGCCGCCTGGGAATTACTGCAATCTGTCACAAATTTCACACCCATGCTTTTGGCTAAAGGACTCACCAGAGAACTCTCCATATTTAAACAAAGAAACATCCTAATCTCCGCAGCATAAACAAGAGAGCTCACTCTTTAGCAAAGCTAGCTAGAGCAGCCTGCAACCACTGCTGCAGTGAAATCAACAGAAAGATTTCAGCTGGCTGTCGTTTGCATTTAAGAGACATAGGTATTGGCAGACTGACACACCTAACAACCCGGGGTCGAGCAGAACATCAGAACATCACCTGATATAAAGTGATCCTGGCAGTCTCAAAAGCTCCCTTGAAAAGCCAAATGCTGTTTTCCAGTGCTCTGTTTCCTCCCCTGAGGGGACCAAACGCACACTATTGCCTTGCTATGAGCACATCCTAAGCACCAAGACACAGTGTTGTTTTCAGGGAGGCATTCTCCATTCCCTCTCCCCCAGCTGTACCGCTGTAAAGCAAGTCATACAAAATTCACATCCACACACATGCCCAGTTCAGTAGCCTCACTGCTAACACACATCAGCATGGAGATGGGAAAAGTGGATTTTAATCTCTGAAGGGAAAGGTGGGACTTGAACGTGTACATGGGGAAAGGAATCATCTCTTGTCTTTGCTCTTGAGATTGCTTCAGCACTTAGTTGAACAGGCAATGGATTTTTCTGAGGACTGCAGTTTTGCAAGTCTCACTTTGAAAAGGGGGGGAAAAAAAAAAGTAGGAGACTTTGCTTTGTCTGCAGTAAATAAGACCACTCAGTATAAAACTGTTGAGATATTGTCTTTTCCTTCCTCGTTCGCTCGGATCACAGCAAAGTAGGCATTCTCACTGTGATCGGCTTCAGCTAAAGAGCAGGCTGCAACAGTACGCTGCTTTAAAGCATATTACCTCTACTAATAAGCCAGGATGTGCAACTTCCACCTTACTGAATGTGTAGTTTATAGAGATTAAAATTCAGTTTGGGATATACAGCTTTGTTTTCTACTAGAAACAGTAAACACTGAGCAGAAAAATAAAATAAAGGGATGTGAGCAATATTTAGCCTGTTTTTGTAAAGCATCCGGGACACTTACAGATACTTAGCAAATCTCAGGCTTGTACTGCTGTAAACAAGCTATGTTTTGTTGGGGTGAGGTTTTGAGAATTTCTCCCTAGATGATCAGAAACGCACTTTGAGGCTCTAATATTCTGAAAACTATGTCTGTAAAAATAACATAATAAATTCCAAAATTCGTTCAGTGACTCCAGAGAAAGCGCACTCCATTTACAAGTGTCTTTCTTCTAGCAATCGTTTCTGCAAATTCTACTGCTGCCTTTTTTTTTCTTGCATATGATTACTGGTAATATTTCTGCAAGCCAGTCTGCACAAAAATCTGACTATACTTTAAAAGATTTAACTCTTAGGAATACTGAATACTTATGTGGCAATAATATTACAGCAAGAAAACCTTCAAAAACAACCATATCATTACTTCTACAGCCTTTCACAAGCAAAGCCAGCTGTGTAAAACTGCTACAGTAAGTGCCAACTGTGATTTTTTTTTTTTTAAGGTGAACATCTGCCCATTAAGAACTGAATGGAAACTACAAAATTAATTTCATATGAGCTACCCACAGCTATCCAGTGGTAGCAACAATTAGTTTTTAAACAGAGCCAAATACAAACCAGCAACCTAGAACAGAAGGCTCTTTAAGAATATTTAATACTACTCACATTGAACACTTTAACATCTTTTCTACTTCTTATTTCTTCAACAAGATCCAGCGGCTTTCCCTTAGGTATTGGAATAGTTCCAAGTATCACGGTCCCTGAACCAGTCAGCATTTGACGAACAGCTTGAATAAAAGACTGGCTGAAGAGTTCCATTTTACCAATCTCATCTATGACGCAAATTTTTTTCTCTGCATCACTGCCAAGATTTACCTGTGGAAAAGTACATCAAAAGAATGTAAACAACACTGAAGTTAGAACAAATAACTGAAATAACCTCTATTCTAATCAAAAAGATACCTCCAAAAGAAACCAATTGAACTGTAACACTAGAGGGACTGGCAGAGTCAAAACTGCTGTTGGTCACTCACACGCTTACAAACCTGCCATTTCTATTTCAGCAAAGATTTTTTGCAAGATTAGGATTAGGAATTTTATTGTACATTGATATATGTGAAGATATTGTCCCATATATAAAGTTCATGCTTGAACTCAGCACAGCAAGTTACCTTTTCAGCATCAAATGGAAGCAGTTCTGACTGTGTCAGCTGAGTCCCTAACACTGCAAATTCAGGCATGCACTAACCCTTGCAAAAGTGAACAAACCCAGACTGGTCCCAGGAACTTTAACTCTCACTCCAGTACTTGCAGCATCATGATAAAGTTTCAAGAGGTCAAAACAGTTTGTCCAAGGTAAAACAGCAAGTCAGTAGCCTAAGTGTAAACAGAGGAATGCTGACATCTCCATAAACAAGAAGAACATAGTCCTTCACATTGTGCCTTCCTTTTCTGTCTGATCTACAGCTTTGGCTCTTGCCACAAAATTGACCTGAACATCAGATTTGAGATTAGAACTTTACACAAAAGTAAGCAAGGCAGAGGCACAGTGCAATAGAGAGTCTCTAGAATTAGGGAAAAACAAAACCAACCAAACAAAACCCCCCACAAAAACCAAAACCAAGACCCAAATGAAAAACCCTCCAAATGAAAAACAAAATAAAAAGTGCCAAGAAGGTCGAATATAGCATTTCTCTCAGAACAGCTAACTTTTTTCCAGTTTCTTTCCTCTCTCATGTCAGAATAATTATCTTTCTTCCATTCTATTCTCCTTACATAGCTTACTCTGTAGTACCAGCCATTCACCTGAATCATAGGATATGCACCATATTAAAGATTAACCACAATTGTGGTTGGTTTGCTTTTTTTTACGAAATGAATACTGTTCCAAGCAGTACTGTGCTGCAGACTGGTGAGCAGCAGGGAAGTCTAGGGGAGAACACAGGTAATCACCACTGGGAGCAAGACAACTTGAAAAGTGAAGGAACTACTCAACTGAAAAGGAAGTGCACTACCCATCCTGTTTGGAAGAAAGTAACTGAGAATTGCACTCCATTATTTGAAGATACGAGAAGCAAATCAACTCAAGTCAGAAAGCCACCATAAATCCATGAATAAATACTGATACCAGCCATATTATACAGAACCTTAAGAAAAAAAAATCTAAATGTTTTCCCTTGTGAAGACAAAGTATTTGCTTCTGGGAAAGTGGAAAAACTTCATAACATGCATCCKAAAATCTTTTCAAGCCAAGTCCCTGCTGGGCAGCTGTTTTATCTAAAATCCTTTCATAGATCAGTGAAATAGAAAGCCAATACTAGTCACTAGGTCACACATTGAGAAACGGAGCTTTTTGCTTTGAAAAGAATCCCCAGTCCTGCCTGGTAGAGTTTCCCAAGCTTGAGAGATCTTCTCCTCTAGGATCTGTTCCTGTTCTTACTGGAGTCAATGCGATCCAAGCCTTAACAGCTGAAGCTGTCCCCAGGACTAAATAGCATACGCCTTCTCCTGGCTTCTCTGAGCAAACCAGACCATATCCTTGGTTCTCCTGCCTTCATTCTTCATTTGTCTCTTCTTACTGCAGGTCTGTGCTCTTCCTCTCTCACTCTCCTCTCATTTTGTACCACCTAACATGCATGACCACATACCCACCAAATCAACTAAGAGTACTTTCAGTGAGAATGGTCAAGCACAATTGACCACTACTAACACCCTCTACYACTAAAGTCTGTGTTGGGGTTCACATAACTTAATGCAGCAGTACAAGGGTTCAGAGGACAGCCCACACTTAATGAAGACTTTTTTGTCTATTTAAATTATCAGCCTATTTACTAATATAGAAAATAAGTTACTTTGAAATTAAACATTAAAAATATATATATATACACACACATTTCTCCCATTCTATACATATTCCCTTTCTCCTCTACCCCCAAAACCTTTGCTTCCCTACTCTTGGACTTTTACGTTCCTTGGCAAAAAACAAGGAATGGATCCTCAATCTCCTTTTTGCTCCCTGCACTTCTTTCTTTTCTTGTTCTTCCAAAGTTCCTTACTCCTTGGCCCCTTGAGCTTTGACAGTGTAGAAAATCACAATAGGATTTTTCTAGTAGTACAGCTCAGCAGCTGCTGTACACAGTTTGTAAGATGTTCCTGCCAACATCAGATCTGTTCTTGTTTAATTTTGGAGAGGGGAAATGTTAGGGTGGGCAAGAGGGAGGAAAAGGAAAAAGGGAAGGAAAAAAAATCATAATACCTCTTGCACTATTGTAATAGCACGTTAGGGGAAGGACAGGAAAAAGAAAGACTGTGTGTAAAGGAAGGGATCACATCAGATATATCAAACCAACTCACTGTACAACAGTCAGCTGTTGTTTCTAATAAAAGTTTTAAATGAGGAAATATTATCTGTATTAGTGTGTATGTGCCTGGAACTAGAAACTGTAAAACCAGACCCCAATTTATACTACTGTGTGGTTGTGAGATTCTTTAACCCAATGTTGCTGGCAAACTTTAACTTATGGAATGTGCCTTGAGCACACAGTATTCAGAAAGAAAAAACAATAATCTAAAATAAAAAGCAGGTCCCTCTATTGTCGCAGCCAGAGTACTCATTGTCCTGCAGGCTGAATTTCAAATTATCGGAAGGCTATTAAAACATAACAGTCTGCAGGTACTTATACAGTGGTAATTAAAAATAATTCCTAGATTCAAGAAACAAATACTGTTTCTACTGGAAGAAAACAGGCATCAGCACAATAGAGGAAAAAGATTTTAAGAGGAGGAATAGCAGCAAAATCCTTTTTCTTGAACCTGCTGACACATCCCAGTTCTGTGTGGGTAAAGCCAGCTATACATTTCATATTTGTCTTCCAATATGCAAAACAGTGGCTTCCTATTACCTGTCTCTCACTCCGAGGAGGGCCTGCTCACAGGAGGATGTCAGATCAAGAATGAGAAGGGAAAGTGAGCTCTCAACCACCACTATAAGCACAAGAGAACAAGCTAGTTTTGCCCTCCAGCTCCCTAAAGTCAATCAGAATCAGTCAAACCCCAGAAAGGTCATTTATTATCATCAAAAACTAGGGCCTATAAAGGCTTTTGAATAACACTGCTCATCCTAAAGCCTCCATCTTTCAGCAGCTTTAATGTAATACTCACATTTCTCAGCAAAGGAAGAACCAACTGCTCAAAGGAAACGACGTCTACAATATATTGTCCAACCCGACATTCACGTCTTGAAGTAGAAGAATCAGAACTGAATTTTAAAAAGAAACAATTCCTCCTAAGTAACATGAGTTTAGTGAGAATTTACTGCAGTCAATTAAAGTGGATTTATGAAAATTGTTATCCTAATAAGTCAAATTCCCCTTAATTCTTCTAAGAAAAGAAAATCTGCAAACTACACATTAAGTCATACTGCAGATAGTATACCTTCTGAAGATAAATATACCATAAGCTACTTTTGTACTATGTAAGCTTAAATTTGAACATTGTACCAAAGGATAATGGGATCTAAAAGCCAGAAGGTATGTTTACACTGAAATCAAAATACACGCCTGCAGTTCATGCAGGTATATGAGCAAGCTTTAAATTAGGTAATGTGACACTGAAAGCAGCATCATTGCAGTAGCTCAGGCTCAGTATGGGATGCAAAACCTTTAAACAATCTTGGGAAAATACTCAGACAGCTTGCCTGTGCTGCATCACACTATCCTAACCGAACTTCCTCCATTGGCAGTATTTAAACTAGTTAGTCTGGTCAGCTATGTCTGAATGAGGTGCAAATGCCGCACCTGACAAATCTACAGACTGAGTTTTGTAGGAAGCATGGAAAGCTAAGTCAACAGAATCAGGAACGACTGTAAGCCCCTCTGCAGTTTAGATCTCTTAGTAGGGCTCTAAAACCCTCATTTGCTTAAAACTCACTTGTGGGATTTGTGGGCCAGACAGTGGCTCATTAAAATAATGTTATATGAAACTTCCCTTGATTTTCAGCTTCTGTCCCCTTACATTAGCTAATGGAAACAAGTAATTTTCCTCCCAGCTTTTTTTTTTTTTAAGAAACAATCCTGCCTACTACAAGCTAGTCACTGTGTCCTAAAGAGACTTGACTCTATAAGAGCCAACAGCCTGTATAAGAACAAGGGCTCTGCAATGCTTCCCGTGTATCATGTGTAAAACACACAGCAAGGGAGAACACCCTCCAGCACATTTCCAATGTTTCACTGTGCAACAGAGCAAGTGTTTACACATACAGTACAGACATTAACCAGAGCACGAGAACTGAACAAAGAACCTGACCACGAAAGCTTTAAGTGTGCTAGATATCACCTTATGGAGGAACATTTAACAAGCTGACAAACTGGAGGACAAGCCTAAAACAACAACCCCCTTATAGCAATTAAAACATCAGTACCTGACTCTAGATAAAGGTCCTCGTTTTCCAGAGAGAGCGACAACATCAAATCCTGTTCTCCTGCCATCTTCTCGGACTTCTTCTGTGTAAAATCCATCAATGGGAACCCCTGTGGATTTTAGAGCTTGAGTGACTTTCCGGATCAAAGTAGTCTTTCCAATCCCTAAAAATAAAGAGAAAGCAAAAAGCACACAGTATTAAACTTCTTTTACACTAAAAGTTCATTTTTAAAAACCACGCCAATGATTTAGCAGAAACGTGGATTACTTTCTAAGTCTGCAAATTCTTTAAATGGTAAGAAAGGAAAGAACAAAAGCATCTTTTAAAATGCATTTTCTACTAACACCGTAACAATTTATTAACTTTTAAGAAGTATGCCTACAGCAAAGTCACAAGAGAATGGTACAAACATCCCAGGCCAGCAGTGAACTTGTTTGCTTAGATAGTGCTGAGCTCCAGGCAGGCTACAAAGCCTGCCCCAGTGCAGGCAAGAACAAGAACAATTAGCCTAGCTTAAGAGCCAAGCAGTTATACAACTGATATCCAAGCTAGCTGGAAGTTAATGATGGGCCTCCCTTTCTATCACCACTATTCATTACTGCTAAAGAACACAGCTGAATTCATTCCCTTTTTAGATCATTAGGTCAAAACTGACCGCAACTACAAGGAGCCTACCTTCCAAAGGCATTAAGCACATTCAACTGCTACTGACGTCCTAAAAATCAAAAGAACTCAATACTCTCAAGATATTTGGTCCTACATGGCAAATATATATATATATATATATTTTTTTTTCCCCCAACAACAGGAACAGGCTTCTAACATATGATAATTGAAACAAGAAAGGTTTTGACTAGACGTATGGAAAACCTGATTCAGTATGAGGACAATCCAGCACGAGAACAAGTGGCCTAGAGAGGTGGTGCAGTCTCCATGCTCGGAGGTTTTCAAGACCAGGCTAGATGAAGCCCTGAGCAACCTGGCCTGACCTCACAGCTGACCCTGCTTTAGACCTCCTGATGTCCCATCCCACATGAACTACCCTATGATCCTGTAATCCATTCTCCTACCCTAAGACAGATCCTTAAAGTCCTTCCTATCTGATGCCTCCTTTGACATTTGTTTGATATACCTTCTACTATGTGAATGCTGGCCACCTTCCAAACACTTTCTCTTTTCCCACAAAGGAGCTAATTCTTTCCTTTGCCATTGTACAAGCACATTCCTTAACAATCTCCTTTTAAGCTCAACTTTATCTCCTCTCACAAAATCCAAAATTATCAATTCATTGATTTCATTCTTGTCAAAAAATAAAAATAAAAAAATCAGCCTTAGAAGACAGAAAATACCCAGCAGAACACAGCCTTAAATTCCTGGAGTCAAGGAGTATAGGCCAAATGTAAGATGCCTAAAGAGGCTGACAGAAATCTTTTTCAAGAAGATGTATATACCTCATTTCTCTCTCAGGTTTTAAACTGTTTTAGGAACTATTTTCTTAACAGTCAGTATCAATGGTAAAATCTTCTGTGGCTTCAAGGGCATCTAGTCAAACTGTTAAGCAAACTTTTCATAACTGAAGCCACAGGGATTCCTGCTGTCTGGACAACAATAAATGACAAATGTGGCACCATCACTACCTACAATCTTTCCACTGCCTTGTCCCTACAAGGGAATTTATACTAATTCAGCTAAGTAGATTTGATATCTCTAATTTGGTTACCTTCATTCAATACATTGCCAAAATAAGTTAAAGTCATTCAAACTAAGTTTAAGAAGACTTAAAATTGAACATGTATCTAATTAAAACAGTGCATTCAATTTCAGTTAAATGAACATAGATGAGGCCTAAGCAGGCCTAACCTCTGTGTTCCCCAGTCAACTGCCTTTATTCAAGTGGAT
>NW_020448230.1:0-25198 GCF_003343035.1 Apteryx rowi | reverse complement strand
GGGAAAAGAAGGGAAAAACAAATTAATTTCCTCAGTGTGGGTCACCTTTTCTTTTTCCAGTCAGCTTGACCTATTTAATTGTTGAGTATGTTAGTAAAAGCTCTCCCTAGAGCTTGTATCCGTTGCAGTAAACAACACGATCCAGGACGCAGCAAACCAGTCAATTAGAAGCCAACTGAATCGTCTGATTTCTCGATGCAGATAACAAATGAAGGGTAACCAGAGAGTTAATATGCTGGGTTCTTACAAAGCTGAGTGAACTGGGTCACAAATGAAAATGTTTGGCAAGTTTAACAAAGGCTCTGACAGACATCTGTCCACATCCCAAAACACCATGTGCGTTTGGCCTCATTATTTGCTTAGACTCAGGGGACAGAGATTTGTACAAGCGCAGGAAAAAGGATTTTTGTACTGAGGGCTGAGATGTATTGGCAGAACTCTGGGCGAGGCTGTGTCAAGCCACCAAGGTATACCCATCCTTCCTTTTCTTAAGCACCAAAACGATTATCCAAAATACTGAACTATGAAAAGGATATGTCCTCTGCTTGTTGGTTACTTTCACTAAATGGTTCTCTTCAAGTTCGGTGTGTCTTTCTGTCTTGCCTTTATTTTCAATATGTTCTCAGGAATATAAGGGTTATTCATCATTTTCACAAAGGTAATGAGAGTATCCTCTTTCAGCCCCAAGAAATGTGTAGATCAGCAAGAGGAGAGTACATCACAGTAGACAGGTATTTCCATAAATCAAAAAAATATATTTTTGATGTGTACATCATGCATGGCCACTCTTCCTTATATTGTTTTTTACTTTTAACAGGATGAGCAACCCTTTATTTAGTGATTCTGCATCTTTTAAATGTACAGTATTTTCTTTGAGGTCAGCCCAAGAATGGGGGCTGTGTAGAACATTGGGTCATCTAAAAGTGTGAGAGATGCAATCAGCTATTTCACTGCATAATAAGAGTACTTTGTACTACCGCACTTCTTGTTGCTGAGGAAAGCAAAAGTCTCTTTTAGGCTCCAGTTACACAAGGGTCAGCACTTTTGTTAGGTAAGAATTATCACCCCCACTTTCAGAAGGAGAAACTGCAACAAAGGGATGGTAAGAGATGGGGTTAAAAATTAGGCGTTTGGTCCCTAAAGTGGCATGCAGAACCCAGACCTGGTGCCTAGCATCCCAAGACAGTATGGAGGGAAAGGAAGGTGTCTTGCAGAGGTGACCAGAACCCGTGGAGCTTGCCAATAGGAAATGTGTGAGGAGGATGCTTAGAAAACCTCCCTCACCTCTAGGTCTGATGCACTGCTCTCAGGGTGGTTTCAGCTGGGCTTTATAAACTGAAACCTTTTACAACTGCACTATAATTGCAGGTGAAGCACCTCTTTATGTCATAGGCTACCATTTAATCACTAGGAATTATGCAACCTTGAGTTGAGGGAGTTGAAATGCATATTGTCCATCTGCCAGGAGAGTACCCTTATAACCAAATCTACAGGCTTTTCCTATTAAGGCTGAGATATGATACAGCCACAAACTCAAGCTGATTGGGCCAGACACAGCATGGTTAGAATGCTGTCGTAGGAGAGGACAGACCTAGTTTCTGCCCCTGTGACAGCACTGTATAGTCACTGGATGTAATTAGGAATGATCAATACACTTCTGTTTTATGTAAAATTTGGGGCATGGTCAGAAGCAAAATTTAGGTGTTATTTACAAGCAGAGCAGGGATTGTTTGGATTACAGTTCAGAACATTTGTACTTCTATTTGTCCTAACTACTTTATTGGATCTGGCCAAAGTCCATTTCAGAGGGGAGAGCATAACTTAGAAGTCTTGTTTGCCTATTCTACTGCTTTCACTGATGACCACATTTAGGTAATTTATCTTTCTCTTAAACAAAATGCCCTTTATTCCTCATTCCAYGTGAGTAATATTGAACATATTTAATGCTCAAATACTTAATTAAAAAAAGCTTGACAACTCTGACATGCATCTGGGGGGGGGAGGGGGAAAAGGGGGGAACAAAGACAGCTTCCCATGTCTTCCAAAAATGAAAAGTGAATTTTCATAGTTTACTGTCAAGTACTTTACTTTTTTCAGGAGCGATAAAACTGTTGTGATGTTAACTTATTCCTACAGGTGTTTGTCAGGCATTGTTAATCTAAAGAAAGAACTGCAGAAAAGAACTGCATATTTACTAGACTGTTAACAAAAGAACAACACTTTATAACTGCCTACCTCACCCTTGCCCTGAACTTCCAATGCAGAACTTATTGTGATTGATTTTACAGGTAGTTTTTTTGTATAATATTAAACTGTTTCAGACTATTGGCTTGTTGCCCAGGCAGGCCACATAAAGAGACCCAGACAATGTTGTTTTATTCAACATACAGTTTTACTAGGTTTTATAAATCAACTTTTCATTTTCAGAATTGCCTGTGGGGAGTTTTAGGCCTATCACTACTGTTTGACAGAACCCCTGATTTCTTGTACCATACTCTCAGAACCATTTCATCTTGTCTTCAGGTACTCTTGACAGTTGTTTCACTGTGTGGCTAAGACCTTGGTCTTGCAAACAAATGTGTGAGTAAAGCGCTTGCAACAGCAGGGCATAAATTAAGTCAGCATTCCACCTAGTTTTCCACTGTAATTAGTACCATAAAATGTTCTCTCTATCCGGGTGCTCTGTCTAGCTCAAAGTCATACAAATGTGCCAAAAAAAGGAAGCAGTTATGCCAGTTTTGCTTTTGCAGAGTTTTGCTGTTGAAGGGACCTTATATTTGCTAAATCAATTTGAAGTTCTATAAATATTCCTCAAAGATTTAAATTTGCTCCCTTTGCTCTAAAGATTATTTCTGATGTATTTAGTCTATAATTCAATGACTGACACATAGGTAGTTCAAGAAGCATGAGCCRTAATCCAAGTCATCTTCTGTGTACACTGTAACCACTATTCAGCCTGCTTGCTCTCCTGATCATGGGATTTTTGCATTCTTGCCTAGAGATGGGCCAGAATAGCAGAAACAACACATACTGCAGCAGTGTAAGTAACTCTAAAAGAAAATGGGCAATGTGAGTTTTACTCCTTTTGGGATGAGGAGAGAAAAACCTGGCTCTTCCTTTTTCAGTATGGGTAGCTTTATCAATAGTCATTTATTCCTAAAAGGTGGAAGAGGTTGCTAGCTTGAACAATTTTTCTGTCCAATTACCTAGACTCTGTTTTTGATCTGTGCCAGTCTCTCCACTTAGGTGAGGGTCAGTTAAATTCAATTCATGTTGAATTGAACTGTGTGGTTGGGCAAGGCTATGAAAGAAGTCTGGTGCCTGGAAAAGGCCCCTGGAGTACAAGTGGTAAGCTGTGAATCTCAGTTTTGAGTGACCTGTAGTGACCTTGGAAAGAGCTGCCAATCATTGTTATAAACTGTTTGCTAAGCTTGGGGAAGCTTCCATTTAATGCTGGATRTTCACTGGAAAAAAAACTTGGATAGAGTCCTAAACCTTTATGTTGAATGGGGGAAAATTAATTAACTGCAAGTTTCCAGACCAGTGGCGAAGAAAAGAGGTCATTTATGATATTTATGGTATTCCCTAGAGGAGGAGCTGGAAGGAATGAGGGAGTAATCTGCCATCTCTGACCTGCACCCTCAACTGAGCAGTAATTTACATTGCAGCACTCTGCTTCAAGGAAGGCTCAGCACATTGTTACAGTCCTGGTCCTTAGTTTTTCAGGTGTCAGGTTTCCTTTGTCATGGAAGAGAGAAAGGTTAGGTTGAAACCCTTTCTTTTCTCTCCAGCTGAACTTGTCTTTTTTATCCATGATACTCTGAGTTTCTACAGCACTTTGCTTGTGTCAGGATAGAGAAGTACACTTTCTTTTTTAAGAGATTTAATTTTAGAGAGTTCCAAGTATCCTTTATTTTGTCATTGTTCTCACTTGCAAAGAATACTCTTGCTCACAAATAGCATCTAGCTATATGTCACTAGGCATCTAATAATATTTGCAATAGTATCCTTCTGGCTGACTGTATTTTCCCATGGAGTAATCACTGAGTCAGCAGGTGTCTGAGAGTAAGCACTCAGTGTCTACAGCCTGTCAATCTTTAATCTTAAACTTCTCAGAGAGATTAGCCATTAGGTACATGCAGGGTCTCCTCTAGATGAAAACTGCAGTACTTTCGGTATCAGTGATTTGTATAAAAGTTGTCTGTAGGTCTTTTCCTTGTGGTTCATGAAGCAGAAATCCTTTGTGTTCCACCATTTGTTGTGTTCTCAGACAGAAGAAATTCCTGAAAATATCTCCTGAAAGTAGAGACAGAAAAAATAAATTATGTCAATTATTATAAACACTTCTATATGGAAGTGACAGAATATTTATGAAATTGGATTTGCTTTTGTAAACAGAGATCAGCCCTCAAAGAACTTAGTTCTGTGTCTGTACCAGCACAGTGTGTCATCTACCAGAAATGTTTCTCTGTCAACGCGTATGGTTGTGTACCCTATCACTATACACACACACACACACACACACACACACACGGTAATACACCCCTAGAGGAATAATTGCTCCCACTGTAAAGACTTAAGTCCTTCAGAGAAATGTATACTGTCAGGCAAGACAATCAAGAGGAAAGCAATAAAAACAGTTCAGCTCTCTGACAGAACTGAACAGGCACGTGTATACTGCTGTACCCCTTAGATTAGCAATTGAACAGGATTTCTGAGGAGAAAAGCAGGTGATGAAGGTGATAATATGGGACTGGTCAGGAGTATAAAGCTATGTAGTTCTGGGAACCTCTGTGCCCTATTGATTTTGTTGGAGCTTGCCCTAAGGCTACGGGGTGCATTTATATGTCTCATTACAGGATTTAAACTTAAATGACATAGTTCTCCTCACTAGTGGGACAAAATGAATACCATTAAAAGATGTTTCCTTCGCCTGATACCAAATATATCACTATTTCAGGTTATAGTGTCCTCCTGTAATTTGGAATAGGAATCCATTGCCTTAAAGTCAGCACAGTGTTCTCCATGTTAGTAGTGAGGTTGAGAGGAATTCATCTTATATGGCAGCAATACAGTATTGCTCCAAAGAGTCAGAGTGAGAGAAGAAAAAAGGAGCAAGGAGTTGACACAAAGTAGCTGATTTGCTACCAAAACATAAATAGCACAACGATAGTTCTAGATTGGATCAGTAACAAATTTAGGTTGTACCTTGCAAATGAAAACAAAGATCTGTCAGGGATAACAAGTCTGTGGTAAATTGTCCCCTTACATAGTTTGCTTGTCCTCTGCATTCGCTAGAGATGTACTAAGAAGTTTCTTGAGCAGAAGGTCTTGTGCATCTCCTATTTGTGGAAACAGAACCCTATTTTCCTGCATTGCTCTTCAGACTGAAAAGTAACATGTACAAGATATTATTTATTTCTTCCTGAGACAAGAGATGTGCTAGCAGATGAGTTAGTATGTGATTAAAATATGTCTTAACAGTTTAATTTCCTAATTTCCTAATCACTGGCAGTCCAATACAAACATCTCTCAGATCTAGCAGTCTTCTTATAGAAAACTTTTTGTCAGGAAACAGCAGGAGCAGGGCTGCTCTATGAGAGGGGATGAACCAGAAGCGGAGGGTGACCATGGCCAAGACAGTGCCCTCATTGACCAGAGCACCATCCCACCATCTCTGAACACTGTGGGCAGCACTGGGTGCTGGTAACAGTGGGTCCATGGAGAGTCCCAGACAAGGTGAGGTGATGAATCAGGTCCAGGATCCATCCAAGGAGTCCAGTCAGGAGCAGCAAGAGGCAGGGCCAGAGACAGGACAAAGCTAGAGGTTATCTCCAACAGGTCCATTCAGAAGACAGGGCTGGAGACAGAGCTACAGCACAGGTCAGAGGCCCATTCAGGGTGCAGGACCAGAGACAGGATGGGAAACAGCTAACCCTGCAATGTAGCTCAGGCAAGGAATGATGATCCAGGGCTGAGCTGAAATGGGGCTCCTTGGCCCATGGCAGGGGTGTGGGGGGAGGCCTCGGCTGAGGATGCTCAGGGCCTGTAAGGCCCCTTGGTGGCCCTGAGGCTTTTTAGATTGTCTGGCCCTGTGTCACAGAGTTGTAGTTCTTGCTCTTTGATTAAAGCTGAGCATATTTTTCCATGGATTTAAGCCTGGTCCTAGGGAAACAAAACCCATGTGATTATGCTGCATGTATGTGTCTGTCTGTATTTCACCCCACCTCTAATGATTTTTGAACCTCCTGAGCAATTGCAGCCAATTTGGCAGAGAGGAGAGGGTCACAAATCTAGTAAGCTACTATTCATTTTTTTAAACATGCATGTCTGGATAGAAGAGAAAGACCTTATTAATGGTCTAACTGAGGGGAAATATGCAGCATAAACAGAATCCTTATTAACCCAGAGAGAAGCGACAGAGTTCAACCCATAGCATAAAGCCATAGGATACCAGATTTCATTGTTTCCATTCGCTGTTAAACAGCTTGCTTGTTTGCTCCTTTCAGTGATCTCCCACCTCCCACTTCTTCAAAAAGAAAATGGTCTCCTTGAAACTGCATGCCATTTTGCATGAGATTCTTGTACATTTAGTGGAGATAGCAAGAAGCATTCACTCTGCAAAAGAATGCATCTTGGTTTGTTATGTGATTATAAAAACAAATTTCCAATGCTAATGTTTTTTTGATTTAGATACTTGCCTGCAGATTTCAAATTTCAACTGAATTCGGCTGAATGTTAGATGTCAAAGATGTCAATGGGATAACATGTAAGTAAGAACAAAGCTTATAGCAGCAGAGTACAAATTAGATTGTATTCCTGGATTTTTCAATTGCTGTTTTTTAAGAGGTAGGGTTTTTGTCAAGAAAATGTCATTCTTGTGGTTGCTGGTTTTCATTCCAACATATATTAACCCTGATTCAGTTAATTATATTAGAGCATTTTGGCTGTATATATACAGGCATTTGTTCATGTTATTCCATTTGCTTGCTTTCCAAGTTTCTCAAGAGCTTCAGTGACATTCCTCACATAGTAAGCACCACTAGCATGTAAATGATCAGCTCTCGTAAAAGTCTAGTTGTTCAGTATAATGCAAAACATAATTCCTCTATAGAAGGAAACACTTTGCCTACTTGTGCAGTGTAAGCACAGTTCAAAACACTATAATGGAAGCTACAAACTGAAAATCCACATTCTAGCCCTCGTATTGTTTAAAGTGGAAGGGAGGGTAGTTAGTCAACTGCATCAGCATAAATAATCCAAAATAGTTGCCCTGATGTTGCAAAATAATGCAGTCTACAAAAAACAGGCCTTTGAGGAACTGATCACAATAGATGGAGTTCAACTCTTCATGGCTATGTAATGCTTTTGTAAGTCATTTTTGTTTTTCAGCATGTGCACTGAAAGTTACCCAGATTTTATAATCTACAATCAGTCTGTGACTGAAAGGGGGTAATTGCATATGTGACCAAGATGCAATAATTTTCCTTTTCAGTAGGAAAAGGAAAGGCTCCATTTGCTGCATCATACATCAATTAAAATGATACTATCAATTAATCATGCCCGGTTTACATAGGCAGGAACATACACTTTGCTGCTTTGAATGACAGTTGGCAGAATGGTTGATACATGCTGCTATCCTGGAACAAGTGCATCAAGCAGTAATTCCAGTAAGACAGTTCAATCAAAGAAACCATAGGATGAAGCATATACAAAAAAAACCCAGGAAAGTGAAGCAAAGTATCTCCCACTGGGCCCTGATCTCCTCAAATGAAGTAGAAAAAAACCCCACAAAGTTAATGAGAGTGAATAGTTAATGCAAAGAAAAGCAAAGCCRGTCTGACAAGCTGTAGATATATATAAATTTAGAACAATGGAGTTTTCAGATTTATTTTTCTGCAATGCTCCTTTTTTGATTAATACCTTTTATTCATAAAGGATGCAGTGATAAGCCCTGCAGTATACTGGTGGACAGGTGTAAAGATGTTCAAGGAGTGTCGCTGTGCCTCTTTGGCATCCACACATAAGAGGGCAAACCATGGAGTGATAAGGTAGATACTGTTAGGAGTTGCCAAATCTGGTAGCCTGACAGAAGCAAGGCTGCTGCAGCTCCTTATTCCCACATCCAGCCAGTAGTGAGGATAAGCATGTATTCCCAATAGGCCAAAGCCTGCAGGCCCACTCTAGTTGCTGGTACTCAGACCCCACTGCACACACACACACAGACACAAGCACAGGCGCACACGCTGTGGATTAATCCAGTATCTGACCTTAGACACTCAGTCTACCAAGTAGCTGTCCCCTGGATCCCCTGGTCTCCAGTTGCCTCACGCACAGATGCACACATACAAATGGGGCTCTCAGTTGACCCCCAGACCCCAAGGTCTCTCCAGGAGCTGGCTTGGATCTCCCAGTCCCTCCAGTAGCCAACTGCCAGGCCGTCTGTTCCTTGCAGTATCTGGCCTAGATTTGTGGCTGCTTTGATACCTGGCTCCTGAGGCTCTTGCCTGGCTCTGAGCTACTTGCCTGCTAATCAGCTTGATATTCACTAGTGGTCACACATCAACATATACACCCACACAATATGCACACACTCCAGTCACTGGCACCCCGGACACACAGTCCCCTATGACCTGTGGTCTCCAGTTGCTGGCACTTAGACCTCCATATACTCCAGTCTCTGCTGTTGCTGGGACCCAGACACACGGGGCCCCTATGACCCGTGATCTGACTACAGTTGCTGACACTTAGACCTCCATTAACACACATGAACACAGAATAGAGTGTCCCTCACCCAGAAAAATAGTTAGAAATGGAGTTTCCTAAAAAAGACAGGACAGACTGTGCTAAACAGCTACAGGGCATGGCCACATGAGCTTTCTGATCAGCAACCTGTTTACACAAAACCCAACCCAACCCTTTTATCCCCTTATCCCTCCATTTTCCCATGCTTAACATGCCCTTCCCCTGCATCCCATAATGAGTCCCACACCCCTATAGGCATTAACCCCCTCCCCAGTCTGTAAGGTGCTTTCTGTTGACTCATCTTGGTGGGTTTCACACCTTGAAAATGGGGCTGATAGCCATGCATGACAGCCATTGAGCATACATTTCAATAAAATATTCTAGTAGTTAATTACCTTCATTTAAAATTTCAATTTTTCTTCCTGTTCAAATTTTTCTGGCTTCAGTTTTCAGCCAGTGAGTCCTGTTATGTCCTTGCCTATTTAATTAAAGAAACTCAAGAACATCACATATCTGCTACTAAACATGCTTATATTTGTATCAATACCAAAGAAACGCCTGTTTGTTTCTCTTGTATCTTCCCCCTCACCCTAGTTATCAGTTTAAGAGAGATCTTGTACCCCTGCTCTTTTTATAATAACACATATTCCCAAGAAGATTCAACCACTAGTAGTTATATTTGTATTCTTTTTCTACCAAGAAAAGAACAAAGGATCAAAATTCTGCCTGCTAAATAAATTCCTCTTAGTGCCACCTGTGGTTTTGCCAAGCCACATTGAGCAAAGTCACAGAGAGTAAACAAACRGTCTCTCTAGTGCTAAAATCTATACAAACTCTGGCACAACTGTCGATCATTCCTTGACTGATGTGAAAAACAAAAGCCTCTTTGGCATTAGCAGTTAATGGTACTGAAATTGCTGACTAGCCAGTTCAGCTCAATATCACTGGGAAAAAAGTAACCTGAGCAATCAGATAGATGAAATTTTTTTTTTAAATGATGAAACCATTTTCATGGTTACCATTTGCTTTAGTTACTGTTTTTATCATGTGTTTTCTAACTTAGGTGCATTGTCATGTTACTGGTAATGTAGTTAGGTTTAATTTCTCCTATAAACCCTTGTAGAGGGCTGTGTATAATTCTGTTTCTGTCATTACACATTCTGATTCTTCAGTTTAGATTATTGTTCTGAAGTCTTGGTTGCTAGGAATAGTGGTTTGCCTCCTTGCCAGGAACTGAAGATTTGTTTTCTTCCCAGAAAAAAGCTGTTATTTACTTGTTCATAATACGTGCTTTTTCTGCATGACTGATATTTGGATCCATTTGTAGTTTAGGTCTTTTTCAAGTAAAAATCCCTCATGAGTGATAAATCTTCTGAAGGGACTGGATTAACACCAAATGGGTAGAAATATCATACCAAGGGAATACATTTAACGTTTAAGATGTAATAAAGGATGGATCCCTACCTTATGATCTTGTATCAGAGATTGTCCCTCCTCCACCAAACACTTTGGTTTATATTCAGCCTTGCTACTGTTAGTTGTCATAATGAGTCCATGGAAAAGCAAATACAGTGGCCTTTTCCTAGGAGTGGTGAAAGGCTACTTCCTTCCAATTTCATTTGAAATACTTATTTTTGTGCTATGAAACTTTCCCCCATTTAGCATTAGTCCTATTCCTTAAGGGAATTAAGTTTAATTGTTGGAAAGAACATTTTGGAAAGTAATGTTTAAGATCACCTGAGCAGCCAGGTGTCAAAAAAAGAGCTGACAGCTGTGACTTGTTAGGTTAATGGCAGATGAGCTGACCAATTTCCTTTTTAGTTAGGAAAACCATAAAAGGAAGAAAATACTTAGGTGGGGGGAGTAGGTAAAGAAAAAAACAAAACAAAACAAAACACTGTTAAGGTTTAGCAAGATGTTCTCTTTTTGCTCAGTCAGAAGTCTGCTGACCTGTGCTCTTCAATGAAAACAAGGGCTGTCAGATTATTTGCCTGGGTTGTGCTGTAGACTGCTGTTTTGCTGAAAGAATAGCAAGATCTTTTCTTTCTGTGCTCTTGTCCTGAAGACCTAGCCTGAGAGGGCACCCCCTGAGGTTTATATAGACAGGTAAGTTGGTTGAAAGGATATGGCCCTAGTTTGCTTGGGTCCAAGGTCAAAAAAAAAGAAAAAGCTTGTTGTGGTTTTGCTTCCCCCTTGTTGAATGAACGTGGAATGATTTCCCCTCTTGTTGATGGAGTTAGAGGAGGTAGGACTGGGTTTGGGCTTTTGTCTCCTCCTTATTCTGTTAGTGTGCAGTGAGGGCCAGCTGCTCTGGAAGGGAAGGTGGAGCAGGGACCTTGCCAACAAGGAGCCAGGATGCAGAGTGACAAGTCCAGGTCAGAGACAGTGATCAGGGTCAGGCACAGTTCAGTGACCTCCTGGCAAGTCCGGAGGTGGGCCTGGGGTCAAGTCAGGAAGGTGGGACAGCAGGTCCATCTCAGACTTGTGGAGGTAGGAGACAGGGTGCAGACCCAGCTGCAGCGTAGCACAGGGAGGGGCTGGTGCTGAGCCCTCAGCTTACAAGCAGCTCCTAAGGGAGAGGAGGGGCAGGCCCTTGCTTCCAGCTTTCTTCACAACAGCTCTTGCCAGCAATGGAGCTGACCTTGGAGTCAGCCAGTGAAACTCTTTAACTTTAGCCAGCCACACTCGTGGACAGGGGATGCACTCCAGGCCTTGACATCTGTAATGAAGTTGGTTGTCCTGTGGCAAAATGAGACATATGGTCTCTGCTTTAAGCTCTGTCAGGGCCCTGCAAGCACCACCAGCCTTCCCTGTCCCTGCCCACCCCCCTGGGGCCTTCCCCCAGACCAAGGCCATCAGTCCCTGCCCCTCCATGCTGGTGGTGCCAGCTCCGGCCCTGCCCGGCCCCACGGTCATACCTGATGCCCTGCTGGAGCTGCCCTGACTATCCCCGGGGCCCTGCACCCTCAGGGTGGGGGGACRGGCCCTGGCAGCCAACCCCAGGCCGGCCCCACCGGCAGCCCCAGCACTGGTCCTGGGAGCCCCTGGCCTGCAGTGCCCTGACAAATGTAAATTTACCTCAGCCTTAATAACAGTGTTACAAGCAATACCATTTTCATATTATCCAGCTTATTCTGTGGGAGTCTGAGTATGTTCCTGTTATCTCCATAAGCAGTCCTGTTGTTTTCCATTTTTATGGGAAAAAACACTTATGTGAGTAAGGATGACAGAGCGAAGCCTGAAACAAATTGTATTAAAGAGGGTAGTTGGACCTGGTGAGAAGTATCCTGTCTTTAAAATATATGTCTATGTTATTTGGTTAGAATCCTTCTTATTTTATATTGGATGCAATTAAAAGTCAGTATTTTACATATATTGTGTCTAACACATCAGCTTCAAAGTTTCAGAAACAACTATTTCAGATTCAGCTGGCTGGTTGCTCATGATTTTGAGAGCAGCCCTTGTACGTACACTTTAAGATAATCTACAGGAGGGCCAAAAGGTCCAGTGGAGATTCAAAAGCAAAATTTCAGTGACTAATGCCATGATACATTTTAAAAGTTTCTCCGCTTTGAATCCCAGTATCCTGACCAGACCATGACTTTGATTATTTGTGTTCTGTTTCTTTCAAGTTTCCTACTATGTTTCTTATCTGACTGTTATAGCACTTGACACTGCCTGTCCTAATCCGTTTTGGTTGTGATGTAGCAACTCGCATAGTACAACATTTTTGTCCAGAGGTGTAAGTAGCATTTCACTATGTAAGTTGGCAGGAGGGAGGACAGTTATTTCCATGGTATGCATACAGCCCATAAATGAATCCTTTAGGATGAAAGATGCTCTGTAAGTGTAAGATCACTATCAGCATTGTTATAAAAGCCTGACTGCTGCTTGGAGAGTCTCAAACTGTACTTGCCACACTTTCCTTACTGGTAATGCTAGTTCTTCAGTGCTTTTCCTGCTCTTCTTTGATCTTAATGTTTTGGATTTTTATTTAACGAGAGTAATTTGAGAATCCTGACTCCCTTAACTAACATTATTCAACACAAGCAGGTCCCAAAGCCTCTCCAGGAGGTACCATTAGCTGCAATAAAGGCTGTATCAATCAAAGACACATGCAGAGAATTACCAATATTTGATGTACTCTACCTCTTAAGTCTGGCATATCATTCCTCAAGGGATGGAAAGATATTTAGACATCATGCCTAGTGAACAATGATACTAAATGTTCTCTGAGAATACCTGTCACTGATGGCTCAAATTATGATGATCAATAGTAAGCCAAGTTCTGGAATATATCTAAACTGTATGTGAAGTGCTGGTACTGCGCAGACACAAACACATGTGTATCTTGCATGTTGTTCTCTTACTAACTTGTTGTGTTCTCTATTGACTCATTTGCCGCCTTCTGCATTTTTGGTATTTTTATTGCTGGGTTTTTGTTGAAGGGTACTGTGCTTCCTGTCTGGTAACTAAAGCTGCTAGAAACTAATTCCTTCTTGGTATCTGGAATCAAAACAAAAGATGGGCCTCATTTCAGACTCACTGCCTTCTTCAAGGGCTGGAAACTTGGGAGTCTGCACTTCCATCCCTTCAGTGTGTGAGAAGGCAGGCTTGCTGTTGCCCTTGCAAAAGCCTGAGCCTGGCATCATCAAGATAACCCGATATCCCTGCTAACCTTGGAAGGGACTCTTTAGACCAGAAGGATGCTGTCTTCCCCCTCCCACCTGCTTTGGCTCAGATGTAGTTTCAGCAAGGCGCACTGTTTGCTGATCTCAATAAATGAAGCAGTTTTCAGGTCCATTCATGTTTTATGTCATCCATGATTTCCGCTTCAACTGTTTTCATCCAAATTTTTGTCCAGAAGTCTAGCTGGGGGTGGAAAAACTGAAGGTCTGGTACTTGTGGATTCTTTGGGCTTAACAGTGAATGTCTTTTCTGCTGTTCTTTCAAATGTTATTCATCGTACAATCCTTTGTACTTCACAGTTCTTTGAAGTCTTTTATGTGATTTACACAGATTAATGTAATTGGTGTGTGTTTTTTCTGGTGGAACAGATAGAAAGTTGATATTCTAGTTTTACAGATAGTTACAGTATAGTGTAGTCATACAGATGTGAATTGGCTTTCAGTCACGTGCTTTTAACAGTAGGTCTAATGATACTGTCTCTGTGATGGTTAGGAAGGAGATGTCGTGTTCAACATGGCTGTTGCCTTAATCTTGTGTAGTCCATTTCAAATAGCAAAATTTAGTGTCTTGGTGGTGTTTTGCTGTAATTGTCTTGGTTCTCGATTTTCTCGATGGTTCTTAAGTAGGCTGCTTCTACTCTGTATTTCACACATGAAGAAGGGTTTGCATGCCCAAAACCTTACTCAGTTTTTCTGACAACATACCTGTTGATCTAACAGAAGATGTTGTATCTACCTACAAATTTTGCTTTATCCTTAGCTATGGGATTGTTTTTCCTTTACTTATTTTGTGTTCCTTGAATACTGAACAGGGAGTTCCAAACTGAGACATAAAGTTGTTATTAAATGCACAATGATGAAAGACCCATTAGTGGTCAGAATCTTGCAACTGGTTTTAAGTTTCAGACTTTAGTTTTGTTGAGGAGACAAGGTAGAGTAGTTGTTCTGTTGATAAAGCGAACATACTTTACTTGAACCAGAGACTAGATTGGATAATGTTGGACCTTTCACAAGTAGTAAAATCAGGAGGAAAAAAAAAAAAGGTACATAGCATTCTTGTTCCTGCAGACTGTAAGATTGTGGTGGATGAATCTTCAGGGTTTTAAAATTCAGTCCAAATGAGTATCCAACATTTCAGATTGTTATGAAATGTATATTTGAACCTCTCAAAGCTGATGAGATATTTTACATTGGTTTACTATCCTTTGCTGTCAAACTGAAATAGTGTGTGAACAACTTTATTTATCATTTTTCACCATTTTTTTTTTCCTATCAGAGGAGAAACGGGAAGTTAACAAACTAGCTGAACTTTGGGGGAATTCTTTAACACACTGGGCTGGTTTTCAGTTTATAGAGACTAAAAATGAGAGAAGGTAGAGACTTCCTGTTTGTTCAAGTTATTTTGTCCTTTCCCACTAGATATATTGGCTAGTGCAAAAATCCAGAATTTAAATATCTAACCATGTGTGCCTGTGCATGTGTTCATGTACTTTTAATAAATGTTATTTATACACAAACCTATGTTATAAAAGTATGCTGAGTTACACAATAACAAGCATTTCCAGGAGACTCTTATTTTCACTCGCGCATAAAGATCAGCTAAATGTGTAAAATTACCATCATTTTGAAGCTATTTGCAGCACATGAATTATTTCTTCTTCCTTCAGTGTGCCACTGTAATCAATTCATATTGGAGAATAACATCCCATTTTTAATTTAACTAGTTCCATTTAGCACTGAGTCTTTGTCAGAATGTAGCTTAAACAATAACCACATTATGAAAATATACAACAGGAAAACAACATCTGCTGTACTATGTTGGCACACACCAGGCCTAATGAGTGGTCGTCAGTATCTAAACAGATGTCTGTTTGCAGTTAAAAAAACATTCTTCAAAAGTTTAAGTAAATTCCTAAATTAATTTAACTATCATTTGCAGTGTGTGGCTGAAATTGCTTTGTTATGATGATGCATGATGGAAATGTTAGCAGATTGAAAGCTTTTTGTTCCCCTTAGGAAGTCTGACTTGAATATGATGTCTAAGTTGGCTTGTGGAATATATGAAGACAATTTGATTTGATGAGGATTATCTTGTCAGTGGGAGAAGACCTTCATAATTTGCTGAATATAATGATCTACCTACGAATATTGCAGTTTAAAATTCTGGAGGGTTTTACTGAAGTGGAAAATGAATGTTTAAGGGAAAAAAACACAAATAGATATACAATCAGATGAAATAAAATAGAAATAACTTCAGTGCTCTCCACTCCATCCATCATGTTCTTAACAAACYTCAGCCTGTAGATCTTGCATCCTCTTGCATCTACCCCACTTCCTAGTGTTAACAGTGGAGGTGCCAATCCTCGAACAACATACAAACAGTGTGCAGGTCTGTAGGCCGCTCCTCCGTTCATCTCTCCTTCATCATCCATATATATCACAGCATGTTGCCTCTTGCCTTTCTGGGTGCAGAACGTGGACTGCTCTTTCCCAAGTTGTGGCTCACTGGAGACAGCACATGACAGCGCACTGTAACTTTGTCTCAGTGTATCTTAGAAGAATCTCCCTCATTTAAGAGGCATGAAATTCAGGTCCGCCCTCCTCTTGAGATAAGTTCATTTAAACCTTTCTTGGTTATCTAGGAAAGTCAATTTACTAGTGAAGAGTTTTATTTTTCAGCCAAGCTATTCCATGTACAAAGTTTCTGGTCTGCRGGTCAGGATTCAGCCAGCAGTGCAGATTATATAAATTCAGGAAAATAATCTAGAAATTTTTAACCTTGTGACAGTGTCTCTTGCCTGTCAAGTTTCATAGCTGCATGTCTACTTTCATGCAGATGTGTGTATTGGATAATAAATTTTTGACCACATTTTGTCATAGCGGTGGCATTAATAATTGACTAACCTCATCATGATGTATATTCTCTTTTCACCCTCACTCTTTCACCAAAGCAAACAGCATTTAAGATGATGAATTGATTTTTGAGAATGAGTCAGCAAATTACATGTTGTGTTTTGTCTTTATCATACCCAGAAAATTAGTGTTATAGTATGTCAGTAATTCATGACAATGTATAAATTGGACTGAATCCAGCACAGATCACAGAGAATTAAGAGTGGTGAACAATATTGATTATTCAATTTAGATTTCTGGACATAGAGAAGAATTAAAAAATAAYCTCTAGGTGTTATTCAGGCTTTTGTTGTTTTGTCTGGATAATCCCAAAGTATTGCACATACTTAAACAATTAAAGAGGTTGAAAATGCTGCCCAAGCTTGATGCCACTTAATGTAAGCAGCCTTTCATCCCTTCCACTGTAAAAACTTACTGGATTGCTGGGTAGCTCTTCCTGGAAAGTACAGTCTTTAGCTCTGCAGTTGAAGTTTCAGAGAGATACACTTTACTGTTCTGTGTATCGACTTCTTACCATAAATCTTTCTCAGTAAGATGCTGAAGCTAGACACATGCAATAAAACCCATGGGAGGAAGTTTTTCCAAATGGTTTTCCGTCTCCATAAAGTAGCTTTTTCTAAACTACTTACCAGTTCAAAAGTATGGTTTGGGTTTTTTTTAATCTTCTCTTCTTAGTCTCTAGCAAGAATGATGCACTGATTATCTTGTAGGAGCTACTGAACTGACTTCTTAATCCTTTGAGACTTCTTGTTCGATTGCTTCTTTACTACATGTCTCAGCCAACAGCAGGAGAAGGGCAAAGGAGAGGAGTACAAGTTGACAGAACTTCCCTTGCTTTTAGAAATGAACAAAGCCAGGACTTACCATTTATTTTGCAATTACAGTCAATAGCGCACTGGATGTATGTGGAATCCTGGAAGGATTCTAGTGTGTGAAAAGTTGGTTTCTTTAAATTGTGAGAGGAATGCAAGAACACAGGAATGCAAATCAGCAAAACTTTCTGTTATGGAAAATCAGTCTTCTCTACTGGAATTCTCCATGTGTCATGGAACACAGTCTGAAAAGGAAAACTGGTGACAAGAGACACTGAAAAACATGGCAGAGAGACTATAAATTCTACATGCCCATTTATATTTTCCTATTATATGAAAAGACACAGATTTTAGAAGACCAACTTTGACTTTCTTGTGGAATTGTTTGCCAAATGGATTTACCAAGTGTAGGTTATTTCAAAAAACAAAACAAAACAAAAAAAAMCCCCACACGGAAATAGTAACAATACTCTTTTCTTATGCACTCATGTGATTTTTGAAAAGTCTCTGCTTACAGAAAAAAAGCTATTTCACTATGTTGTCCATAATGAAGATTCTAGTCATTTTCTCCCCTTATCTTTTTTCTAAATATCTTTTGTTCCTATTAAATACCAGAGAATGTATAGTTCCAAAACTTAAACTCTTAAAAATTAAAATCATCTGTGAATTTTGGGTGCTTATTGCAGGCTGTAGTCACCAACATCACTTCTGGTAGTGTCCTCAGTCCAAGGAAGAGCTGTGCAGCTACAGTTGTTTCTTTAAAAAAAAAAAAAAAAAATCAAATTTCAAAGATGAGCTGTGAAGGGTGAATGGAGGAACAGCCTGCTGTACTGTATTTGATATCTCAGTGGAACTGTGGCATCTGTCTCATCAATAGAAAAATTGATTTCCTGTGAGCTGCTGACCATCTTTTGTACAGAAAATATACAAGTCTGCTTGCTTACAGTGTTTTAAAGCTAAGAAAGTACTACTGCCTCATCTAGAGGATTAGTTCTTGTCTACAGCATGAAGAAATTACAAGGTCATTGCATGGAAGTTTGCAGATAGTCATTTTTTATCATTCCACCAATTTTTATTAAGGTAGATCATTTAAGCAGAGCAGCCTGTATTGCATTATGAACTAGATGCATTGAAGCATGCCAAACGAAAGGCTGCATGTTTCAGAAGGGGGGAAAAAAAAAGGTAGATCCTACTTATGCACTGGAGGCTGTGTCTTGAGAAAGCAAGCTTCAGAAAGGATGGGGAAGGGCCAGGGGGTGGTGGGTAACTGGTTGAACATGAACTCCTGGTTTTATGCTAAGACTGAGAAGCTAGCATAGTCCTTGGTAGTGTAGCAGAGGGAGTCCAGAGCAGGGCTGGGGAAGCACATTCTGCCGCTCTGCAGCATCGGTGAGCTTGTTACTGGACTACTTTGTCCTGTTCTGGTGTTAATACACTTGGGATGGGAGAGTTGAGAGAACAGTGATGTAAAAACTCATTAAGCCTCTCAAAATAAAAGGTAAGCTCTCAAACTGATACATTCATGTGAGCTGAGGTGACTTAATATACAGGGGAAGGTTCTGTAGAAAGGCAAAGTTTTAATGAGCTCTAATAGTAGAAATGGACAAACTCGCACTAGAAATAAGAGTGCTAGATTTTCAAATGGGATGGTAATTACCTTTGGGGACATAGCAGACATGGTAGATTTTTTCATCACTTTCAAGACCTTAAATGTGACTGTGCACTTCTCCATGCAATTAGTTTAGACTAAAAATTATTAATGTGACTTGGGAATTACTAGCTGAGGGTGTCTGCTCTGGCTACATCAGTGTTTTTTGCTAGTTTTAAACTTGCTCGTAATTGATCTACAGTCTTGGTCTGCAGAAAGTTCCAGAGTTCAATTTTAATGAAAGTACAAACTGCCCTTAAAATTTTGGATCACTGAAACTGGTATTGTCAGGAATAGAAATACAGCCCCTCATTGTAGTGTTTCCTCTCAGGCAGCCTTGGTTCTTTCAGTGTGGTCTCTGCTCATCCTTATCATCTGTTTCCTCACTGGACCTCCAGTGAGAGCTGGCAGAATGCTACTTTCTTGCTACTATTTGTCTGCAGCAGTTAAATGTGTGAGACTGATTCCCTGCTCCGTTACACCACTTAAGACTAGCGGAGACTTCTATGAATTCAACTGGATGCTGCTATGGTAGCGCTGGTGTGACAGAAAAGAGAATCACATCCAAACCTCTTAAACTGTACATACAGCTATGGAAGGATTGGATGACGCTAATTCAGGAGAGGTTATTCAATTCCTTCTGCAGCTGTAGATTTCAATCCACCTCTGTGCAGTATAAAAACATTTTGTTTTTAAGCTTGCTATGACAAACTGAAGACAAGCACCACAGCTATTTCAAGTACACACAGTTTGCAGTGGTGAATTACATGCAGAAATCATGTAATTATCTTTCATCCCCAAAGAGATGAGAAGGCGTAGGACATGTTCTGCTCTATGACACCTTTGTCATCTGTATTGGATTGCACTGGAATAAATGAGGTTACAATATGTCCTGTGGTGCCCTTCCCAGAGGTGGGCTTATGCCTAATAGGAAGTGACCTGTGTCATGTCTCAACAGTCCTAAAGGGAGCATCAGGGAAATCAAAGTCCTGTTTAATTATGTAAGGGGAATGTGTCTCCAAGGACCTATAATTTCCTTTTTTCCTTTCTTTTACTTGTATTGTCTCTACACTGCTTCAGTCCTGCTTGCTCTGCTGAAGAGATGCCATCCACAAGAAAAGCCCCTGTGCCATGGATCATATGAGAGTGGCGCAATGAAAAAAAAGAGGTTACCTTTGCCCCCGGAACACCTTGAATTAATGGGTTCAAAGAAAGGCCCTCAGACAGACTCTTGCTTTTCCGCTTAATTCTATCCTGTTCGGTGTTGTGTTCAGTTATTTTAATCATTATGTTTCAAGACTAAAGTAATCGTGCAGGAGAGGAGGAAATCATCCATTTACCTTCATGGATGTAGTAACATATGCTGTGGTTTTTAAGTTAACTGTACCTCTGGCTTCCTGGTGGTCCCAGCTGCAACCTAAGAAGGATATCTCCCTTCTTGGGTAGTCCTGCTGTTCTCTCCCCACAATGGGATCCCAGGCTGAGTGTGCCTGCTGTTCTCAGAGGATGCATCTCTACCATTGCACCAGACAATGAAGTGTGGCACAGAGGTGCCAAAGTCATAAATGATCTGAGCTGGTATTATCTGTTCTGTGCATCTCCATGTGGAGATTATAGCTGTGGAAAGGAGAACAGTACAGTCTTTCTAGTGCAACATGGCTCCTAAACTGCAGAAGAGCATGTTGCAGTGCTGACACAATTGAACTGCATCTGGATACAGAGCTTGTGAGGTCTCTGCTCCCTCTCTAGCATCTCTGCTCTGTGCTCCTGGCATGCACTGTGGACACATGCCCTGACTGCCTGAACAGGTCTGACTTTGTCACAGGAACCACAGTTCTAGCAGCTGGATTGCTCATGATCAATCAGGACTCGTAAACCAAATCGCTAGCTCTTCATAATAAAAACATTCAGGATTAAACCCTCATCTTAAGACAATAAGATGTCTTTTAAGCATCCATAGCTTAACATTTAGCCCCCTGCCTTTCACGAGGAGGACTTTCTAGGCCTACAGCACAGAACACCGTAAGTAGCCTGATCTACTTGATTGCAAGCTTATTCCTGTTAATAGAGACTGACTGTCCTCAAATCAGAAGCTGTTATTGACAAAGGCCTGTGAAACTAGTCAAAATACTCTATGCTTTTTCTTATGAGTATGCGCTGAGGATGTTAAACTTCAAAGGACTTATCTTCCCTATTTTGGCATAGACAATTTCTGTTAACTGCTCCTCCCTGTTTTGAGTTCCTGACGGAAGCAGTTTTTCTATCTTGCTCTTTTAGCGCTGTAGACAAAAAGTCCTTAGCTATACATACAGCTGTTAGAAAGTTCATGCAATATTTTTGGAGTTTTCCACAATTCTGGGGTGTGCGTCACACTGCATATTTACTAGACTATATCATGGAGAGCTTCGGCCTATCTACTGGCTATTTAGATTTCAAATTTTGTTACATTAGCAAGCTTTTGAAGAACACAGTGATGTAGACTACAAAGAAACTGTTCCTATGCCTTCATCCAAAGAAGGAACTATTTAAGTAAAACCAAAGATGAGTGCCTGTAGATAACAAAGGAAAAGAAACAGAAATATGACAGAAATTGCAAATCCTGTTCTGTTAATTGGGGAATTAATTGGGGAATAACGATTCAGTCTTGCTGTAAAAGACTGGTGTTTTGGGGGGGAGTGGGGGAGGATTTTATTTTATTTTTTGTTCTTTTTAACTCTGAACTAATTTGCTAATTCTGACTCCTTGCTATCTCAGCGGCAACAGAACAACTGCAAGACCCACTGACAGTGTGGCATTAGAAAGCTACAGCAAGTTTTCTCAGTTGGGAACAGGAATACTGTGTGTCATGCTGTGTTCTCAGAATGAGTTTTGAAAATCTTTCTGATGTTACATATCTTATTGTATACTTTCTCCCCTCTCTCTTCATTCAGAAGAAAGATTCGTGAGGGAACTCCACAGGAATTTTTCACATCACTCTCAGTCCGAGGGCAACTCTCAATGAAACTGCAAGAATGAACAAGGTGTCTTTTCTTCTTAGACCATTTTTTAAAGTTGAGAAGGCTTGTGGGATTATGCCCATCTGCCCACTAACAACTGTTGAGACTGACCAGCAGATTCAGGCAGATTGGCAGGAGGGCATCGGTCTCAGCTGTTATGCTCTTACAGGTTTTGGGAGAAAGTAGATGAGGAGGGGAGCTAGACAGGCCTTATTAGTGTGTCTCCACAAGAAAAAAAACAAAGCTGCAGTACAAATTTATGCCTTTTTAGACACTGGAGAGTATGCACGGGAGAGAAATCATACAATGCCCTAATGGCAAAGGATGATATAAGAAGCCCTGCCATCCTATTGGATATCAGCAAATCCAACCACAAAACATGAGTCATAGAAAAATAATTTGTTTAGCTTTACTGCCCATGCAATTGCTTGTTTATAGTGAGACAACTGCTGTAATTTGCTTTAGTGGGGATTCTGAGAATGCAGAAAGGCATTTCCATTCATTTTGGGACTACAGGGCACTGCTGATATTTTTGAACAGCTTGTTTTTGTTGTTTCTGACCTTACTGCTGCTTTATATTTACTCCTTTCTCCCAAGGTGTATTTGCCCAACCCCACACCTCCAATAGCTTCCTTTCCCTGCAGGAGTTATGCTTTGTTCTCCCATGTGACATATTCAGAGGATGCGGAGGTGGCTCTCCATTCCTCTGCCCTAGAGAGACCATCAGATTTTCCATTCTGGGTCTCCTTATCAGCAGGGATTTTCCACCCTGTCAGACTGGTGAGTTCAATAGCAAAGGAGAGAATTGTGAAGTGACACCCAATACTACATACTAAAGTCTTTGCCTGCAAAGAGTCTGGCTGACCAGATGTTTAAGGGCCTGTGTGAAGTTACAAGTCARGAGACTCAAGATAAAGGGGAAAATATCTCTGAATATTGACTTTAAAAATAATGTACATCTTTTATGTGAAGTGGTACTGTAATTGTGAAACTATGCTCCTGGGACAAGAAGGAATGTTAGACAATTTGAAATTTGGCAGCACAAACACTCCCAAAGACTCTGAGGGAAAGGCGTAAGGAGAAGGGAGGGGGAGAGTGCAGAAAGGGGGAAGCTGTAAGAGGAGCATAAGAGCATATGAGGATAATGATGCTCCCTCCCCATCAGCTGGTCCTTTTGGGCAGGTCATCTTCAGCCCTCAGAGAGAGATCAGAAAACCCAGAGAGAGTGTTTATGTGCAAGTCCCTGCTATGTGCCCTCAGTGGCACAGTCATGGTCCAACAACGATGGTCCTCCCAGAGAAGCTGCTCTCTGGAGCAGGTTGCATGACACTGTGTGGTGTTCTTCCTGCATGTTTTTAACAAACTTCATTCATTAAATCTCTGTTCTGGATTTTTTTTTTCTTTTTTTGTAGCCACTTCAGATTCCCACAAGGGTAAATCAAGGGTGTTTGAAGCATGGATTTTTGGTGTGGCTTTTCACAGAAAATCATGGCTGATTACAACATCAAAAGGGGGAAATAAAAAAATCTCAAGACACTGGCATGCCAACAGGTGTGGTTTGGGTTCCAATTTATTACCCAGATAATGCCTTTTAGTGGTAGGTGTGAAATGTTTGGAAGTATTGGCCTGAACAGCCATACGACTAAAAGTTCCTCCACAGCCTGATGCCCTTGTTGACAATCTGTTTATTCAGTCTCTCTGCTTAGGAATGGAAGCACTTCGCAGGGTTATCACTACTAATCAAAAATGAGGATGCCATTCATATTGTACCTGTTGAGTAAGAAGAGACTGTAGTCTTCCTTAAACTGGTATGAAATTCACTACTTTTTTTAATGGAAAGAAAATAAATCAGAGGACTTTTTAGTATGATTAATAATCGAAAGCAGTGGCATGTTTGGCATCTGCACACAATTTCTGGTAACAACCCAGCAAATCAGAATCTTGTTAGGAAAAAAACTATTAACAATAACATCTCCTTATTAGCACAACTTTGAGATAAAAAGTGTTAATACTTTTCCTCTAAGAATAGTTTGAGGAAAGAATATTTTCTAATTATTTATCTGAGGAGAACACTGTTAGATATTAACTAAAAAACTCCTTGTACAGATTATAGGTGTGCTGAAAATATGCTTACTTTATTATCTGTAATTTTGGTCAACCAACCTACTGTACTGTAAACTGGTGTTTTGATGACTGTCAGTAATTCTATTGCAAAGACAATATTGGATCTGCGGTAGTTCTTCTTACTGAAAATTTATTTGCAGTTTAAAACCAAACGGTCAACTTGATGCATGTAAGTATTAAAAATCCCCTTTGGTCCTTGATGTCGTACAGGAATAATAACCAGTATTTATTTTTCTCCAACTTAATTTTGATACAGAAATGCTATTTCAGAATGCCTTCTCTTTGTGGTGCTTTCTTCTCTTAGTCATCTTCTGGGCTTCTGGAGGTCAATGCTGTGCATTTGGCTTGATTTGCACAACAGTTCCTTAAGGCTAGTAAGTTCTGTTTCTCCGCACAGATGCTCCTAATCACCTTGAAATGGCAATAAATATCAGCTCATAAATTAATTACTTGCATCTGCCTACCAGTATTAGAGTCAGTTTGGTAGATGCCACCTGTGGGAGATTTTTTATTCTTTTCTTCTACGTGACAAATATGGGTAGATAATCCAAGACACTTCAAATAACTGGTCAGGGAATTGCTTATTTCCCCATGAAAAGATTTTGATAAATGAAAATGCTTGATTTTTATGAAAATCAAAAAACCCTAAAAGGTCACGAATCCCCAAACTATTTAGGGATTTTCTTTAAGGGGAAAAACAGATCTTTTAATTAAAAGTTCTGCATTTTTACTTTTTTTTACCAATGCAGTTCCTTTAAAAAAAAATTTCTTTTCATGGTGGCTTCAGCCAACTTCAATTTATGAGCTCCTCCATATGAAAAAATGTATCTAAATATCTTGGGGTTTGTTTTGGGGGGTATTTTTATAAGGTTACACTGAAGAATGTATTTATTTTACAATTTTTGAAAAACTGAAAGTTATCAAAGTTAGCTAACAGAGGCAGCGAACAGACGCAGCAGTTTGCACAGCAGTGTTTGGGCTCTGACTAGACCTTGAGGATCTTGTTGGAAGTTGTGGGCTTTCTGAGGACCCCTGAGGAACTAGAAGGTGATTGCTGTGACCAGGAAAGGGGAAGCTAGGCAAGGACAGCTGCAGGAGGCCTTGACTTCTCCTAGGAAAAGCTCTAGCTAGGAGTGGCTGCTGCTAACGAGCTCTCTTGATTGCCCCTGACCAGAGGGAGTTGGGGCCTTTGATCCCGGTGGCCCTTGATTAGGACAGGTCAAGCACCCTCTTAGCTAGTGCTAGGGAGAGGCCTGTATAAGAGCCAGGCCT
>NW_020448229.1:10627-12249 GCF_003343035.1 Apteryx rowi | reverse complement strand
TGGGGCAGGAATAGGGGATTTGGGGCAGGAATGGGCAGTTTTGGAGCAGGAAGAGGTAAATTGGGGTAAAGAGAAGCGATCAAGGTAGAAAGAGGAGTTTTGAGGCAGGAATGGGGGGGGTTGGGGGCAGGAAGCAGTTCCGTGGGGTAAAATGAGGCGATCAGGGTAGGAAGAGGGACGCTGGGGCAAGACTAGGGGATTTGGGGCAGGAAGGGGGGATTTAGGGCAAGAATAGGGGGCTTTGGAGCAGGAAGGGTGTGTTGGGGCAGGAAAGGGTTAGCTGGGAGTGGGGAAAAATGGATTGGAGCAGGAATGGGGAGCATTGGGGTAGGAATAGGGGGATTTGGGGTAGGAATGAGGGGATTTGGGGCAGGAAGGGGGGAATTTTGGTTAGGAATGGGGAGTGTTAGGACAGAAAGAGGAGATTTGGGGTAGGAAAGGGGAATTTGAGGTAAGAAAAGGTGATCAGGACAGGAAGGAGACATTTGGGGCAGGAAGGGGGAGCGCTGGCTCAGGAAAAGCGATTTAAACTAAAACGGGGTTAGTTGGGGTGAAAATAAGTGATTGGGGCAGAAAAAGGCAGTTTTGGGTGAAGAAAAGGTTAATTGAAATTTAAAAAAAAAGGATGTTTGGGACAAGCAGTGAGGGGATTTGGGGTTAGAAAAGGTGATGGGGCAGGAAAGGGGAAATTGGAGCAGAAAGAGGGATAATAAGGTGGAAAAAGGTGCCTGGAAAAAAAATGGGGTTTAAGGATATAATTAGACAATTCGGGTATAAAAAGATGATTAAGAAGGAAGTATTGGGGGTAGGAAAGGGGGATTTGGGGGCAGGAGCGGGGCTTCAGGGCAGAAAAAGGAAAGAAGAGCAGGAAAAAGTGTTAGGGAGCGAAGGAAGAGCAGGGGGGAAGGATTTGGGAAGGGAGCAATAAAGGGAATTGGGGTAGGAAAAGGGCAAATGGGGCAGAAAGGGAGGAGCTGGGACAGAAGGGAGGGGGAGTTGGGGCAAAAAAGGGGGAATTCTGGCAGAAAAGGGAGATTTGGGGTAGAAAGAGGAGAATTGGGGTTGAAAAGGGAGAATTGGGGTAGAAAGGAAGGGGAAAATGAAACAAAAAAGGGAGAAAAATGGAGTGGAAAAAGGGGGAAGTGGGGCAGGAAAGAAGAAGAATTGGGGTGGAGAGAGAGGAACTGGGGTGAGAAAGGGGGAATTGTGGCAGGAGAGGAGAAAGGGGGCAGAAAGAAGGGGGGGAGCAGGGGGTCGAAAAGGGGGGGATCGGGGGCAGGAGGAGGAAACGGGAGGTAGAAAAGGGGGGGATCGGGGCAGCAAGGAGGGAGCGGGGGGGCAGGAGGGGGGGTCACAACCCCCAAATCTCCCCCCCCCCCCATCGCAGGCCGCTCGCCGTCGCCGGGCCATGGAGGAGGAGGAGGAGAAGCCGCGGCCCCCGGGGCGGGAGGACCCGGCGGGGCCCGGCGAGGACCCGGGGCGCCCCGGCGAGGCCCCCCCCGAGGCCGAAGGCTGCCAGCGGGGCCCCCTCTGCCCCGGGCAGGTCATCATGGTAAGGGACAGCACCCGGGGGGGGAAGGTTGGGTTTGGGGGGGAGGCCCGGACGCCTGGCCCCCCCCCCC
>NW_020448229.1:7073-8265 GCF_003343035.1 Apteryx rowi | reverse complement strand
GCCCGCCGCCGCCGCCTGCCTTCCCCGCTCGCCCGACCTCGATATTTATGACCCTTTCCACCCCACGGACGAGGACAACGCCGGCGGCGACTTCGCCTACGGCGCCTCGCCCCGCAAAGAGGCCGAAGGGCGGCAGGACCAGAAGTACGACCCCTTCGACCCCACCGGCTCCAACCCCAGCTCGTCCCGCAGCAGCCCCAGCCCCGACGACGAGGAGGAGGAGGAGGACGACGAGGAAGATGAGGAGGACGACGACGACGACGAGGACGACGAGGCGGCCGCCGCCGCCGCCCGGCCCGACATGTCGCACAGCATCAGCCGCATCTCGGAGACGTTGGCCGGCATCTACGACGACAACAGCCTCAGCCAGGATTTCCCGGGCTCCGAAAAAGGCCCGGAGGAAGCGGAACCCAGCTCCAGCCCGGCGTCGCGGCCGCCGCGACCCGACAAAGCGCCCGCCGAACCCTCCGAGCCCAAAGAGCAGCCGCCGGGAGCCGACTCGACGCTGCCGGAGGAGGAAAACGCCTCGGAGCAGTCGGACGGAGCCGAGCCGGAACCGCGGCGGCGCGTTTTCGTCGTCGATTTGGCAGCCAAGAGCCGCTCGGAAGCCGAGGCCAATCCCAAGCTGGAAGGAAAAGTGTCGCTGGAGGTGGTGACGGCGGGCAACCCCAAAGCGCCGGCGCGGGGCGAGAAAGGCGCCAAGAGCGGGCGGCACCGGGCCGGGCGCCGGGCGCCGCTCGACTGGGGAGGCGCCGAAGGCGACTCGGAGATCGAGGAAGGCGAAATCGTGCAGCCCGAGGACGAGCGTTACAGCCCCATCCGGCTTTTCCGGAGCCGGTGCCGGGCCGCCGAACCGCGGGCGCTGCGGTTGCCCGAGGGCGACGATTTCCTCTCGCTTCACGCCGATTCGGACGAGGAGGCCGCGCTGCAGGTGGACTTCGGCGACAGCCAGCCCGACCCGCGCTGGAAAGGGGCCGATTTGCGGCGCAAGATCCTCACGCAACGGCGCGAACGTTTCCGGCCTCCTTCGCAAACCCGGTCGGCTTCCAGTTCGGGATCGCGGAAGAAAAGCAAACGCTCGCGGGAACGCAAAGCGCCCAAAGAACCTCGGGCGCCTTCGTGGCCGGCTAAAAAAGCTTCCGAATCGCGCTCCAAATCCAAAGAGCGCCGGCGTTCCCGTTCCCGCCACCGC
>NW_020448229.1:3672-5858 GCF_003343035.1 Apteryx rowi | reverse complement strand
AAGGAGCCCGGCGGCAAGGCCAAGAAAGCCAAGACGGTGAAGGCCAAGACGGGCCTCAAGAAGACCAAGGGCGCCGGCGGCAAGGCCAAGGGCGCCGGCGAGGCCAAGAAGAAGAAGAAAACCAAACCCAAGGGCTCGCTGAAGAAATCCAAAGCGGACAGTTGCAGCCAAGGGGGGGGCGGCAGCCCCCCGCTGCGACCCCCCGCCAAGGACGAGGCGCCCTGGGCCGGCGCGGAGAAGACGCCCGGCGGCGCCAAACCGCCGAGCCCGGCTAAGCCGCCTCCGCCGCCGGCGCCGCCGGCCGAGCAGGAGCTGACGCCCGACTCGCAGACCGTCGACAGCAGCTGCAAGACGCCCGACGTCTCCTTCCTCGCCGAGGAGGAGGCCGGTGACGGTGACGGTGGCGGCGGGTGCCGGGGTGGCCGCGGAGGCGCCGCCGGGGGAGCCGCAAGCCGACAGCCGCTCGGAGGCCAAGGAGGAGCCGGGGAGGCCTCTGCCGCCGCCGCCGCCCGCCGCCGCCCCCCTGGCCTGGAACCTGCCCGGCGGCGTCGACTGCACCACCAGCGGCGTCCTGGCACGTAGGTGGCACCGGGGTGGTGGCGTCGCCATCGGGGCGATGGTATCGCCGTCGCGAGGGCGGTAGCACCATCGGGTTGGTGGTGTGGCTGTTGGGGCGGTGGCGTCACCATCACGAGGGTGGCATCGCCGTCAGGGCAGTGGCGTTGCCATCACAAGGGTGGCGTCACCGTCAGGGTGGTGGTATCACCATCAGGGTAGTGGCATCGCCATCACAAGGGTGGCGTCACTGTCAGGGCAGTGGCATCGCCATCGCGAGGGTGGCGTTGCCATCACAAGGGTGGCATCACCATCGCGAGGGTGGCGTTGCCATCACGAGGGTGGCATCGCCATCAGGGTGATGGTATCGCCATCACAAGGGTGGTGTTGCCATCAGGGTGGTGGCGTCGCCATCACGGTGTCATCACTGTCAGGGCAGTGGCATCGCCATCCTGAGGGTCGCATTGTCATCAGGGTGGTGGCGTTGTCATCATGGGCCTGGCGTTACCGTCCAGGCAGTGGCATCACCATTGAGGTGGTGGCATCGCTGCCAAGGAGGTGGCATCACCATTGGGGTGGCTGCCAAGAAAATGGCATCGCTGTCAGGGTGGTGGCATTGCCATCATAAGAGTAGCATCACCGTAAAAGTGGTGACATTGCTATCACAGGGGTGGCATCGCCATCAGGGCGGTGGCATTGCTGTCAGGGCAGTGGCATCGCCGTCAGGGTGGTGGCATTGCCACCGAGGGAGGTGCCATCGCCATCAGGGCCGTGGCGTCACCATTGCAGGAGCGGCATTAGCATCAGGAGGGTGGCATTGCCGTCGGGGGGTGGCATTGCTGTCAGGGACGTGGCATCAACACCGCGGGGGTGGCGTTGCCATCAAGGAAGTGTTTTTGCTGTCAGAAGGGTGGCATTTCCATCGCAGGGGTGGTGTGGTCATCAGGGGTGGTGGCATTGCCATCGCAGAGGTGGCATCGCCATCACAGGGGTGGTGTGGTCATCAGGGGTGGTGGCATCACCGTCATGGGGGTGGCATCACCATTGCAGGGGTGGCATGGCCACCAGGGGAGATGGCATCACCATCATGGGGGTGGCGTCACCACCACAGGGGTAGTGTGGCCATCAGGGGTGGTGGCATCACCATCACGGGGGTGGCATCACCACCACAGGAGTGGCGTGGCCATCAGGGGTGGTGGCATCACCGTCATGGGGGTGGCATCACCATTGCAGGGGTGGCGTGGCCATCACGGGGGTGGCATCACCACCACGGGGGTGGCATGGCCATCAGGGGTGGTGGCGTCACCATCACAGAGGTGGCATCACCCCCACAAGAGTATCGTGGCCATCAGGGGTGGTGGCATCGCTGGCACGGGGGCAGCAGCACCGTTGGGGGCGACCTCGCCGTTGCGGGGGCGGCATCGCCACCGGGATGGTGACATCGCCGCCACGGGGACATCCGTCACCCCTTTTTCTTCTCCCCCCCACCCACCACGCAGTGACAGCTCTGCTCTTCAAGATGGAGGAGGCCAACCTGGCGAGCCGGGCCAAGGCGCAGGAGCTCATCCAGGCCACCAACCAGGTGGGGACACGGCGAGGGGGACAACAGGGACGTCACCCACCCCATGGGG
>NW_020448229.1:0-3257 GCF_003343035.1 Apteryx rowi | reverse complement strand
GCTCCCGCGGCCACCGCCGCCGTGGTGGTGGCCCCGGGCGGTGGTGGCCCCGGACCCCTCTACGGCGCCTCGTCCGAAGCCGGCAAGAGGGACGGGAGCGTCAGCTCCGAGGGACGCGGCGACACCGATAAGGTGGGTGGGGACGCGGACGCGAGGGGGGGGGACAGGACGACACGGGGTGTCCCGTGGTGATGGGGGACCGGGGAGGGACACGGGGTGGCCTCAGGTGACAAGGACATCCCGTAGGAACCGGGGGAACATGGAGCATCCTGCGGTGCCGGGGACGTCTTGTAGGGACCAAGGGGATGTGGGGCATCGTGCGGCGACGGGGACGTCTTGTAGGGACCAGGGGGACGTGGGGCATCGTGCGGTGACGGGAACATCCCGCAGGGACCGGGGTGGCACGGGGCGTCCCGTGGTGGCAGGATGCGTGTGGCAGAAGCATCCCCAGGTGACACAGGGTGTCTCGCGGTGACAGGGACTGAGGTGACACAGGGTGTTTCATGGTGACAGGAATACGCATGGCAGAAGCGTCCCGTGGGGACTGGGGGGAGATGGGGTGTCCCATGGGGACAGGGACATCCTACAGGGATTGGGGTGACAAGGGATGTCCTGCGGTGATGGGGACGCGCGTGATGGCGTCCTGCAGGGACTGGGGCGACACGGGGCGTCCTGCGGTGACGGGGACACGTGTGACGGGAGTGTCCCGTGGTGGCGCTCGTGGGGACGTGCGTGATGGGTGTCTCACGGGGGTGATCACGGGGACGCGCGTGACACGGCGTCCCACGGCGGCGCTGATGCTTGTGACAAGGCTGATGCTGGTGGGGACGGCTGGGACGCGATGTCCCGGGGCGCTGGTGGCGCTGGGGACACTGGTGACAGGGATGTCCTGAGCTGGAGGTGGTATTTGGGACACCAGTCGTGGGTGTCCTGAGTTGGAGGTGGCTCTGGGGACACCGGTGACGTGGATGTCCCAAGTTGGAGGTGGCGCAGCCCTGGTGCTGGTGACATCTTCTGTCCCTAGCAGGCACGGCGGTGACGGGGACATCCCGTGTCGGTGGCATCCTGTGTCGGTGGCGGTCGCGGCAGTGACGTCCCGTGTTATTGGCGGTCACAGCGGTGACAGGGACAGCCCGTAGCGCTGACAGTCAGGTGCAGCGGTGACGTGGCATGTTGGTGGCAGGCACAGCGGTGACGTCCCGTGTTGGTGGGCACGGTGGTGACAGGGACATCCTGGGTCGGTGGAGGTCGCAGCAATGACAGGGACATCCCATGTCGTTGGTGGGCACGGTGGTGACAGGGACATCTCATGTCACTGGTGGGCACAGTGGTGACGGGGACATCCCATGAGATTGGTGGTTACGGTGGTGATGGGGACATCCCATGTCATTGGGCATGGTGGTGACGGGGACATCTCATGTCGTTAGTGGTTAGAGTGGTGATGGGGACATCCCGTGTCATTGGTGGTCACGGTGGTGATGGGGACATCCCATGTGATTGGTGGTCATGGTGGTGATGGGGACATCCCATGTCACTGGTGGGCACAGTGGTGACGGGGACATCCCATGCCACTGGCCATGGTGGTGACGGGGACATCTCATGTCATTAGTGGTTACAGTGGTGACGGGGACATCCCATGAGATTGGTGGTTACGGTGGTGATGGGGACATCCCATGTCATTGGGCATGGTGGTGACAGGGACATCTCATGTCATTAGTGGTTAGAGTGGTGATGGGGACATCCCATGTCATTGGTGGTCACGGTGGTGACAGGGACATCTCATGTGATTGTTGGGTACAGTGGTGATGGGGACATCTCATGTCATTGGGCATGGTGGTGACGGGGACATCCCGTGAGATTGGTGGTCACAGCGGTGACAGGGACATCCCGTGTGATTGGTGGGTACAGTGGTGATGGGGACATCCCATGGTGATGGGGACATCCCATGCTGGTGGTCACAACAGCGAGAGGGACATCCCGTATCGGTGGTGGTCACAGCGGTGACAGGGACATCCTGTGGTGGTCATAGTGGTGACGGGGACGTCCCGTGTCATTGGCGGGCACGGTGGTGATGGGGACATCCCCTGTTGGTGGGCATGGTGGTGACACCCCATGGTGGTCACAGCGGTGAGGGAGACATCCCGTGTTGGTGGCGGTCACAGCGGTGACAGGGACATCCTGTGGTGGTCATAGTGGTGACGGGGACATCCCGTGTCACTGGTGGGCACGGTGGTGATGGGGACATCCCCTGTTGATGAGTACGGTGGTGACACCCCATGGCGGTCACAGCGGTGAGGGAGACATCTCATGTCGGTGGCGGTCACAGCGGTGGCAGGGACAATCCCGTGTTGGTGGTCACAGCGGTGGCGGGGGCATCCCACGTCATCGGCGGGCACGGCGGTGACGGGGACGCCGTCCCTGTTGGCGAGCACCCCGTGGCCGTCACGGCGCTGAAGGAGACATCCCGCGTCACCGGCGGCCACACYGGCGACACCCCGCGGCGGTGACAACAACCTCCCCCGGCGCCAAGGCCCCGGCCACGAACCCAACGGTGACGGGAACCCATCCCACGTGGCCTCCTCCTCCTCAATCCGGACGCCCGTCCTCGCCCTGGACACGGTGTCCCCTCCGCGGACGCGCGTCACCGCCCCGCAGCCGCGTGTCCCCCGCTCACCCCCCTGCCCCCCCCGGTGTCCCCGCAGTACCTGAAGAAGCTGCACACGCAGGAGCGGGCGGTGGAGGAGGTCAAGTTGGCCATCAAACCCTACTACCAGAAGAAGGAGATCACCAAGGACGAGTACAAGGACATCCTGCGCAAAGCCGTGCACAAGGTAGGGCGAAAGAGAAGGGGGGGGGAAGGTCCTGGGGGGGGGGGGTCCCCGACCCGCTGACACCCCCCCCTTGTCCCCAAAAAAGATCTGTCACAGCAAGAGCGGCGAGATCAACCCGGTCAAGGTGAACAACCTGGTGAAGGCCTACGTGCAGCGCTACAAGTACTTCCGGAAGCGGGGCCGGCGGGTGGAAGAGGAGCCCGGGGGGCCCCCCAAAGAGCTGGGGGGGCCCTTGGACAAAGCCCCCCTGCCCATGCCCCCGCTCTGAGCCTTTCTTGGGGGGCCCCCCCCCAAAAAAAACCACAAAAAAACACAAAAAAACGGGCCCTTCTTTGCCCCAAAAAACCACCCCAACGGACTCGGTTTTACTCTGTAAATACGCGCTGGAGACGGGGGACCCCCCCCTTCCCCCCCCCCACTCCACGT
>NW_020448228.1:10764-12088 GCF_003343035.1 Apteryx rowi | reverse complement strand
CCTCTTCCTCCTCCTCGGGGGCCGCGTTGTCCTTTTTTTTCCCCCCCCTCCTTTCTCCTCCTCCGTCTCCAACTCCAGGCCTGTAATTTCGCGGCTTCGGGGCTGCCGCCAGCTGCGGGGAGAAGGGCTGCGCGCGCGCGCCGGAGCGGAGAGCGGCCGGGCGGCGCCGGGGCCAGGGCGCTGCGGGGGGGGGGCGTCCGCGCTGACCCCCTTCCTCCTTCCCCTTCCCCTCCTTGCAGAGCACCAGTTCTGCGGCGGAAAACTGGAGAAGCCCCAGGGAGGCCTCAAGACGCCGAACTGGCCCGAGGAAAACTACCCGGCCGGAATCAGCTGTTCCTGGCACATCGTGGCCCCCAAGGACCAGGTGGGGCCGGCGCCGCCGCCGGGGGTGGGGACGGGGACGCACGCATGGAGGGGGGGGAACGTGCCGGGGCTGACCGGGCCTCTCCGGCGCCGCTCCAGGTGATCGAGCTGAYGTTCGGGAAGTTCGACGTGGAGCCGGACACCTACTGCCGCTACGACTACGTGGCCGTCTTCGACGGCGGCGAGACGGACGACTCGCGGCGCCTGGGCAAGTTCTGCGGCGAGGCGCCTCCTGGGTGAGCCGGCGCTCCCTTCTCCTCGCGCTCTTCCTCCTCCTCCTCCTCGCCACCGCTGAGCGCGTTCTCCTCGCTCCCCGGCAGCCCCATCGTGTCGGCCGGGAACGAGCTGCTGGTGCAATTCGTGTCCGACCTCAGCGTCACGGCCGACGGCTTCTCTGCTTCCTACGCCATGAAGAGCCGCTCCGAGGCGGCTGGCCCGGCCCCGGAGCCCAAACTGCCTCCGGCTGGCGGCATCTTCCCCGGCACCAAGCCCAAGCCCAAGCCGGTGCCGCCGCCGCCGCCGGGAAAGGGCCCCAAGGATCCCGGCCCCATGGCCAAGGCGGCCCCAGAGCCGCCCAGCGCCGCGGTGCCAGGTAAGCGGGTGCCGGTGGCGGCGGCGGCGACGTCGGTGGTGCCGGCGCAGCCCCGGCTTAGCCTCGGCTCCTCTCTCGCAGTGGCCACCGAGTGCCCGCAGCGGTGCCGCCGGACGGGGACGATGCAGAGCAACTTCTGCGCCAGCGATTTCGGTGAGGAGGAGGAGGAGGAGGAGGTGGGCTGGGGGGAGCCCCGACGGCCAGGCCGGGCCTCACCGCGCTCTTCTCCCCGCAGTGGTCACGGGCACGGTGAAGACGGTGTCACGTGAGGCCGGCGCCGGCGCCTGGGCCGTGCTCTCGGTGCTGCAGGCCTACAAGGCGGGGGGGCTGAGCCTGCCGCAGCCGGCCAAGGGCGCCGCGCTGCGCCTC
>NW_020448228.1:8086-10379 GCF_003343035.1 Apteryx rowi | reverse complement strand
TGGGGGGATGCGTCCCGGGCAGGCGGCCCTCGTGCAAGCCGCAGTGGGGGGAGCGGACGGGCCCCCTTGCATGAGGGCCGCCACGTCGCCGGGCAGCTGCAAGAAACAGCCGAGTCCACCCCCCCCCGCCGCCATTCCCCCCTTTGGGGAGACGGGAAAGGGCCCCCCCACCCCTTACAGGGCCCCAGCGGCGGGGCCCAGGCAGCCCGGTGCCCCCCGCCCTGTCTATAGCAGGTCCCTATGGGGCCGCTGCCGGTTCTGGGTGCCGCGGCTCCTTTAAGAGTGGCCCGAAGGGGTGGGGCCTGGCGGCTGCCGGGGGCGTGGCGTGGCGCCAGCAGGCGGCAGGGGCGGAGCCTGGTGCCAGTCGGGGGCGGGCTGGTGGGAGGTGTGGGGCCTGGCGCCAGTCGGGGGAGGGCGGGCTGTCAGCTGGGGGGCGTGGCCTGGTGCCAGCAAGCGGGAGGGGCGTGGCCTGTCTTCAGTCGGCGGGGGGCGTGGCCGAGGCGCCGTGGGCGTGGCCAGGGCGGTGCAAGGGAGGCGGGTCGATGCGCGCGGGGTTTTAAACCTGCCGCGGGGGCAGCGCTGCTGCAGCGGCGCCGGGTCCCGGGGCCGGTCATGGGTCCTAGTGCCGGTCCCAGGGCCGGTACCGGGGCCCGGCGCAGCCTTCCCAGTGCCAGGATGGGCCATCGCGGGTCCCCCCGCGCAGGTGCCAGTGACACTGTGCTCAGCCTCCGAGCCCGGGGGGGGGTATTTAAACACGTTAATTAACCCGCTTGTTATTTAAGCGGCCACCGGCTGCGTGGCAGCATGGTCGGAGCCACGTCCCTGCGATCGGCACAGGGGGAAGGACCCAGGCGTTCGGGGCCGAGCACGGAGGCGGTGGAACTCCGCAGGGATAACTACGGCACGGGACACACGGGGGATGATCCCAGCGGGAGTGGAAGCAGCGGCGGTCGGGGCTCTTTAATGGCCAGGGGGGCCGGGGGGCTCAGCCGCCCGCCGCACCAGCTCCAGGGCTTCCCGGAGGAAATCCCGCTGGCAGGGCGRCAGCAGCAGGGCCCCCGCGGCCTCCGTCACCTCGGCCAGGTGCCCRGCCGGCGTGGTGCAGCCCCGCACCTGCTGCAGGTACTCGCGGCACACCTGGGCCCCCGCCGCGGCGGGGAGGTGGCGGGGGTCGGGGTGGGGGGCAGCGTGGTGCGGGGGAGGGCTCACGTCCTTGACGTCGCGGCGCAGCGGCAGGCGGAGGGGCCGAGGCCACCGCGGAGGAGGAAGAGGGTGCCGCCGTGGTCGAGGACGAAGGGGTGCTCCTCGGTGGGCAGCGGCTTGCGGTAGCCGCACGAGAGCGGCAGGGCGGCCCACTCGCCGAGGCAGTGCCGGCGGCCGCCCAGCGCCTGGAAGTAGAGCCCCTTGGTGCCTGGGGCAGGCGGCGGGTCAGCAGGGTGCCCACGCGCCCCCCGTCTCCTTCTCCTCCTCCGGCAGGGCTGGACTCACAGCCAAGGATGGCGGCTCTCTTCTAGGGCCCGGCGGCGGGGCCCAGGCAGGGGCAGAGGCGGCGGCAGGCACCGCGCCAGGCAGCCTCGCTGTCGCGCATCCGCCGCAGGTAGCGGCAGTTCTGGCCCAGCGCCGCCATGTCGCGCAGCGGCAGGAAGGATGTGATGCGCTCCAGCTGCGGGGAGCGGGGCACGACGGTGCCTCCGAGCGCCTGCCGCGCATGAGCCGCCCCCCCCCTCCGCTCCGGCTAGGCGATTTTGCTGCCCCCCCTTATCCCACCTTGCCCTCCCCACCCCGCTCTACGGCCCCCCATGGGGCAGGCGCTGGATGGCGGCGGTGCCCGGCTGCTCCTCGCTGGGCATTGCTGCTGCCGCGGGCTGGGGGTTGCTGTGGGGCTGTGGGGAGGGTGTGGGGTGAGCAGTGGGTGCTGTGCAGMAGCAGGGCACAAGAGGGTGCTGGTGCCCCACGGCTGCGCCCGTGGGGTGCAGGGCGGTGGTGGTGGCCACCGTGGGGCTGGGCCTGCGGGCACCCTGCTGAGCCCCTGCCCTCCAGCGCCTGCCACCGGCTTTCCTGACCCATGGCGATGGGGCTGGATGCCCCATCCCGTCCCCTCCCGCGGTGCCACAGTGACCCCCCTGCACTGTGGCGACTGCCCCCTGCCCCATGGCACCCCTTCCTGCCCCACCACCCTGCCCCCTGCCCCATGACACCTCTTCCTGCCCCACAGCCCTCCTCAGTGACCTCCTGGCCCCTCTTCCCTGACTCCCTGCTGCTCCCGCCCCACTCCTTGCCCTGCCCCCCCCCC
>NW_020448228.1:0-5566 GCF_003343035.1 Apteryx rowi | reverse complement strand
CCCCGCTCTTCCCCCCCCCCGTTAGCTGCCACCTGTTTGTTGTGTGAACCTCTGCGGTTTCGCCCCGCTCCGTTCCACTCCGCTCCTCCCCTCCGCGCTGCGATCGCGAAGCCGGAGCCGCTGCCAAGCCAAACCTCCGCTCCGGGAGCTTCCTCGCTACAATGAACTTTTGACGGGACGCTGGGGGCGCGACGCGAACACTCGCCCTTTTGTGCCGCCGCTCAATCGGGCCTTTCAGCAGAGCCCGTCGCCTTCTCATATCAAATCCCCCCCCCGCCGCCACCCCGGAGCGCCGAGCCGGGGATAATGCGGCAGCGGGATAATGCGGCCGGGACTGGCGTGATCCCCGCGGGCAGCTCGGGGCAGAGCCGAGCTCCCAAAACCGGTGGGACCGTCCCCGTAAACAAATGGGCTCGTTTGCAAAGCAAAGGTTGCCGGGCCTGCGGCGTTCCGCGCYGGCTAAAACGAGCGAGCGGCTTCGTGGATACGCGGCACCCCCCTTCCCCAGCTCCGGAGGGATCGGAGCGCCTGGTTCGGCCRCGTCGCTCGCGCCGGGGACCCCGTTGGGCCAGGAGGGAGAAAGATCCCCAAAAAAACAACCTGGCCGAGTTGGGAAAAGAAGGTGGCTGGTTTCCGGGGCAGCGGAGAGGAGCCCTGGCAGGGCCCCCCTGGAGCAAAGCTTCCGTCGCCGCTTTCGCTCCGTCCCGAGACGTCATGGGAAAACTGGCTCCGTAACTCAGGGTGAATCTGGGACCCGCCATGCTGGCYGGGGCTGATCCGTGATCCAATGGGAGCCGGAGCCGGGCCGGCGGCTCCCCTCCACCCTCTGCCTCGGTTTCCCTCCCCACCCGGCGCGGCGTTGGGATCGCCGGAGTTGGATTTTGACCCCGGAGCGGCTGCGGGGGCCGGGGCGGAAAACGGAGGGGGCCGGGCACGGCGCCTCCCTGCTTTCGCTTCCCCCTTTGGTTTCCCCTTCCGGCCGCTGCGCCGGAGCCGGGCAGGGCCGCGTCCCGAACCGTCCCCCCCTCCCCGAGCCCGGGCGCCGCTCGTGCCTTTTCAGGGTCGTCCCGGGAATTCAGGATCCAAATACGGGAATAAAAACGTTCCTCCCCCGTCGGCCTCCTCCCCGATGTGTCCGAGCGGGCCGAAGCTCGCTCCTGCTTCCGGCTGTGCTCCGGGTGCTCCCGCGGCGCTGGGGCGGGAGTCGGCTTCAGGCCGGGTTTTGGGGCGTTTGTCCCCGTGTTCGGACCACGCCGTAACCGATGGCAACGCGCCGAGCCGAGCCGGTCCCTCGATCCCTCGCGTTGCGCGGCAAAAGCCTCCGGGTTCCGAGCGTCCTGCAGCTCTTCCCGTGATTTCTTTTGCTCCGTTTCTGCCGGACGCCGACGGTCGCTTCTCCCGAGCGGCGATCCCAAAGCACCGTGGTTACGGAAAACCCTCCCGTCCCGGGATTCGGCCTCGAGGTGAGGGGCTGCAGGCCCCGCTCCGAACCGGCATCGCTCCTGGACCTCGGCAGGGACCTTTGGGAAACCTTCCCTCGAACTCGTCTGGTGGAGTGCTGGGAACRGCCTCATCCCGCCTTGGGACGTGGGAAAAACTCGGATCCTGCCGCGAGCGCCGGCAGCTGGAAAGCCCGAGTCTCCGGAGGGTTCGTCTTCCACGAATCCGAAGTATTTTAGCAGTTGTCGCCGGCCTCGGCAGCCGGCGTGTTCCCCTCGCGCTTCCGAGCGGGATGTAATACTGCTTCCAAGCGCGTTGATCGTTTCCCGMTATTTAAAGCAAAAAACACCAAACCGTGGCGGCTCTGAGAGCATCCCGGAGCGCCTCCTGCCGGGAAAGGCGCCGGCGCCCCGCGGGCTCCCGACTCCTCGGAGAGGAGGAAGAGTCGGAACCTGGGAGAAAGAGAGAGAAACACCACCAAATTGTTGTTTTTTTCCCCCGAATGAGGGCGATTAACCGCTGGAGCAAACTCCCAGAAGGAAGGGGAGGATTTTGGAGCTGTCGATGGATTGGCATCCGATCCGGAGACCCTGGCAGAGCGAGCCGGGAATCCCTCGGAGACCGGGGGGCTTCCCCAGCCCGGCTGCCCTCTGTTTCGGATCCGGGAGGCCGCGTCTCCCCGTTACCGCCGTCCCTCCCCGGATAATAGAGCGTTTCCTATTGCCGCTTCCCGGATAAGAGACGGACCCTCGCTGCTCTTCCGCTGGCGTTTCCGACCGCTCAGCCGGAGCCGTTCGCAGTCGCCGCCGAGGAATTCCCAAAGCGAAGCCGGAGGAGGAGGGGGGGGATCAGCTGTCCCGATGGCTTCGTATCTCGGCCGGATTCCTCCGCGCGAGGGGCTTTGATCCGCCGCTTGTTTTTCGGGGGAACGGAAAACGGCAGCTGGGAGAGATGCCGCCTCCGCGGGCCCCATGCCGCCGGCAAGCAGAAGCCGAGCGCGAGCCGGGAGCCACCTCGACCCCAGAAGAAACCCACATCCTGCCCCCCCGTCGGAAACGAGACGTTCGCCCCGGCCGCTGCCTCCGAGGYGCCTTTTCCTGCCGCCGCTGCCGCCGGAGAGAGTGGGAAGGGGGGGGAAAAACCCGGGCGCCGCTCGTGAAACGCTGGAACGGGGTAAAACGCCCCGTTCCGGCATGTGGCGGGAAGCGGAAGCCGGGAATGAGCCGCCGGCTTCGCTCTTCTGGGAGCGAGGAGGCTCGATGGAGCGGGGAGGAAAGCGAGAGCCGGGCGGCCGGGCTGCGTCCTTGTCTTCCCGGAGACGGTTTTCCGACTGCCGCGCGGAAAGGGGACCCGTCCTGGGGAAAGCGGCCCCTGGCCCTTCTCAGCGTTTTCCCTAGGGAGCTTCCCGGCCTCGGGATGGGTTTTATTTACCCGGATGCTCCCCGGGGGATTTTGGTTCATTTTAAAGCTTCCGTGCTGTGGCCAAAGGGTTTGCCGCCATCCGCCTTTCCGCTCCCGAAACGGTGGTGTCCCGCGCTTCGGTCCGTGCCTGGGAAGCACCAGCTCGGCTTTTCCAAGRGGAGGGAAAACCTTTGGAGCCTGGAGCTGGTGAAACTGCTCGTGGGGTGACCCAAGCAGCCGAGCCATCCTCGCCACCGGCCCCGGGGAGGGACGACAGGATCGTGGCCGCCGCCGACCCACCGTTTTCCTCCTTTTCCATACAGATCTGTCCCGGAACCGCTTCGCCGAGGTGCCGGAAGACGCCTGCCGGCTGGTGTCGCTGGAAGCGCTGAGCCTCTACCACAACTGCCTGCGGAGCATCCCGCCCGCCATCGCCAACCTGCAAGCCCTCACCTACCTCAACCTCAGGTAGGGAGCGGCCCCGGCGCCGCCGGAGGAGCCGCCGCGGCGCTTCCCGAGGCCGGAGCCGGAGCCGGAGGCTGCCACGGGCCCTGTCGCTCCTCCCCGGCAGCCGCAACCAGCTGGCCGCGCTGCCCGCCTGCCTCTGCCGCCTGCCGCTCAAGGTGCTCATCGCCAGCAACAACAAGCTGCCGCTGCTGCCCGACGCCATCGGCGCCCTGAGCGCCCTCCGGCAGCTGGTGAGCCGGGGAAAAAGGGGGGCGCCGGGATGCGCCGGATGCGGCGCCGCGGCGGAGCCGCCTCCGTCGCCTCGCTGACCTTCCCCTCGGCAGGACGTGAGCTGCAACGAGCTGCAGTCGCTGCCGGCCAGCGTGGGCAAGCTGGAGTCGCTGCGGGACCTCAACGTCCGCAGGAACCAGCTCACCGCCCTGCCCGAAGGTGGGTGCCGCGGAGCGGAGCGGGGGAGCGCGCGCGCGGAGCGCGGAGCGGGGAGCCGCATCCGGCAGCTCCGACGGCTCCGCCCCCCCCACTTCCTCGCTCCAGAGCTGTCGGAGCTGCCGCTCGTCCGCCTCGACTTCTCCTGCAACCGCGTCGCCGCCATCCCCGTCTGCTACCGCCACCTCCGCCACCTCCAGACCATCCTGTCCGACAACAACCCGCTGCGCTCGCCCCCCGCCCAGGTGAGCGGCGCGGCCGGGACGGCAGCGGGGCGACGGGATACGGGAAGAGGARGAGGAGGAGGGGGGGGATCCCGATCCCGCCGCCTTTGCCTCTTTCCAGGTGTGTCTCAAGGGCAAGGTGCACATCTTCAAATACCTCAACGTCGAAGCCTGCGGCAAAGCGGCGCCGGAGCTGGCCGACCTCGCCCGCGCCGCCCGGCCCTCCGCCTTCGGCACCTGGTGAGGGAGGGAGCGCGGCGGGAGCCGGCCGGAGCCGCCGGAAGCGCCGGAAGCGCCGCCGCTGCCCGCCCCGCTCTCTGCTCCTCCGCAGCCTCGCCGACGAGCTCTACCCCGCGCGCCAGTACGGAGGCCTGGACTCCGGCTTCAACAGCGTCGACAGCGGCAGCAAGCGCTGGTCCGGCAACGAGGTGGGCGGGCGAGCGGAGAGGGGGGCGCCGCATCCCGGCGGGTCCCTCCCGGAGCCGCCTTCTCCCCAGGGTTTCCCCCTTTCTCTCCCGTCTCAGTCCGCGGATGAGTTCTCGGATTTGTCCTTCCGGATCGCCGAGCTGGCCCGCGAGCCCCGGCAGCTGAAGGAGAAGCGGCACGGAGCGGGTGAGCGGAGCCGCGGATCCGCTCCGGTTGCGGAGCTGCTCCGATCGGAGCCGGCGCCCGACGCTTTCCCTCCCCGCAGCCGGCGACAGCGACCTGGAGCAGGTCGACTTCATCGACGGCAGCGTCAACGGGGAGGAGGAGGAGGAGGCGGCGATGGCGGCGGCCGCCCGCTCCGACGCCAGCTCGCAGGGCCCGGCCCCGCCGGAGGTGAGGCCGCTTCCCCCCGTTCCCGCCGGGCTCCCGGCGCTCCGCACCCTGTGCCCACCTTCCTCTCCCTCTTCCGCAGGGGAAGCAGAGGCCGGAGAAGAGCCTGTCCCCACAAGCGGAGGCGGGGGACAAAGCCGCGGGCGGCAGGTGAGCGTCGGCGCAGCCGGTGGGATGGGGGGGACGCGCTGTTCCCGCCACCGTTCCTGCCGCTGTTCCCGTTCCCACCGCCATTCCCGCTCATGACGCCACCGTTCCTAGGGCGGCTCCGGGAGCCGTCCAGGCTCGGGAAGAGGCCGCCAGCGAGGAGCGCAGGCGCCCCGAGACCCTCCAGCTGTGGCAGGAGCGCGAGCGGCAGCAGCAGGCGCTGCGGAGCCAGAGCCTGGAGAAGCGGGACAGGTACGGAGCCGGAGCCGGAGCGGACACGGAGCCGGAGCGGGGACGCCTGGGCCCCCGCCGCCGCCGCCTCCAACCTCTTCCTCCATTCCAGCTTCCTGCGAACGGCGCCCAGAGCCGGCCCCGCCGCCGCCACCGTCCCCACGCAGAGCAAGTAAGACCCCTAATTCCCCCCCAAAACCCTCCCGGACGCCTGGGCCCCCCCGGACGCCTGGGCTCACCGCGGGCCCCCTCCCTCCGCAGCGGCCAGCCGGACAGCAGCACCTTCCTGCCGCGGAAGCCGAGGACGCAGGTGAGGACGCCGGGCTCGTTAGGGGAGGGTTAACGATGGCCGGGCGCTAATTAACCGCTCCCCCCCCCCCATGGCTGCGTTGCAGGGCCCGGATCCGCCTCCC
>NW_020448227.1:10254-12188 GCF_003343035.1 Apteryx rowi | reverse complement strand
GCTAGCCACAGATTTAATATTTAAGGACCTAGAGGTAAACTTAAGTTGAAAAGTAAGCACTAAGACCTGGGACCTAGTCATTAGAGCCAGGTAGCCTGGCTATGAGGATGCAGGAGCAGGGGACTAAAAAGGTTTTCATCTCAGTATTAGCACTGTGGGGTGCAGAATGCATCCTGTAATAGAGGGATGTCTGCATCACAGTGCAGCCCCTGCACCACCAGCACAGGTGCAAGACAGCATGGCTGGAAGTCCCTGAACAAATGGAGAAAGAAACTTGTGTGGTCCATGGCAGAGCCATAACTTGCAGCAGATGGTTCGGAGAGAATTGCAGGGCACAGTATATTGTCTATACGTGTCCTGCCCTTACCCCTTTATCTCACTTTCCCCGGAAGAAAGACATCACGTTAACACRCATGACTGGAGCAGGACACATTTTGCCTTACCTCTGTTGAAAGACTACTGGGAGAGAGAAGGGGGGGAAAAGTCAGCAAAATGGAAGTGCCTGAAGTGTTGCTTCTGCTCTTTTACCAGGCATAACCCAAATCCTTGGGAGAAATCAGCAATCTTTCCATTAGCTTCAAAGAGATGCTGTGCAAACCTTCAGTGAAAAGAGGGAGTGAAATTTTCCCTGTCACCACACCGTGGCACYCTTCCCGCACATTTCCCCGAGGTAAGTCTGCATTTGTTCACATTACCAAGAAGATACCTGGGAGCATAAACGTCACTGAGCATATGGGGTTGTCAGAAACCACCAGTAATGGAAACCCATGCCACAGTCCTTTCGTTCTCTGCAGCCATCCCACGCCCGGCTCCCCAGTGCTCCTGCTTCTACCCAGCTCCCACCTAGGCTGCTGTCAGTGACTGCCTCCTTCTGAGAGCAGTTTAGTGTTTGCACTGACCCCTTGCCCGCTGCATGCAGGGTGCATTTCTGTCCCTTGCTCATCACAAGCACATGGGTGTGCAAAGGAAAAACCAAACAGCTGGTTATTATAACAACTCATTATAAAACTTGTTAGTCATTTCTCCTGTGTACTAAGAGCCTCTTTCTTCCTTCATCTACCTGCCAGGACCCCTGTTCATGGTGGTCAATTGGTGACAGCTGTTGACATTGCCATGGGCAAGGCAGCAGGAGAAGCACTGTGCTCTCTGGCCCTGTCCTGCACTGAGGAGGTCAGTGGGAGCTCTGCGGCTGACTTCAGTGAAAGCACAAAGACATTTGGCATTACAAAGGTCAAACATTTTTCTGAATTCTTCTTATGAACCCTAATGCTGCTCCCAGATTGCAGTCTGAGTGCTTTACCAACACTTGTCACTTTACTCAGTGTTTTCCTGGGCCGGCAGCTCGAGAATGGATGCAGCAGATGGAGGCACTTTCCCAGCTCACCACACCTCACTGCAATACGGTCAGGATGGCCGCTCAGGGAACTAGGCCTCCATGGCTCATGGAGCCCTGGAGAAGCTTCCCAATTACTGATATAACAACCATTTCTTACCTGGCCACTGGGAACTGGACTGTCATCCAACCTCCACCGCATCAGTGAATGCTGATTTTTAGTTATTGCAGATTGGTGACTGGTCAATCCAGAACAAAAACAAGTACTGGAAAAGTACTGGAGGTCCCTCCGAATGGCAGCACAGCCCTCTGGTGTATCAGCCAYTCCTCTCACTTCTGTATCATCAGCAAACTTGCTGAGGGTGCACTCTGTCCCTTCATCCAGGTCATTGATGAAGAAGTTGAACAAGACTGGASCCAGTATTGATCCCTGGGGGACACCGCTAGCTACAGGCCTCCAACTAGACTCTGCGCCRCTGATCACAACCCTCTGAGCTCTGCCATACAGTCAGTTCTCAATCCACCTCACTGTCCACTCATCCAGCCCACACTTCCTCAGCTTGTCTATGAGGACGTTATGGGAGACAGTGTCGAAAGCCTT
>NW_020448227.1:0-9754 GCF_003343035.1 Apteryx rowi | reverse complement strand
AAAAACAATCCAGTTACAGGATGAAATCCCGGCCCCAGTGAACTCACTTCTTCTAAACTGTGGAACAGGCAAACTCTGCAATAGACCCTGCAGTCCTGGTTACTGGGTGCAGACCCTGTCTGTCTCCTGACTTCATGCTGGGAAGAGACCTGAGTGTACACACACCTCCTTTAGAAAGGAAACTTGGACACAAGCAGGGAGGGAGCCCTAGTGGGTACCAGTAGGATCCCCCAGTCTAGGTGATCAGTAGGAGAGCATTAATGATATTTGTCATAGACTCTTCAGGTCCGCGAAGCCTCATCACCCTGATCCTTGTATCCTCAAATGTTTGAACCTTTAGAGGAATGCAAAGATCTCATAATGCAAGGCTATACAGAGAAAAAAGGAATGGGCCGGGCCCTTTCTGATCCCTGCTAGGCAAAGAGCTTACATACGGAGGCACAGGATTTATTCATATCCATATTAGCTTGCATAAATGCAATGCAGATCTGGGCTGGGGCCAGTCTGGGGAGCTGGGGAGAGAAGCCAGGGCTGGGGCTGGGGACCAGGAGCAGGGGCAGCTCGGGCTGGACGCTGGGCTGGAGCTGAGGCTGTGGCTGGGCTAGTAAGCTGGGGCAGGCAGGGCCAGGGCTGGGGCTGGGCCGGGGAGCCAACCTGGGTTTGGGGCCAGGCTGGACTTCCACAGTGCTGCCCAGGGCTGGAGGGAGTTTCACCGAGGAGGCAGCAGTGCTGCCAGAGGCCGGGGCTGCTTGGGCAGCCCCTGCATGCCATGAGCCCGGGGCACTGGCCCTCAGCAGCAGAGCCTGGGGCTGAGCCTAGAGGTGGGCTTGCTGCCTGGAGGGGTGGGTTGGGGCCCTGGACAGGCACCCTTTGCCTGCCTTCCCCCAGTCCTGGCTGTCTCCTCTGTCAGGGGTTTCTGATGTGCTCAAGGGCCTCGCAGTGCTGCCCTGGCAGGGACCCACGTCCCTGTTCCCATTCCCATCCCCAGGGATGGCAGCCACCAAGGGCGGTGTGTGGAGATGAGGGCAGGCCCAAAAGTCTGTGTTGGCCCTGTCCCCTGCTGGAGGGCTGGTAGGGACCCACACATACCGTGGTGGGGGCTCCTCCATGGCTGAGGTGCTGGTGGTGGTGCTCCTGTGCCTGGGGGTCTCTCCCTGGGGCCGGCACTGGGGGAGGTGGGCAGGGTCCCATGCCCTGGGAACCCCATGCTGGGCCCCAGACCTGGCTCCTACTGGGCATGGGGTGCATGGGGCTGGGCTCAGGGTCCCATGGCAGCTGGCCCAGGCCCATGTGCCCTGGTTTCACAGTGCCTGCACCTGGGAGAGATGCTGTTCCCAGGCAGTCGCTGTCAAGGTGCTGGTCAAGAGCTGGGGGTCACTCAAGCAGGAGCTGGAGCCTGCTAAGCAAAGTAATGTGCACCCCTGTAGAAGAACATTCAGGTCATGGCTGAGCCTTGGGGGGCAATTTTACAGCTGACTTCCCGAGGCACAAATTCCTCTTCTCATGTCAAGGCAAGGGGAAGGGATTGGGAAGCTTGACCACACTACGTCTGCCTCAAGGCTCTTCCTCTCGGGATTTGCAGCYGGGACCTCCTGCCCTGTGGAGTCAGCAGAGAATTTGGGAGGAAAGCAGGGGGGGCACAAAGGAGAAACAGTACGTGGCACACAAAACATACCACCCTTTTGCGACAGGAGGAACAAACTAGCTGGGGAAGGCCAGACACTTAGATCCAATTGCATGGTGGAGGAGGGAGCGATATGATAGTATCATGGTCCACCCCTGACCCCAAAGGTTTGCATACCAAAAAAAAAAAAAAAAAAAAAGCTGATCACGGACTAAGTGTTGACCTATAGTGCCCCTAGCCTCATTATCCCCATTTACCATATTAAAAAACACGCCCTTCACCGCATAACAATATGTAAAGAAGGGGGCATGCATCACAACAGTGACACAAATGGCAACCTAGCCGATGAAGTATGGCTGCCGCACTTCCACATCCCACCTTCAGCAACTATGAAAGAGAGGAGAGGACAGCCCACGAAAGGTTTGGGAAGGGAAGAAAAATGAACCCCCGACCTGTTCACTGGAGATTGCTGGTGAGCGAGCCTCCTTTCCTCCCACAAACAGCAACATCTCTTGGGGAAGATTCGCGCCTCCAACAATGTCGGACGTTCCCACGGAAATATATTAGTACTGAAAGAGCTTAATTGTTAGTTTGAGCTCAAAGAAAGACAATTTGTTGCAGCACGTGCATTTATCAACGGCAATTCCGAACCTGCTGTATCTGTCGCTTTAATAAATTCTTGAAGTCCTTGAACAAGGGGCTCTGAAAGCAAACAGAAATTACCAAGGTAAGGAAGGGCCTTCCTTCCCTCCCTGCATGCGACACCTCCTGCCCTGGCCAGCAGACGGGAGGGATAGCCAGGGCACCCCACCAAGAAGCTCTGTCTCCCTTCCTCTCAGCAGCTGATCGTGCAGCAAAGCTCACTTGCCCCAACAAATGCATGTCCATGATTCAGAGCAGTTGCACAGCCAGTGCAAACAAGGGAAGGAGACTTCTGCATGGACAGCTCGGATCTTGTAGTGTGATATCACCTGTGATACATGCGACACTACAGCATGTCCTTTTTGCTGTGGAAATGAGGAACGGCTTTTCGGGCAGTTTCTAAACATTGCTTGAGCAGCTGTGTCTTCTGCACTGTCCAGATATGGACTGGCACAGAGCCCATCTTGCTCTTACAGACACACACAAATTTTTCTCCAGAGCAGGAACTCGAGCCAATTTGTTGGGAACTCATTCCACCTCCCAGGTTGCTGCAGCTCAGCGAGTTTGTCTTGGGATCCAAAGCTTGTAGCAAACTTGAAGAGAGCCTTCAGCTTCCGCTTCTGAAAGTATAAATTAATCATAGTGTGAAACACAAGTGCATTTTCAGGCCTTGGAACTACCTTGGCCATAATGTTGGGGTTTCAGGAGACTGCCAAGGTATCTTCAGTGTGCTGCTTTTTCAGCTCACCTTGGGACATGGAGAGAGTCATGTGTGTCATTGCTTGGCTCCCCATTTGGCTCTGTGGGCATTTTTGGATTGAAGGGTCACATGGCTGGGACACAGCAAAGGGTCTGCTTTGTGGTACTCAATTCCTTGTGAGTGAAGTGGTGGTGCAAGGGTGCCAGGGACCTAGTGCCTCCAGCTTTGGGCTGCAGAGTTCTCAGGCCAATCTTGACTGATCCCACACACACCCTGGGAGCAGGGCCCCCTAGCCTGGTGTAGGGCAGGAACTGGAGCTCCCTGCTGGGTCTTTCCTCCTCCCCACCAGCCCCAGCTGACACCCTGCTGCCCTCACTCACCCTTGCAGATGTGCTGCAGGTTCTCCTCGCTCTGGTCCTTCTCGTGTCACCCAGCAAGCCCTAGGCACACACAGCCCTTCACAAATCCTGGTCCCCAGACCACCCCCACCAACACAGTTTCCCCTTGGCCCTGCCGGCCTGGCCATGCACCCTCCTCCCTTTGAGCAGAGCTGACCCTGGGGGAGTCCCCAGGGTGCAGCACCCAATGAGGGTGTGTGGAACTGAACAAGGATACCCCTTGGGCCCGTGCGAGCAGGGGATCCCACCACGGATGGGRGAAGGTGACTTGGAGTCCCTGGGCACCCAGGGCCTGCATCAGGCTTTCGGGGCTCCAGCAGCCACAGGTCTGGTTCTTGCTGCCAGTGTAGCAGCTGGGGCTGGGGCCAATTTGCCCCCACACAGAGGGAGACCGCAGGAGGGCTTGTGGCTCACCASTGAACATCACAGCTGCCTCTTGCAAGGACTCCTGGGAGTTCTTTGAGTACAACAAGCTCTGGCGCAGGTAGTCCTCTGCTCTGCTCCTGTTCCTCACCAGCTGGAGAGAGCACAAGGGCACGGGCTTGGTGCAGACCCTCCCCACTCAGCCAGGCAAGGCCCTCCTCCCAGCCTAGACCTCCCCTTCCTTCCCCTGCCAGGGCCTTCAGCACTCCCAGCCAGGAGCCCTGTGGCACCAAGCTTCGGAGGCAGTGGAGAACAGCATGCTTCCCCAGGGATGCTGGGGTGCCATCCTGCTGCCAGGGTCCACTTTAGCATCCCAGGGGTGAACAAGGGGAGAGGAGCCTAGAGAAGAGCCTGCCAGGGCAATGTGCTTGAGGAAAAGGAGCGTGTATGCAGCTCCAAGCAGTGGGATCTGGGCTGCAGCAGTGAGTGGGGACACAGTTTTCCATCCTACACATTGGGTATGGGGCAGACTGTATCTGTGTGAGATCCTGGAGACTTTGGGGCTGTCTTTACCAGGCACTTGCCAATCATCCATGTCTGCACTGTTTCAATGAGGTACCCGAGCTTCTCCCACTTCAGGAGCCCTGCAGTGCTGAGGAAGGCTTCCTGAGAGGTCTGAAGAGCAGCAGAGATGGGGAGATGGCACCAGAGCCTGGGCCAGGAGACCCTGTGTCCCCCTCATCTTGACAAGGCTCAGAGCCTTTCCTGGCCCAAGATGGGAAGACACAGCTGGGGACCAAGTCTGCCACTAGGTTCCACACCCTGAGCAGGGGCATGTGGCAACCACCATCTCAGGCATCTCATGCTGCCATGGCAGCAGAACAGAGATCCCCAAGAGCTTCTGAGCTGTAGCCAAAGCTGGGACAAGGCTCAGACATCAGGAGGTCCCTCGGGCAGAGCATGTGGGGGCAGAGATTGGGGGGGGGGTCGAAACCCCAACCTTGGACACCTGCAAGGACAGTCAGAAGCCTGTAGGGACTTGAGTGCTTAAGCCCTTGTGGCTGCAGACTGCTGCTGAGCCCTGTTGGACCAGGTAAGGCAGGTGTGGGAAATGTCCCTGCCCAGTTTCTTGGCCCCTGCTAGCTCTGGGTCTGCAGGGACTGTTCTAATGGGCTGCATTGGCAGAGGGCTGTGTGGAGGGAGTGGGGCAGGGAAGGGAGCCCAGCTCTATTGGTGCAGGAGGAGGCATGGCAGGAGGCTGAAGGCAGTGATGGGCCTGGTGCAGACAGGGAGGGGTGCTCTGTGCTGTCCTCAGGGACCCAGAAGGTTGGGCCTCAAGGTGATGTACTTTCAAAGGGTCCTACTGCCAGGAGCCTTAGCCCTGATGCTCAGGCCCACCGAAGAAGTGCCAACACCACTCTCCCCAAATGACCAGTCATGTTAGAAATCCACACCTGGGTCATGTTCAGGATCCGATCATGCAAATGGAAGAGCAGTGGGAGCAGGCTCCTCTCCACTTGCTTCTTCATCTGCTTTTTTTCAGTGCCCACCACAATCTCTATCACATCTTGGAAGAGGTAGATGGAGAGCTCTCGCACAAAGCTGGACTCCTGGTGGGAAGGAAGGGGAGGACCTCAGCCCAGGCTGCTCCAAGCCCACAGTGAGCAAGCAGAACAGCATGGGTGATGTGGAGATGAATGTCTCTGACTCTCTGTACCAAGGAACAGTGGTCCAGATCTGCAGCCAGTGCAAAATGGCCCCAGGCCATGAAGTACAATGTGGCGGGTTTCTATAACATGCTGCAGCCAGGGAGAGCAGAGACGTGGGAGGCATCTGTGCCTGGAGCAGCTCCTCTGACCCTGGCCACATCCCCACCAGTCCTCCCCTGCCAAGCTGCAGAAGTTCTCCCCCAGGAGGTACACCAAGGAGGAGACTGTGCTGGCCCTCTGCATCAGATCCTGGGTACTTGCCACCCGCTCAAGGCCTCACCTGCCTGACTGGCAAGTGGTGAGAGCGTGTGGTCATGCCTGGCAGTGGTGCCCAGCAGAGCCATCTGGGCTTGCAGAGCAAGCTTTGGCCTGCAGGTGGTCTGTGTGCGGGCTGGGCAGGCAGTGCCCAGCATGGGGGCTGGGATCATGTGGGGATGGGAACCGGAGAGGGAGAAGCCATGGTGGGCTGCAAAGGGCTCAGGGAAAGGTGGCATTATGGAGTGTGTATGTGCATGGCTTGGCATGAGCATGAGCTGTGCTAGCAAGAAGCCTCGTCCTACTGCTACTGTTCCCCACCCCAGTGGGAAGGACGAGCTGGGGGCAGGTCCACCATGGAGGAGGCTGGGAGATTTGAGGCTGTCCTGCAGCAGCAAGGACAAGCTTCTCCTGCCTCTCCTTTCTGGGGGAGGGGTCTTTATTTCCATCAGTGTCCCCAGGCAAAAGACAGTGACAGAAAGCAGCAGCCATGGGGCACAGCCTCTCCCTCACTCTCAGGCTTGCTCTGGGCTTTCTGCTGCCTTGGCCCCAGGTCATGGCAAGTGCTGCAGGGGGTAAGCATGATATGGAACAGCTGAGGGCAGAGATGGCGCTGCTTTGACACAGTCCTGCCATGCAGGACACCAAGGGCAGGACAGGGCAGCAGTCTGAAAACCGCAGAGCAAAATGTCTCCCAGGAGAGCACAGGGTCTGTGGTGGGAAGCACAAATTCATATGCCAGTAGGCACATGCAGAGAGGGACACACCACACGGGCCACGCTAACAGAGCCTCAGGCTCTCCCACCAGTCTTACGTCATCAAAGAGTGGCTGGAGCTTCTCGGCCAGCTGCAGAGCGATGGGGCTGATCATCCGCCTGTCCATGAAACAGAGCACATTGCTGAGAACAGGCAGGGCCTTTATGACGCTGTCAGCAGCCTGCAGTCGCTCCATGATGTCTGGCAACAGGACCTGCATTTTTCTTGCCTGCATGAAACACACACACACACACACACACTTCCTTTTTGTAAAGCAATGAATGATCGTATTGGCCAGAAAGCACTCTGGTTAAACCCCAGCCTCCCCTCTGGCTTCCCGGCAGGTAGCATGGGAATTACTGCAGCAACCTCCTGACCAGCAGTGCTTATGGGCACAGGCACAGGGAGGTGGGGGAACAGGGCGGAGAGACAGAGGAGAGGACAGCACAGGCTCCTCACCATCTGATCAGCAGCCTCCTTCTCTCCCACACCTGAACGGCCGCTTGGGTTGTCCCCGGGGCAGCGGGCTAGCTGGGAGCTAGCAGAGCTCCCGATGCCCAGCAAAGTCCAAACCACTGCGTTACCCACTGCCCCCTGCCCAACCCCAGGCTGCTGGTACGGCTTTCCTGGCTGCCCCCTGCTCATCACCTCGGGTCTCTTGGACAGCGTGAGGAGGCCTCTGAGCACCAGGCTGCACATCCCCAGGCACTGACTCCACAGATATATTGGGAAGAGGTCCAGGACACACTTGACTTCTTCGCTAAGGTCTGTGCAGACCAGCAGCTCAAACACACACAGCAGGGAGAGACTGGCAGAGCTGGCAGGACTCCCCGCATCGTGCGGTGGTCAGGGGGCACCAGGCTGAGACAAAGCCTGGGATGGAGGCAGCAGTGACTGCGCAGAGCCCTTGTGGCCCCACTCCCTGCCCTGGGCCTTGTGGCACAGCACACTGATCACTCGCCTATACCTCCTGGCCTTCCAACCAGGAACCAATCTGCAGCGGCTTGTTCTCAAGCCTTCGAGGAGTGATTGAATAGGGAGAGCTAGCACCAAGGAGGTACAAAATACAGGTGGTGACAAGTGCTACCCCAGCAGAACGAGGCCAAGGCCAAGGGTACGAATAGGAGCCCACCCACTGCCCCAGCTCCACTGACTGGCACCCACCYRGCAGCTGYGGGYRCAAGAGRGCRGRGTGGTYMGAGGCACCTSAGAGARGCAYYGCTTGCCATCAGGCTCACCTCGATGAAGAAAGCCATAGTGACGAAATCCCAGGTGCAGTTCTCCCCGCCGAGCAGTGCTGCCAGATGGCAGAAGATGGAGGAACGCAGGGGTGGCGGGGTCTTCATCATCTCTCTGGCAGGGGGGAGAAGTCACTGTCAGTCCTGAGCTGGGCAGGCAAATCAATTCTGGGTTTGCACTGCCGAGTCTATCCATTATCCCATGGGCCAGGACATCCAGGGCAAGGCCACACGCACRCTCCAGGAGCATTTGCTCTTCGGAGAGTGGTCTCTCGCCACCTCGCCTTGCCATTAAAAAGCCAGTGTCCCTGCCCTGCTCCAAAAGGCACTCGGGGGCCACTAGCTGGATCTGAAAGCTGCATAGAGGCCCCTGCCACCCCCAAGAGCAATGTGGAGGCTCCTGGTCCATCCAGGAGGCACCTGGACACTCCTGCACTGCATCAAAAGGCACTTGGAGGCCCCTAGTGAACCCTGAAAGGTACTCAAGAGATCTCAGACCACTCCGAGAGGATTGAGAAGCTCCTGTGGCTCACTGAAAGGCACACAAAGTCCCCTGCACCAGTCCAAAAGGCACTCGGAAGCCCCCACCCTACACCAAAAGGTACTCAGAGGACCAAAGCCTGCATCCACATGCAGTAAAAGGTGCCTGTGCTGCACCAAAAGGTGTTCAGAGGCAGCAAAAAAGGAGTACTCGAAGGCCCCTGTGTTGAAAAAAAAAAGGCACTCAGAGGCCTCAATCCAACGCTGAAAGACACTTGGAAGCACCTGACCCAACGCTGAAAGACACTTGGAAGCACCTGACCCAACGTGAAAGCTGCATAGAGGCCCCTGCACTGCCCCAAAAGGCCCTCGGAGGCCTCCTGCACTGCTCCAAAAGGCTCTCGGAGGTGCCCATTCCGCTCCAACAGGCCCTCGCAGGCCCCTACACAGCACCAAAAGGTATACGCATGAGTGTGCACAGACTCCTCCTTTCCTACTTACGCCCTACACCACCCTTCTTTTGGACTTTTTCTTCCTTCTCCTTTCATTCTGCACCTAGTCCTGGACTCCCCCATGTAGGCTTCCTCCTCTACCTGCCCCTGGGCCAAGTAAAGACTGGATAATTCCCATCTGTGTCCAAAGGGGACTGACAGCATTAGCAGAGGGATCTCTGGCAATCAGTCCCTGTCAGGACAGGAAAGCAGAGCAGGAAGCCTATGGCAGGGGAGTGCAGTGCTAGGTGCACACTGGCAGGTGTAGCAAGCAACAGCCCAAATACGGCAGGGGCACAGGCATATGTACAGAGGGAGCTTGGGCAGGGAGGGCAGCTCAAACTCAAGATTATCCCTTTGGCTGCCATCCAGAGGAACCGCACAGGCAGCACCACATCAAGGTGGTGTTTTTGAAGAAAATGCAGTAGCTCCTTGTGAACTGGTACCTAAGAGTTACTCACAGACGTTTTGCTGGCGAGGGGATTTTACTGAGTGTTCCAGCTTGAAGGGCTGAATTTATGCAAGACAAACACGATACAAGACAGGCAGACCTGTCTCTCCTCCCTTTTTGAATAGGGCCATTCAGAAGATCACAACATACATCTCAGGAGGAATCCTGAGCAACTGTGCCCTTCGAAGGTTCCTGTAGAAAGTCATCTGGTAGCACAAAGGTTTGTGCGTCCCAGGAGGAGAGTCAGTAGCACGTCCCAGGCACCATGGCCAACAGATTTGTCCTGAAGGAATAACAATGGCAGTGCACACACATGCTCCCTTCCCTGATTTTGCAGTGGGTATCCATGTGCAGCTTCAAGATGCATTTACTGGAATCTTTGTAGGTCTTAAAAGAGCAAAAGGAAAAGCAAAAGGGGAAGGTCATGTACACTTCTGCTAAATGTCACAGAATTTCTTATGATTAGGCTGAAGAGCTCATGAAGTCAGGCTGTCTTGGAAAGATACCTGCAAAGAACTAACAAGTGTACTAATGGATTAGCTGCTAAGTCAGTGTCAGGCTCACAGCACAGCCTACCAGCTATGCTCCTGGCAAGGTGGCTAGTGCTTACTTTGTTCTCTCTTCCAGTCAAGCTTATAACAAACAAC
>NW_020448226.1:8100-11984 GCF_003343035.1 Apteryx rowi | reverse complement strand
GTGCAGAACCATAATAACCAGCAGACCGTGGCGCACGGCAGTGCAAAAACCTCCTTTGCAAGCAAAAGCCCCATGGAAATGCAATAAATGCCCGGAGGGAGGACGGGCTGCGCTGGTGCTTTTCCTCCCTGCTGCGGCGCCTTCGGTTGCACGGGCTGGTTTTGGGGYGGAAAAGGCCTCGAAATGCTCGTTGCGTGGGGAAACTCCCATTTTGCTGCTGCACGGGGCAGGGGTCCTGCCGGGGAGCGTGCAAACGCCGCGTTGGGGTGGAAACCCCGATTAGAGGCATTCATGGAATTGCTAACGACCTTGCTACATCCTTAATCACTCAAGGCGGGGACTGAAGCAGCAGTGGGGATTTTTTTGCATGAAAGCGTTTCCTTTTGCATGATCTACTTGGTCTGCAGAGGGTGCATAAGCAAAGAAATCGCTGGCTTTTTTTGCAGCAACATCGCACTGTTTGCAATGAATTGTTTTGCATCCAGGATGGAGGGGGGGGGAAAAAAAWATATATATATATATTTGCAAAGCAAGCTGTTTCCCACCACCACCCACCCCAGCTCCTCTCTGCAACTTGCGATAGCTGTTTTTGTCAGGGAGTTTATCACTGTGATACCAACCACCAGTATAACCCACAGTGCCGCAGGGCAGTGCAAAATCCTGCATCGGCAGGAAAAGACCCTTTTTGTTTTTTTGGGTTTTTTTTGCACCAGGTCTCCAGCTGCAAGATCCCTCCACTGCAGGTGGTGATTTGGATGCCGCTGGGGGTTTTTGTCACGGCCTGGAGCACTGTGCACAGCRGCTACTACTAGTAGGCACCGTGGTCGGCCGCCGTGCAAAAATCCCCCACTGGTTTTGCACAGGGCYGAGTGGCATTTTCGGCACACAGACATCATAAACTGCAGCGGGATGAAATCCCCCGGTGTCGACTCCTTGCACCCTGCAACCGAAAGCATAAATCCCCAAAGCAATTCCCAGGGCGACTTATATTCCTTTATATCCCTTGCTGGTGGCACATTCCTTTATATTGCAACGTATTCCTGGCGGACCACCCGTTTTGCAAAGATTTGGAGGGGTTTAGGGCCTCTCTTAGCATAGCAGCCCATGGATTCCCAGGGGAAAAGAAAAACATTTTCCAGCATGGATTTGCTTTTTAATGCACCTCCGGCATGCACGCACAGAAATCCCCATGCATCTACATCTGCATTGGATTTTTTTTTTGCAGCAGCGTCCAGCTGGCAAATGCTGTGCTGCAAATTTTGTACAATTTCCAAGTGGGGTGCAATCGCCCTTTGCAATTTCCATGAGTGCAATTGCCCTTTGCAGCGCCTCCTGCCTTATCCTTGCCGTTTTTGGGTTTGCAACAAGGAATTGCATGGTGCAATGCGCCGTTTTCTTTGCTTTTTGCTTTTTCCACTCCCTGGGCAAAGAAAACCCTTTTTTTTTTTTTGGTGAATGTGATGCCTTAAATCCCATTTTACGGCTCCATCACACCGGCATTGTCCGTTGTCTCCCTCGCAGCAACGGGAGGGCCGTGTCTGCTGGCAAACGCAGCCGCTGGGTGCTGGGAAGGTGCATTTTGCTCCAGGATAAAAACGAGAAGTTGCTGTCGCGCAACGGGCGATTCCTAGTCCAGGTGGCTTTCGGCAACGGCGCCAGGAAACAGGTGGAAAAACTGCAGATTCAGGTCGGCTGCGGTGCTCTCCTCGCTGCCCGCTCCCCAGCCCCGAGAGCCAGCAGCACCCGGCCACGGCGGCTTTTTAAGCTCGTTTTGGGGGGCTGGATTTGCAGAAACGGAAAGGCGGCAGCATCCGGGGGGTGGAGAAACGTGGTGGGAAATAGCAAGAAAAAGAAAAAAAAAAAAAAGCAATTCACCTTAATGCAAATCAACCTGGGGCACACAAAGGTCCGAAACTGCCCCGAAACGCCCTTTGCGGGTAACTTTCTCCCTCCAATGCCTAGAGGAAGTTATAAAAATAGCTGTTTGATGATTTGCAAGGGGCACAAGCGAAACGAGGCTTTTGCTGGCTCCAGGGACCGTATTTTGGGTTATTTCCCTGTTACATCTGCTGCTGTGCTGCGTAACAAGTGCATAGGGGGTTTTTTGCTGTAAAAAGCTTTATTAAAGCACCGTTTCTGGAGCAATTCTTGCAATTGCAACCGGGTTGGATTCTCTGGTCCTTTCACAGGATCTGCCAGGATTTTGTCGAAGGTTGCATCACCCCAGGGGGGAAAAACCTGGGTGTCYGCAAAAAAAATGCACTTTTCCCCTGAGGACAGGCAGATTTTTGTGCTCAGAAAGGAGGTTTCTCTCCTTTTTTTTGCTTGGCAAGTAAATGCTTGGCGCTCACTGGAAGAAAAAAAAAAAAAAGGCAACTTCCTGGGGTTTGATTTTTTGCAAAATGAAAAGTTACACAATTGCAAAATTTTGCAAAAAGGAGCGACCTGCCTTTTGCAGAATCGCCCCATCTTTTTGCATCGCAGCCCGACACATCCCTTTGCCTTAGCTCATCCTTGCGTTGCTCCGGCGGTGAAGTGGTAGCGTGCAAAAAGCAATTTTCTTTCCCATCGGTGTTTGTGGCTTTTGCCAGGCTGGAAGAATTTAGGGCAGTTCTGTCATTCCTCCAAGCTGCCGGCCTAGAAACCTGGAAATGCAGGAGGTGATTTTGGGGTTGTTTTCCCTATTCTGGTGTCCTATCCATTGCATAGAAGAGGAAAGGAGGGAACTGGTGCATGCACGGCCGGGTTGGTGCACGCACCCTGTGCGACGTGCCGGCTTTTCCAGGCAGGCCCAGCAGTCGGCTCGATGCCGACCGTGGGAGACGCATGGGGCTTTGCATCCCCCCGTTCCCCCCGGAGCGGAGCCGTTTGCTTCCCAGTGTGCACGTCCACTGCTTTTCATGTGCCGGCGGAGGGAGGGGGATTCCCTTGCCGCACGGAGAGAAAATTCGTGCCGATTTATGCATTTCACGGCTGAGGAGCAGCTATTCTTTTGCAGCTGTTTCCCCCTTGCGGTTGAGCTGGGGCTTCCCCCCTCCCCGCTCTGGTTCTCGCATCCGGGAGCGGTGCAGGGGAGGGGGATCCGGGCAATGTTTTGGGGCTGGGATTTGGCGCAGGAGGATGGAGGTGCCGTGCAGGGACTGGGGCCTTGTGCAACGCAACCAGGTGGAGCGCGGGGCTGGGGGGGCGAGAGGTGCGTGGAGCTGGGCATGGCGCAGGGATTTCTGTAAGGTGCAAGGATTTTGCATGGTGCATGGAGACAGGGCATCATGCAGGGGGCTTTCCACAAGGGGAAAAGATTTTGGCATGATGCGTGGAGCTGTGGACAGTGCAGGGGTTTTTGCAAGGTGCAAAGCTCTYGGTGTGGTGCAGGGAGCTTTTGCAAGGTGCARAGCTCTTGGTGTGGTGCAGGGGGCTTTCTGCAAGGGGAAAAGATTTTGGCACCATGTGTGGAGCTGTGGACAGTGCAGGAGCTTTTCAAAGGTGCAAAGCTTTCGGCATGGTGCACGAAGCCTGGGCACGGTGCAGGAGCTTCCTACAAGTTCACCAAGTTCTCAGTGCGCTGCCGGGAGCCCTCACGTGCCGCAGCAGGGGAAATGACTTGCTCGAGGGGGTTTTTGCCGGGCCGCTGGCGGCCCCTGCGGCRCCGTGAGCACCAGCTGCTTTCGTGCAGTAGTAGGTGGCGGTGTCGTCGGTCTTGAGGCTGTTCATCTGCAGGTAGAGCGTGCTCTGGGCGTTGTCCCTGGAGGCGGTGAAGCGCCCTTTCACCGCATCCGCGTAGSCTGTATATCTACCATCGCTGCTAATACCCGCGATGTACTCGAGCCCCTTCCCGGGTGCCTGTCGGATCCATCCCATGCCGAAGCTGCTGAAGGTGAATCCGG
>NW_020448226.1:5723-7866 GCF_003343035.1 Apteryx rowi | reverse complement strand
GGGGGGAGCCCCCCGGGGATGGCGGGTGCCGGCGGGGGAAGGGGCCCTACCTGGCAGGGCCGCGAGGAGGAGGAGGACGAGGCCGCAGAGCCGAGGGCTCATGGTGGCGGGGCGGGAGGGGCGGTGGGTGCCGGGAGCGGTGGTGGCAGCACGGCGGGGCTGGCAGCATTTGAAGGCGCCGTGCGGCCGGGATTTGCATGCGGCTCCGCTCATAAGGGACCCCTGGCACCGCCGCCTCTTTTGGGGCCGGAATCGCCGCCTTCGGGGCCACTTGGCTCCGTGCAGCGCCCCGAGCAGGTTGCAAACTCTGCCCACTCGCATCCACACTTCGCAGCCCCAAAACATATCCCTGCAAACCCAATTCCTCCAATTTTTTATCCTATTTTATTTTTTAATGGCCTTTTCTCCGCCGGCACCTCTCGACACAGATGATTCGGGCTCTGTCTCTGCCCCATGGGGTGCAAAAGGGGGTTCTGCACCCCGCATCCCCCCCCCCCGGCACCATGACCCCAACACTCCCCCCTGGGCTGGAGGGGGCGAATCCTGCACTGCCCGGCCAAATCCACATTGCGTCACGGGGTTTTGCAAAGGCCAGGCATGAATCTGGGGGTAAAAGAGGGGGTTTGGGGGCAACACCTCCCCCAAATCCACCCCGGTGAGAAGAGGCCCCCCCCCAGTGCGTTTCCCCCCCCCTCAGTTGCAAAGTGTAATGCACAAGCATTCACACATCGCTCTAGAGACGCACTGAAATCGGTTGGTTTAACACGTTTCTACGTAGCTCGGCCGCGTGCGAGGGAGCAGCCGGGACCGCGGTGCAATTGCACGTGCAGGTTCCCGCGCCTGCCGCTCACGGGAGCGTGCCCCGAGACGAGGGGGGGACACGGCACGGGGTTGTTTTTTTGGGTTTTTTTCAATTATTTATCTATTTATTTCAAACGGGGAAGCGGCCAGCGTGCAAAGAGCTGGCGGGTGCCCGGCGGCAGCTCTTGCAGGCAGCAAATCACCCCTGTGGCCACCTTGCAAAAGGCACCGTTGGCCTGCAAAAGGGAGCCCCCGCCCCAACCAAGAGCCCCCCAAAATGCACCAGGATAAGGCCGAGGGGTTGCAAACGGCCCCAGCTCATTTGCTCTGGGGTTATTCAGGGCTGAGGGTTGCGCGTTCACAGGGACGATAACGAAGGAGGAGCCRGGAGCAGGCTGGTGAAGGAGCTCCGGCCCGCAGGGCTTCGCCTTGGCACCGATGCAGCCGGGGGGAGTTTTCCAGCTCCCGGTGCTGCAATTTCTCATTCCCAGCAGGAATTGGGGATGCAGGGGAAGGCCTGGGAGGGGGTTTAGGCAGGGTTTGTTGAGCCAGGTGGGATGCAGGGGATCTGGGAGCAGTGCGGAGGGGGGTTTGGGCATGGTTTGGGGGATAAGGCATGGGGAGTATGGAGCCGGGGCATGGTGCAGGGGTTACTGCAAGGTGCAAAGATTTCGGCATGGTGCAAGGAGCCGGGCACGGTGCAGAGGTTATTGCAAGGTGCAAAGATTTTGGCATGGTGCATGGAGACAGGGCAGGATGTGTGGAGCAGGGAACGGTGCAGGGCCTTCTGCAAGGTGCAAAGATTTTGGCACGGTGCCAGGAGCGTGCAGGGTGCTGCGCTCGTGCAGCTGCCCCACTTGTGAGTGCGTGTCCCTGGGTGTCCCCCTGCATGACAATGTGTCGCTGAGTGCAACAATGTGTCACTCGGTGCAACAATGTATCACTGGGTGCAACAATGTGTCACTGTACTGTGTGAAATGGGCTGATCGGGGTTGTTGTGGTGCTGGTGGAGACTGGGTTTGAGGCCTGGGCCATGATGTGGTGGACCCACGAGTGCTGATGGCCATGAGCTGTCCAAGATGATTCAGAGTGGCCTAGCAATGACATTGGCCAACAGGGGTTCCACCACCACAACCATAAGCACCAGCATCTTTCGTGCAGTAGTAGGTGGCAGTGTCGTCGGTCTTGAGGCTGTTCATCTGCAGGTAGASCGTGCTCTGGGCGTTGTCCCTGGAGATGGTGAAGCGCCCTTTCACCGCATCCGCGTAGCTTGGATAGCTACCATCGTCGTCAATACCTGCGACGTACTCAAGCCCCTTCCCGGGCGCCTGTCGGATCCAGT
>NW_020448226.1:2890-4338 GCF_003343035.1 Apteryx rowi | reverse complement strand
GATGCGATGCACCCACCAGTGGCCGATGGCATTGCTAAGCTGCTCTCCATCAGCCTTGCGAGGTCATGGCCATCAGGAGATGCATCCGAGACCTGGAAGGAAGCAAAGGTCCCTCCAGGCTTCCAAAAGGGCAGGGAGGAGGAGTTGGGGACCTCCAGGACAGTCAGCCTCACCTGCGCCCCTGCACAGGTGGTGGAGCAGCTAATCCTGGACACCACCTCCAAGCATGTGAAGGACGAGAAGGTGCTCAGGAGTGGCCAGGCTGGGTTCCCCAAGGGGAAATCATGCTTCACCAACCCATGAGCCCTCTCAGATGGGATGAGCAGCTGGGGAGATGAGGGCAGAGCAGTGGCCGTGGTCTCCCTGGACTTCAGCAAGGTTTTGGGCACTGTCTGCCATAACACCCATGTGGTCAAGCTGGGTCAGTGGGGGCTGGAGGAGCGGGCAGTGAGGTGGACTGAGAACTGGCTGCACGGCCAAGCTCAGGGGGTTGTGACAGGTGGCGCAAGGTCTAGCTGGAGGGCAGTAGCTAGAGGTGTCCCATGGGGGGGTGGGGGTCAATGCTGGGACCTGACACTCTTGCAGCACTGCTGCCCTCATGCCTTGTGGGGCAATCGCTTGATGGGGATTTTGCTTGACCTCAAGAGGGTCTCAACCAGCATCACCACAATAACCAGCACCAGCACTTTTCACACAGTAGTAGGTGGCGGTGTCGTCGGTCTTGAGGCTGTTCATCTGCAGGTAGAGCGTGCTCTGCGTGTTGTCCTTGGAGATGGTGAAGCGCCCTTGCACTGCAGACGCGTAGTATGCGCTACCAGCGCTGTTAATAAGTGCGACCCACTCAAGCCCCTTCCCAGGCGCCTGCTGGACCCATTCCATGTAGAAGCTGCTGAAGGTGAATCCGGAGGCCTTGCAGGAGAGGCGGAGGCTCCCGCCGGGCGGCCGGAGGCCCCCTCCGGCCTCGCTCAGCTGCACGTCCGCCCGCAGCCCTGGGGAGAGGSGAGAGAAGAGCAGAGGAGATGAGCGGGGTGGCGGTGGCCAGAGCCAAGTGGAGGCCCTGGGCTGCTGGTGTTGGAGTTGTGTCTCTTGCAAGGGAACCAGATTCACCTTCAGCAGCTCCTACATGTACTGGATCCGACAGGCACCCGGGAAGGGGGTCGAAGCTGTCGCACTTATTAGCAGCAGTGGTAGTAGTACATGGTACCTGAATGCGGTGAAAGGGCGCTTCACCATCTCCAGGGACAACGCCCAGAGCACGCTCTACCTGCAGATGAACAGCCTCAAGACCGATGACACCGCCACCTACTACTGCACGAAAACAGATAGTAGTGGTGCTGGTGGTGGAGACTCAGTTGGCCAATACCATTACTCAGCCACTCTCAATCATCTTGGACAGCTCATGGCCATGAGCACTCGTGGGTGCATCCCATCAGGGCCCGGGCCTCAAA
>NW_020448226.1:0-1215 GCF_003343035.1 Apteryx rowi | reverse complement strand
GTGTCGTCGGTCTTGAGGCTGTTCATCTGCAGGTAGAGCGTGCTCTGGGCGTTGTCCCTGGAGATGGTGAAGCGCCCTTTCACCGCATCCGCGTACCATGGACTGCTGCCATTGCTCCTAATAGTTGCAACAAACTCAAACCCCTTCCCGGGCACCTGTCGGACCCATTGCATGGTGAAGCTGCTGAAGGTGAATCCGGTTCCCTTGCAGGAGAGGCGGAGGCTCCCGCCGGGTGGCTGGAGGCCCCCTCCAGACTCGCTCAGCTGCACGTCCGCCCGCAGCCCTGGGGAGAGGCGAGAGAAGAGCAGAGGAGATGAGTGGGGTGGCGGTGGCGGTGGCCAGAGTGGCCTGACATGGGGCCGACCCCGGGGCCGGCCGGGCACCCGGAGCCGAGTGGACGCCCTGTGCAACTGATGCCAGAGTCTGCTGGATCTGCGTCTCCTGCAAGGGAACTGGATTCACCTTCAGCAACATCGGCATGAACTGGGTATGACAAGCGCCTGGAAAGGGCTCGAGTTTGTCGCGGAAATTAGTGGCAGTGGTAGTAGTACAGCCTACGCAACTGCGGTGAAAGGGCGCTTCACCATCTCCAAGGACAACGCCCAGAGCACGCTCTACCTGCAGATGAACAGCCTCAAGACCGACGACACCGCCACCTACTACTGCGTGAAAAGTGCTGGTGCTGGTTATTGTGGTGATGCTGGTTGAGACCCTCTTGAGGTCAAGCAAAATCCCCATCAAGTGATTGTCCCACAAGGCATGAGGGCAGCAGTGCTGCAAGAGTGTCAGGTCCCAGCATTGACACCCCTCCCCCCCCATGGGACACCTCTAGCTACTGCCCTCCAGCTAGACCTTGCGCCACCTGTCACAACCCCCTGAGCTTGGCCGTGCAGCCAGTTCTCAGTCCACCTCACTGCCCGCTCCTCCAGCCCCCACTGACCCAGCTTGACCACATGGGTGTTATGGCAGACAGTGCCCAAAACCTTGCTGAAGTCCAGGGAGACCATGGCCACTGCTCTGCCCTCATCTCCCCAGCCACTCAACCCATCTGAGGGGCCTCACCGGTTGGTGAAGCATGATTTCCCCTTGGGGAACCCAGCCTGGCCACTCCTGAGCACCTTCTCGTCCTTCACGTGCTTGGAGGTGGTGTCCAGCATGAGCTGCTCCACCACCTGTGCAGGGGCGCAGGTGAGGCTGACTGTCCTGGAGGTCCCC
>NW_020448225.1:8232-12044 GCF_003343035.1 Apteryx rowi | reverse complement strand
GGTTTGTAGCTGCCCGATGGAACCAGCCAAAGAATTGTCAGCAGGTCTCACCCCAGGTAGGGGGATTATCTGAACGGCTTCCTGCCCTCCTGCTCTGCCATTCCTCTCCCCAAACTCCCTAATGATCATCTGTGCTTCCTACGTGACCTCCACCCTCAGGCATTTCAAGGACAGAGAATAGCTAAGTAAGATCCAGAAGATTGCCACTAATTTGCAAAGCATTCACGAAAATTCACAAATGCTTTGAGATCCTCAGGTGAAAAAGGGGATTTATATACAGTCCTGTGAATCTATGCTGCTATTTCTTGCCCCAGAAAATGTACGATGATGCTGGCTTCAAACTCAGAGAGAGCTTTGTATGGACAGGATTAAGCCTTCTAGAGCACACGTGCATCACTGAGTGCTCACCAGGAGAATTGGCAGCCGTGCCCAGTGGGGTATTTGTCCACGCTGAAAGAAATCTTCCCCCTTTGTGGACCCGCTCTCTCAAAGACCTRGTTGACACTGCTTAATGCTGAGACACACATAAGCCAAGCAGCAGGAAGAGGGGCACGTTTGTTTACACACCGTTGCTATTCATGGCTATTCCCTGGGCCAGGCAGTAGTTTCTCCTCTGTGATGATTATAATCGCTGAAGTCCCAGCTGTGAACATTGATTAGGGTGAACGGGTTCCTCAAGACGTATAAATATTTCCATGCAGGTCTTTTTCACAGATTGAGGAGTCGTGTAGTTGTGTGAGAGAGAAACAGTATGTGAAGGTGATGTAGGTACAGCCAGGGTCACATCCAAAGCATCCAGGTGAGCAGGGTGGATTTTTTTTTTTTTCATTTAACATGAGGCTATGGCAGTATTTTTAAATGTAGGGGCAAGCTTTGAGCCAAGTTCAAATCTTAGTCAAACTGAGATGACTATAAAATAATCTATCCAGAAAAGCTGCTGTGCAGATCTGCCGCTACATCTAAGTGGACTTTGTCTCTTACTGGGTTAATGATTTGCTCCATTACCTCCAGATACCCTACATTAAGTGGATATTGTGGAGGAGAACTGCCAGTTTATACACCTGCAACCTCAATTTACCTCCTTGCATGAGTTAATTACAACAGTGCTACTTGTTTGGCTGCAAAGCTGTTCCTTGGTTGAATCAACTTCAAACAAGCTGTAGACACATAAGTGTAGCATCCGTCAACCCACTCATCTGTGAAGACTTGCAATTGCCTGATCATAACTCTAGCCCTGCCCTTTGCTCCAGCACAAACCTGAAGAGGATGGCAGTCTCTGCAAGGAAGGTAATAACCTGTCCTTCTCCCTTACGGAAAGGACAGAAGTCATGAGCTCTGAGTGAGATACAGGCTTGACCCTAGGAAAAAACTCTGGAATAGGTGCTTTGGGGACAGTATAGAGTTTCTTCAAGGGGAGATCAGGCTGTGCATGTATCTGCCAGAGACAACTTTTGACCTTATACTGGGGAAGGAATAAGGCCTGGCTGATTGTTCCAGGGCTCTTAAACCCCAAAGTTCAAGAGATCTTTGTTAATGTGGTTTGTTCAGGTGACTGGTCTCCAAAGTCTGTATTGGAATAAATCTCACTTGCAGTCTTGCACTATGAGCAATCTTGGAGATGGTGGCATGGCCTTCTGGGTGTAATTCTGCACAGGCCAAGTGGCAGCTCTCTGGATCTCCCTAGTGCAGATACTGGGGAGCAATGTCCTAAGCTTTGGGGTAAGAGGGCATCACCATGCACAGATCTCCCAGCCCTGGCTTTCCCAAAGCCAGCAATAAAGGAGCAGGGCCTCTCTAACAGGATTCCAGTGTCAGTGTGGTGCACAGGTCATAGCAAAAAGGACTTAGGCATCATAGATATATGCCTTGGGACCACACAATGGCACYATGTTGCATCTTAGAAGCTCGTGGGAAGTCTTTGCCATGTATTTCAGTGGGAGCAGGATCATGCTCCCTGACTTCCCTCATGGCTAAAAGCAGATGAGCATCTGGGTATTTGTGCTAGATGGTTCATGACAGACTACACTGATCAGGACCACCAGGTGGCTCTTAGTGTGGCCAGATCCACMTGTGATGGCAAAAGGGGTTGGCTTCACACTTTTTGGTTCTTTATGGGTTYGGGCTGTGTGGCTGATAGGTTTAGCATGTCTAAGAAYCRTGAAGAMTTCTAAGTGCATCAAACGTGGTAAATTTAATGATCATTGCAGAGAAGCAGAGGAGCAGAGATGATAAAAAACGGTGAGGAAAGAGTTAAAACCTCAGCCTCAGGTGCCAGTAGCTTCCCTAGTSAGGGAAGCTTGTCCCAGYCTGCTCRCAATCAAACATTTCAACTCCTTTTGCACTGTGTTCACTACCGAGCATCTCTCATTCTCTGAGGGTAGTTCATGCTGTTTCACAGGTTTTTTTAATTACAGTAAGTTTGCAACAAAAGCTAATGGGCTACAGCACGTTAAGCAAGGGTGATGTTGACTACCACAGCTGAGCAAAACTCGTAACTGTACAAGTTACGGAACTACTTCATTGCACAAAATAACACCGCTGCGCCAAGGWAGTATGATGAAAGTGCTCAGAAGTGTATGAAGGGGTCTGGAAGTGTTGCTCCACTTGAGCAGCAACAAGGCAAAAGTGCTGCTCCCARCCTCATCTGTGTTGCATGCCTAACTCAAAAGCGGCCAAGATCCCAACAGTCTTCCTGGCACGGCATTTCTATGTAGCTGAAGGTGAAGAGATGAAGAAACAGCACCCCTGTGTACGATGCTCTGTGCAGAGGTGGGCCGTGGCACTAGRGGCACGTCCTGGGGTGTGYGTTCGGGGTCCTGGGGYGCTATGTTAGGTGCCGTGGTGGCAAAGCAYGTGAAGAGGAGGAAGCATGAAATGTCGAGGAAAGGGGATGTAAAGTGGATGAAACTGGAAGTGCAGTGGGKACAGCTTCTTTGCACAACCCCAGTGGGGTTGGTCAGAGAGACTGAGCTAAAGGCAGCTGTTGGCCTCCTTGGTACTTCTTGTGCTTACGTGTACCCAAGAAATCAGACCCCACAAAGGCAACAGCACTGGAATCACACATAAAAAGAGCAAAGYAAGGCATCRGGTCCCAGGAAAAAATGAGTCCAATGCCTCTCGTACAGCAGTTTTTAATAACCTTCATTGATAGCTTTATTATGCAAGATGAGCTACAAGCAGCAGTGCCCAGAAGAGTACGCTAAGTTTGTAGACTAATCACTAGTGACAGAGAGGAGGGAGAGAGCGTGTGTTTTTTCCGAGCGCAGGACTGTAGGATCTCAGATGWGCTTGCCCTTTCCAGATCAATAATTCTGGCAGGAGACTCAGCTGCTGCCRGACTGGCTTGTACCAGCTGTGGCTCTGCCTCCAGAATTTATAGCCAAGGGAGCTTACTACATTGCGGAGTCCTCGCTCTGCAATAAACTGCAACAGTATCTCGACAGCATTCTCATAACGCTTGCTTTCAGTAGTTGATCTTAGATTGCAAACAGCAATCCCTAGCAACAGATGTTGCAGTGCCTCTTGGTTTGGGTCCTGTGGAGGRCTCAAAGCAGTTTGGAGGAGAGACTAAATTCTTTTGGGGTCTAGAAAGCCAAGTGTCCGGAAAGCCAAGGTGATGAAGTCTAGCCTTTTGGCCTGTTGGGGAAAACAGAAGGTACRAATACCTGAGAGACTTGCATCTAATGCCCATACTGCCAAGCGGCTGATYTAACCCTTCTGTGCCTCTGTTTTCCCCGTAAAAGAGAGGTGATTCCCAGCACTTCCCTCTTTCAGCAAGGGTTTGAGGTTAAGGAGTAAAAAGCACTGTGGGG
>NW_020448225.1:2073-7767 GCF_003343035.1 Apteryx rowi | reverse complement strand
ACTCTGTTTCTAAATTGCAAATGATGGACTGGACAGGTGGGGACAACAGCCAGGGGCCAGTCCGGAATGAGAGGAGAGGCCAGACAACTCCCAAATGTTCGGGCTAAGAACATGTGTGTTTGGATGCTGTGAATGATGAGGCTGAGTGAACCTGGATAAGGGGCGGGATGATATGATCGTAGGTCTGCGTGCTTGAGAAAACAGGAGGGGGTTTTCTGCATGCGGCAGGTCCATGGCCATGCCTTGCTGTAGTTCATTCCTCTGCCTGTCTATGCCAGCTGTTCCCGTGCCTTTGCTTCCGGCTTCTGTGGTGCTGAACCATGCCATACCTGAATCACTCCAGCCCCTCGTCCTTCATCTTGACAGGCATCCCAGGTCTGGAGGTGGCTCACTTCTGGATTGCCTTCCCATTCTGCACCATGTACTTCATGGCAGTGCTGGGGAACATCACAGTTCTCCTGGTGATTAGGATGGACCCGAACCTGCACCTGCCCATGTTTTACTTTCTCTCCACGCTGGCTGCCATCGACCTGGTGCTCACCACTTCCACCATACCCAAGCTCCTGAGCATTTTCTGGTTTCAGTCGCATGAGATTGTCTTTGAGGGCTGTGTGGTCCAGATGTTCTTCATCCACGGCTTCTCCGCAGTGGAGTCGGGGGTACTGCTCGCCATGGCTTTTGACCGTTACTTGGCCATCTGCAAGCCCTTGCACTACTCTGCCGTCCTGACCAGCCCCACCATCGCCAAGCTGGTCTTGGCTGCTGTGGTGCGTGGCCTCGGCCTCATGACCCCTCTGACATGTATGGTGAGCAGCCTGTCCTACTGCGGCCCCCGTGTCATTGCCCACTCCTACTGCGAGCACATGTCGGTGGTGAAGCTGGCCTGCGGGGACACCAGGCCCAACAACATCTATGGCATCACAGCTGCCACCGTCGTGGTGGGCTCAGACTCCATCCTCATCGCCGTCTCCTACATGCTGATCCTCAGGGCAGTCATGGGCCTCTCCTCCAAAGAGGCTCGCCTGAAATCCTTTGGTACCTGTGGCTCCCACATCTGTGTCATCCTGCTCTTCTACACACCGGGGCTCTTCTCCTTCTACACACAGCGCTGGGGCCAGAGCATCCCCGTGCACCTTCACATCCTGACGGCAGACCTCTACCTGCTGGTGCCTCCCATGCTCAACCCGCTCATCTATGGCATGAGGACCAAGCCAATCCGGGAACGGGTGCTGAACCTGGTCAGCAGAAAGCCYCTTGACCCCAGCTGATCGCTAATGCCATGTAGGAGAGAAGGGGGTTCAGACCAGAGAAYACTAGAGGCTTCATGGTAGAAAGACCCTCTAAAAACTGTCTCCTGGAAAACCAGGATGCTCTTTATACCGTCGTGGTTAGACCCTGAAAGCAAGAGTCACTGCAAAGAATTTCACTGCAACTAATTCTTTTTAGAAAGTGAATTCAACATTCCTGTTTGGAATGAAAAGAGAAATGGTRGCTAACTCTATCCATATCTTTGGTCCTCCACATGTCTATGTCACCTCACAACTCTCCTCTTCATCATAGCTCTTCACAAAAGACTGTTACTACCTTGCAAATTAAAGTCTATTCATGGATTCATCCTTCCACACATACCTTTTCCACCTGCCCTGTAAGTCTCCATATATTCACTTGCTAGTTGTAAGCAACTGCCTGAGCTTGGTGTCTGGCTCTGAGGGGTGTGTGTTTGTGAATGTGTGTGTTATGTGTGTACATGTGCACGCACACTCATCCTGATGTTGGCCCTACACATTTTTTCTTTTTCCTCCCCATCCTGTCTTGCAACTTTAYTTAAGCATTTGTGGCAATAACAAAAACACAAGGTCTGAAAGTCACACTGAAACCCTGTAATGCTGCATAAGGTTTTGTTCCTTTCTTATCAGAAACATCCAAATGGCATCATCGCTGAAACATTGTTCTACAAAATTCTTTTCCAATATTTTAATAGGACTCCTTAACTTTCTGTGTTGTTTTGTCCCTACCCTAATCATGTTGGCATGGGATCTGGGGAAGTGCCAGCTTTCCTTAGRTCTTCACTTGCCCTTGAACTCCTCTGAGATCCTAGTCCCTTGGACATGGCGCTTCAGCAAACTGCTCTCTTCTTTGAGGTCATGTAATTCTGCACATGCTGCACTGCCATGACCACAATGCATTGCAGCTTCCCCTGCACATGATACTTACACGGGGGGTTGTGTTAGGAAGAGCAGGAATGGTTTGCAATGGGATACATAGTGCAGCTGCAAAGTGATTTTTAACTGTGATGAAAACTCATCTCCTAAAACTGCATGATGAGTTACGAGCCCAGCTCTCCTTCACCCATGGAAATCATAGAATCACAGAATGGTTGAGGTTGGAAGGGACCTCTGGAGATCATCTAGTCCAACTCCCCTGCTCAAGCAGGGTCACCTAGAGCACGTTGCACAGCATCATGTTCAGGCGGGTTTGGAATATCTCCAGAGAAGGAGACTCCACAACCTCTCTGGACAACCTGCTCCAGTGCTCTGGCACCCTCACAGTGAAAAAGTTTTTCCTCATGTTCAGATGGAAATGTCTGTTTCAGTTTGTGCCCATCGCCTCGCATCCTGTTGCTCGGCACCACTGAAAAGAGTCTGGCTCCATCCTCTTGACACCCTCCCTTCAGATACTTGTACACGTTAATAAGATCTCCTCTCAGCCTTCTCTTCTCCAAGCTAAACAGGTCCAGCTCTCTCAGCCTTTCCTCATAAGAGAGATGCTCCAGTCCCCTAATCATCTTTGTAGCCCTTCGCTGGACTTGCTCCAGTAGTACCACATCCCTCTTGCACTGGGGAGCCCAGAACTGCACACACTACTCCAGATGTGGCCTCACCAGGGCTGAGTAGAGGGGGAGAATCACCTCCCTCGACCTGCTGGCAACACTCTTCCTGATGCACCCCAGGATACCACTGGCCTTCTTGGCCACAAGGCCACATTGCTGCCTCATGCTCAACTTGGTGTCCACCAGCACTCCCAGGTCCTTCTCAGCAGAGCTGCTTTCCAGCTCAACCTCCAACCTCTACTGCTGCATGGGGTTATTCCTCCCCAGGTGCAGGACCCCGCACTTCCCTTGTTGAACTTCAGCAGGTTCCTCTCTGCCCACCTCTCCAGCCTGTCCAGGTCCCTCTGAATGGCAGCACAGCCCTCTGGCGTATCAGCCACTCCTCCCAGTTTTGTATCATCAGCAAACTTGCTGAGGGTGCACTCTGTCCCTTCCTCCAGGTCATTGATGAAGAAGCTGGAAAAGACTGGACCCAGCAGTGACCCTGGGGGGCTTCTTCCTGTTCATTCCCCATGCTGTGCGCATTGGTGTACAGGCACTTTTAGAGAGGGAATTGAGCATGCAGATTTCCCAGGAGGGGTGTGAGAGGATCCCCCAGAGTSATGTCTTCTGCATATTTCCTTGGGCATGCACCCGCTGCAGGTGTCCTGACTTGAGCCACGTTTTGATGACTACCCTGTCTCTCTAACTCTSTCCTTCCCCCAACTTTCCTAGTTTAAAGCCATCCTTACCAGGCTGGCCAACCTGTTGGCAAAGACACGTGTGAACCCCTTAGGGAGGTGGATTTCCTGCACGCCCAGCACCATGGAGCTGAAGGACACTTGTCCCTGAGGCTGGGGAGGGAGCGGCAGCTGCTGCTGCTCTGCTCCAAAGGTGTCAGTGGATGCCCAGCCCAAAGCGCCTGTGCGCAGCCCTGCGCTGAGCTGTGCCCTGGTGGAGAGAGCCCGTGCGCTGGGCTGCTTTGCACGAGGAGCCCTGTGGCCCTGCTCTGCCCATCTGCCACACCTGCCCTCCCTCTCGCTGCCTCGGTGCACGCTGCGTGCCCTGGGCTCCTTGCTGGGCCGTGGCCAGCACAGCGGTGCCCTCCTTGCCTCAGCCATGCCCAGGGCTGCTGGTGGCTCCTCGACTCTGGCCTGGGCCTTTCCCCACCTGCTCCAGCTCCAAGGGCTCTGGGCAAGAGCAGTGGTGTGTGTTGCTCCATGCCTGTGCTCRCTGCCTGCCTGCACGGCCGTGTGGGGAAGGCGAGAGGTTTTGTGGGCAAAGGAGAGGTCCCGGCAGAGGCACCCGTGTCCTGCTGCGACTATCCCCGCCTGTGGCAATGGCTCCCACCCAGGGGCTCGGTGGCTTTGGGGAAGAAGAATCCCTCTCGACACCCACTGACTGGTGCACAGAGATTTATTTGCAGYGGCCCCAAGGTGAGCAGGGCRTTGAGCTCAGCAGGGCGCTYGCTAAYGGCGCCTGTGGCTGGGCGCTGAGCTCCCTGCTTGCGTGCGGCAGCGGCTCCTYGCCTGGYGCCTCGCGGGTGCTCGCGGCCCCCTTCCAAGGAGGGCGGCGCATCTGCGCATGGCCTTGCGCAGYGCTCGGAAGGCRCCGCAAGTGCAGCCCGGGMACAGCAGGGAGCCCAGCGSCGCTCTGCAGYCRGCAGCGGCGGCAGCGTGGGCAGCGGGAGGGGAGGGCGGCTGCGCTGGCGGGGGCCAGAGCTGCACGGTGGGCCAGCGCGTCAGGGCCGKGGGAGCCGAGGGCCGCGCTCGGCTTGGGCCGCGGGGCTGCACGGGGGGCGTGAGATGCCGAGCTGCGCCTTGGCCTGCAAGTGGGACGGGTGCCCAGGCCCCCAGCAGGATGGACTTGCGGGCCACATGCGCTGGCCAGTCCACGTGTGGKGTTTTGGGCACGCAGTCGAGCAGCTTGTGGTCCTCCTTGCTGAGRAACACGGTCTGGTTGGCCCCRAAGYGCACACGCCGGCATGTTGGGATTGCCGGTGGGGCTGCGGGGTTGACCAGCTGTGCCAGGTCTCCTGCAGCTGTGGGGGCAGTGGGCAGCAGCAGCAGCGTGTGTTGGGCCACAGGGATGAGCAGGTCAGCGGTGTGCGTGTGCTGCAGGCAGGGCTCGTGAGGCAGTCCAGTGGGCAAGGCGTCCTTGCTTGCGAGGCTGGGAAGGAGAAAGGAGGTGAGGAGGGAGCGCAGGGCTGCGTGTTGTCCCCCAGCAGGAAGCCCTGGTGCCCGCCGTGGGTCTCCCCGTGGCCGTGGGGCAGCCCCCCTGCAGGCAAGGGCTCCGCTTACCCTGCCTGCCAGCTGCCTGCCGGCTCCTGCACGTCTGCCGTGGGGAGGAAGGAGGCTGCTGGAAGAGGAGGCAGAGAGGCAGTGAGCGAGGGCAGCCCCTGCGCGCAGCCCCAGCCGGGGCAGAGGGTGGTGGGCGCAGGCAGCAGGGGGTTTGTGGGCAGGAGCCGCTGCGGAGCGCGGCTGCGCTCTGGCACGGGGCTGCTCACCTCCGGGCTCCTGCACGCTGCCATTGCCCAGGCTGCCAGCGTCGCCCCGGGGCCCCTACAGAGGCCAAGCAAGCGGTGGTCAGTGGTGAGCATGCAAGCTGCGCCCAGGTGCCCCCTGCTCGCGGAAGGGCTGCGCTGGGRAGGCAGAGCTGAGGGTGGAGGCAGCTCTGGGGCAGGCCAGYGCGGGTGCCCTTGCTGCAGGCGCTGCCGGAGGGCAGAGCGGGCAAAAGCAGGSSTCTCTGCCTGCCTCCTACCTTGGGCCAGYGGCTCCTCACGCCYGGCACGAAGAGCACCGCCGCGCACAGCGCCGCGACGACGTTCCAGGCCGAGGGCACGTCGAGCAGGCACAGCAGCAGCAGCAGGCTCAGGGCCACGAGCT
>NW_020448225.1:0-1273 GCF_003343035.1 Apteryx rowi | reverse complement strand
CAGCGAGGCTCTGCTCTGCATCCGTGTGCAGCTGAGGAGCTGCCAGGGCCAGGGCTGGCATGGAGAGTCAGGCCCTTTCCCCGGAGGTCCCGCATGGCTGCGGAGGCAGCAGCCTGGCCAGGCCCTGCGCGGGAGGCCTGGGATAGCGCCCGCCGGGTGGTGCAGGCACCCTCGACGCAATGCCCAACTCAGGGCTGCTGCCTCCAAGAAAGCACCAGCCGGCAGGACGCTCGAGGAGCCAAGGGCATGCTGACAGCACGCCCGGCCTCAGGGTGCCGCGGACCCTGTCCCGCTGCAGCTGCCTGGTGCCGAGGGAGTCCATGTGCCCGTGCCCTGGCAGCCCCACGCTCACGCCTCTGCCCGCAGCTCTGCCCGCACAGGCTCTCTGGCTGCTGGGAAGGCAGCTGCTGCAGGGCCGGGCACTGCCCCTCGGCCCCCCGCCACGCTGCGGCCAGCTGGGCACGCGTGGGCCCAGGCCAAGGAGCCCTGGCCCAAGTCGTGCCCAGGAGGCAGCAGATATTGGCCAGGGCAGAGGGCAGCTTGCTTGGGAGCTGCCTGCGGGGCTGCCAGGCCCATGGGTCAGGCAGAGGGTGTGGGTGGAGGTGCCAGGGGAGACTGCTGAGGGCCACGAAGGCCTAGGAGGGACCTCATGGCCCTGGCAGCTCTCCGCTTGGCCCACCATGATCTCCCTCCCCTTCCTTCATCCACGATGGCTCCTCCCAGGCCCCTTTGCGCCCTTCCTTGGGTTCACCACGCCTTCCAGGGTCCCTTGCTCCATCCCCTTCCCAGGAGTGTGGGGGAGGCTGAGAGGCTTGTAGTCCTCCGGAAGATGCATGTTGTCCTCCTGGAAGATGGCAGTGACATTTGCTGGCACCCCATCCTCGGGAACCTGTGCTCACTGCCATGGCCATTTCCCGAGAATGGAGAGTGGCTGCCCAGTGCCAGTGGGCGGGTGCCTCAGGGTGCGTGGATGCCTGGCCTCAGGTGCCATGGACTTGGATGTGTGCAGCTGGCTTAAGTGCTCCATAACCTGCTGCGGGGGGAAGTCTTCCTTGCTGCAGCCTTTCCCACTGGTCTCTGGAGCCTGGGACTGCTGAAGGGTCTTTCTTGCACCTGAACGGCTGAGGCAAAGAAGGCACTGAGTAGCTTGTCCTCCTCCAGGTCCTTTGTCACCAGGCCCCCTCCACAATGCAGTAACGGGCCCAGGTACTTCCTAGTGCACCCCTAGCCCAGGTGTCCCTCCCAGAGCTGAGCTGAACCTGGCAACAACTGG
>NW_020448224.1:10801-12181 GCF_003343035.1 Apteryx rowi | reverse complement strand
GCACAGCCTTCTGGGGTCTCAGCCACTCCTCCCAGTTTGCGATCAGCAGCAAACTTGCTGAGGGTGCACTCTGTGCCTTCATCCAGGTCATTGAGGAAGAAGTTGAACAAGACTGGGCCCAGTCCTGACCCCTGGGGGACACCRCTAGCTACAGGCCTGCAACTAGACTCTGTGCCGCTGATCACAACCCTCGGAGCTCTGCCATTCAGCCAGGTCTCAATCCACCTCACTGTCCACTCATCTAGCCCTCTCTTCCTCAGCTTCCCTAGGAGGATGTTGTGGGAGACAGTGTCAAAAGCCTTGCTGAAGTCAAGGCAGACAACAGCCACTGCTCTCCCCTCATCTACCCAGACACTCATTCCATCATAGAAGGCTATCAGATTGGTTAGGCATGATTTCCCCTGGAGGAAGTTATGCTGAGCAATCAACTCTAGGCAGCTTCACTCCAATATTCTCTAACAGCTGGGATATAAGTCGCTGGTACGGCTGAATGTCTCCCAAAGAGAATTTCTGCTGTTTGTTAGTCCTATGGGCTGCCACGGAGCATTTCAAACATCCCATAGGCATGCTTTTGAGGAAGGGATCAACGTGTTGTGGCAGCTAGGGTAACAATTGGATTAGCAGATGGAGCAGGACCGGATGTTGTAGAAATAATGCGTCAGATGAAAACCCACTTATTAAGGGGGGCTTCAAGTGCCTTAAAGCCGTTACTGCTTGGCACAGTAATGCCTGCAACTGGGACAGTGGGGGCTTTGGTAAACAACACAAGGGCTTTGACACTTGTTGGATAACCAGATACTAAGCAAGTGAGAGCAGTTTGGAATTCCTAGGTGAGACAATTGGCACGGAGCTACTAAGTTGAGTGGAAAGGTAACAAGGCAGCAGATGTGGGCTGATTTGCTGCAGGCAGGGGTATTACGTGAAGAGATAAATGGTCTTTCTACTGCTGACTTATTCAAGAGGTGGCGGCAGTTACCTGCCGATCAGTAATACTGAACACAGCCTGCTGCCCTCCCTGCTCCAGCCACAGTGTGGAAACTGCCAGCCAAGAGACAACGAGGGGGAGATGGGACCCCCGCAATATGAGCATCTGTTGCGGCTTACCATCGGGGGGACCGTTGTCCTTAGGTACCCCTGCGAATTCGCTGGTGCTCTGGAGGAGAAATTGCTGTGCTCACTTTAGTAGATACTGGAGCAGAAGCTACTGTACTACATAGTGAGGTAGCTCCGGGGAAGGCCACTATCCATATAYGTGGGTTAGGAGGATCGGCCACCCCAGCGATACAGGCTGTAGTTACGATAGCAATTGACAACTGCCCCCACCCCCCCATTTTTGGCCACGGTTTTATTAGCACCGGTTCACGAGTACATCTTGGGGAT
>NW_020448224.1:7854-9904 GCF_003343035.1 Apteryx rowi | reverse complement strand
ATACTATTCAACAGCACCCTGTTCCCACTGCTGTAAGACAACTACAAGCTTTTTGGGGCCTTTTGGGGTTCTGGCGGACCTTTATACCCCACTTAGCATATTGAATACAGCCACTACAGCGTTTGTCCAAAAGAAAGTAGCCAGTGGCGGTGCACTAAAGAACAGCAGCAAGCCTTTGACCTGTGCAAGGAGGCGGTGGACCAACATTGCGAACTATTCACTCCGTCTGAGGGACAACCTTTCGAGCTGGAGGTAACGGTCATGGGGGATACGGTGTCTTGGGGGCTGTGGCAGCAATGTGCCCACACAAGGCGGGAACCTATAGGTTTCTGGTCCCRTTCYCTGCAAGGGGCCACAGCAAATTATACACCTCTGGAGAAACAGCTTCTGGCTGTGGTGTGGGCTTTGCAGGATAGCGAACGAGTTATGGGAGGTGACCCGGTGACTGTATACACCCCCCTCCCCATTCAGGCATGGGTGACGCATGATACCGTCAGGGCCCACCTGGTTACCAACACGGGCCGCCACACAGTGGAAGATACATGATAAGGAACTCTGGGGGAGCCCCTTGTGGGAGAGGATTTGGGACACTGTGCAAGCTAAAGCTGTGTCTGTGCGACATGTTGATGCCCATCAGAAGCAGGAGATCCTCGAAACTCAGCATAATACAGCAGTCGACCAGATGGCAACKCCCTCAGAGTTAAAGCAAGCTTGGCAAGCGCATGAACGATCAGGGCATCGTGGCCCCATCACAGCTCAGGCTTGGGATCTATCACCAGGYCATCCCATGTTAGTGCTACGTTGGTATAAGGCAGCATGCGTCAACTGTCCYGTTTGTATGAAGTCAACAAAAGTGCCTTTCACCAGCACATATGGTCACATCAGGGAAGGCGAACAACCCTTTGCAACCCAGCAAGTAGATTATGTAGGCCTGTTACCCCCTTCACAGGGACAAAAGTATATATTGACTGCTGCAGGCACTTATACAGGCCTTATGTATGCATATCCTACCTCCCATGCGAATCAATCCTCTCCTGTACKGGGCTTAGAGSAACTCATGTGTACTTACAGTTTACCAAAAGAAATATGGAGGGACCAAGGTACCCACTTTGCAGGCCATGTAGTACAAGAATGGGCAAAGGACTTGGGGATCACCTGGCTCTTGCATGTACCGTACCACCCTCCAGCTAGTSGATTAATAGAGAGAATGAATGGCCTGCTAAAAGAACAAATCCAACACTTAGCACCACGCAAACGTCAAGGGGGTGGGTGAGCATGCTCCCACAAATGCTGTTTGTGCTTAACAACAGGCGTGTTGGAATGCTTACTCCCTATGAGCGAGTACGAGCCAAACCGACACTAGCAACCCCTGCTCGGATATCCGTAATGGAAGAGGGGATCGTGCCCCGCATACTCGCCTCCGGGGAGGTAGAATTCTATACATCTGAGCAACGTATGATTACTGAACAAAGAGTTATAAGCTTACACTTAAGCCTTGCCCGCCCTTCACAGTGTGTATGGCTGTTTACACCTTTGATACCTCTTCAAATAGCCCCACTCTCATTGACCTCTTCTCCAGATTTATCTTTCCAGGTATCCATATCCATGCCAGCGAATGTCTCACAGGGAGCACTGATACCGCAAGGAATTCTGAYSCACAGTGCCGGAGTGCCTCAAGTTCAGCTACACCCTCGACACAATCTTTAGCCAGTGTGTGGATACTAACTCCTCAAAAGGAAAAGCGGCCTGGCGCTGTTCTGGCATGTTAGAGAATATCGGACTGAAGCGGTCTAGAACTAATCGCTTAGCATAACTTGCTTAGCGTTAGTAGCTGAATTTGCTGAAGCCTTAGGCTGCAAGCTGTGAACTTTCTCCTGGATATTACCTAGGTAAGTGAAAGAGGGCCCCGGGGCTGGTTCAAGCTGGAGAGATGAAGAAGTTGCAACCGAGAGCAGAAGCTGCACCCTTGCAAATAAGAAAAGCAGCAGCCTGCCTAGAGACAGTGAAGGAACCCAATGGAGAAGGGGAAGACCCCAGATCTAAATATGAC
>NW_020448224.1:3965-6193 GCF_003343035.1 Apteryx rowi | reverse complement strand
AAAAAAAAGGTTGATCCAACTATGTCAGGAGGATTGGCCGTTCCTGACAAAGGCTGGTAACCCAGCAGAACGATGGCCGCTGCAGGGAACCTTTGATCATCAGGAGTTAACTTTCCTGCATCACTATTTGGAGGATCGGTTCCCCAGACAAATAGATTATTGGTATGTATGGGACAGCTGGGCATTTGCTAGATGAAAAGGCACCTAGAAAAGAAAGAAAGAGTTTTTCTCAGAATGCTGAAAGTAGTGCAGCTGCTAAAACACTTGTGAAAACTGCTCCACCCTATGCGTCATGCTCTGCTTCAACTTCTCTATACCCCTCCTTGCCTTCCACTGCTGCCTTTCAAGCCCCTTTGCAGGTCGTTCCTGTGCCAGGAGCGCCCCTGCCACGTCCGTACTGGGCACCTCGGGCACAAACTCCCAGGCTTAGGGAAGATCGCGAGAAAGTGTTACAAATTGTACGAGGAATGCTGTGGGCATATGACCCTACCTGGGGGGATGTGCAATTGCTCCTTGAAGCCTTGTTCACTCACTCAATTCTGGATGCAAACCATCGTTGGGTAGAACAGGGAAATGTTGTGGCTGCTCGAACAGCCTGGCCGGCTGTGGACCCCGGGGGGGATTATAATGTAGAGGCAGATTACCGGCAGTTGCAATTAGCCAGACAAGGCTTAGAAGAAGCTGTACGTTTGGCAGGACAAAAGAGTGCGACTTGGTCTAAAATAAGGGAGTGTCATCAACAACCTGAGGAACAGCCCTCAGCTTTCCTTTCTAGACTATTTAAACAAATCAGAATGTTTGGAGGGGGGATAGACCCAGAAGCCGAGGCTAACAGGCCTCTACTAGTTTCAGCATTTGTAGATCAAACGGCCTCGGACATTAAAAAGTATTTTTCTAAACATGTTCCTGACTGTCCAGGGAAGTCTATGGACAAAATAGTACATTTAGCCACATTTGTATATAACGATCGAGACAAGAAGGTGAAAGAAAAGAGATGACGAAAGAAAGAGGAAGTGAGTGTGTTAGCAGCTGTGTTAAGAGCTGGGTTGAAAGAAACTAGAGGAAGGGGGCGAGGAGGGGCCAGAGGAGATAGACGGAATCAAAGTGAACATATTGTACGCTTAGGAGTTAACGATACTCTATCCGATAGAACACAGAGCGTGGGCCCAACACAACAGAAACGTATGGTAAAGTGTTGATGTTAACACGTGTTGTATGGGAACAACAAGGATTTGTTTACGAGAGTAATACCATCAAAACTCAAGATATTTGTCTTGATACTGAACAAAATATTTGTCATTTTGAAATACAGCCTGATGAAACCCCTGAAACTGTACTTGTATATATTGGAAAAGGATGTGTCTGTATGAGAACCCTCTGTGATCTCATATTCGTAGATAACATTACTGTAGACACAAGTAATCACTCAAATATTTGTGTTTGTAATTTTACTAAAATTAGGGGATGTGACTTTAATTATTCAGCTCCTGTTGTGTCTTATCAATTATTACAATGTAATTATACCTCAAGTCAAGATTTATTGCCCACCCCCATCGCAATGAATCTTACATTAGTGAAGGAACTACTACTACATGACAACCTGTGTGAACTGTTAAAATGTATCTGAAACAATGGACAAAAAAACTCTGATCACCGTTCATCGTGATACAGAAGAGGTCCACCACATCTTGGAAGGAGGATGGAGAATATCATTGGCGGGAGACTCTTCTGGGATGGTTACCAACCGCAACAGGGATCTATAACCACATGTTGCACCCAGTAGTAGTTGTATTAAGTTTAACCGTGCTATGCCTATTGCTTACAATCATATTGCACATAAGATTATGGAGAGTGATAGTACACCTTGAAAGGCTTTGAGAATTCTGCTTAACATATTAGCAGGGATGCTTAATAAAAACAAAGGGAGGACTGTTAGAGAATATCAGACTGAAGAGGTCTAGAATTAATCACTCAGCATATCTTGCTTAGTGTTAGTAGCTAAATTTGCTGAAGCCTTAGGCTGCAAGCTGTGAACTTTCTCCTGGATATTAGGGAAGTGAAAGAGGGCCCTGGAGCTGGTTCAAGCCAGGAAGAGGAAGAAGTTCCAACCGAGAGCAGAAGCTGCACCCTTGCAAATAAGAAAAGCAGCAGCCTGCCTAGAGACAATGAAGGAACCCAATGGAGAAGGGGAAGACCCCAGATCTAAATATGACCATTGGTCCGAACTC
>NW_020448224.1:0-2990 GCF_003343035.1 Apteryx rowi | reverse complement strand
GGGGAAAGAGGGGCAAACGGTCACAAGCTGCTGCCACTCCCGGGCTCTGCCGGACCACCAGCACTCGCTGCCCTGCCCCGCCGGGCACTGCCACCTGCCCGGACCTGTGGAATGGCTCCACTGGCAAGAAAAGGGGATTCCAACCCAGCCCACAACGTTCCCAAAGGAAAATGCCAGCCACGCTAAGACTTCCCCTCCCTCGCTGCAGCTCCGCTTTGCTCGGGGGGCATCGACTGTGGCCCTGGCCCCGCCAGCCCCTCTGCCTGACCCAGCGCCCCTCCACGGCTGCCCCCCCGCTCCCACGGTGCCCCACGCACTCACCACTTCCCACTCCCGCTTCAGCACAGCCAGCGAGGCCCCCAGCGAGGAGCAGGCACGCTGGCTCGAGTCCCAGCTCCCCTGCTCTTGTGAGAGGTAGTAGCACATCTTGCGGTACCCGATCCATTCATCATGGCAGCCCAGCATGGCGGTGGCAGCGCCAGTGGTTTGGGGGTTGCTACGCCGGCTTGCTGCAGGGGGACGGGAAGGTGGTGAGACGTCGCCCTCCGCAACGCAGCCCCCTGGCCGCCCCCACCTGCAGCTCCGCTCCCGGGCCCCCGCTGAGATCCCGAGCTGCAGCCGGGCTTCCTGCTCCCCTCTCCTTCCCCCGGAGACCCCCGGCACCCACGCAGGGACGGCCACGTACGCACACAGGCAGCTCCACACCAACGCTGCACAGCTGTCCATTCCCTTACCTGCCACTACAGCAATGCAAACGAGCAGAACGACATTTAGGGCCATGCTCGCAGCCAGCACTGGGAGGTGCCATCGACTGGGTTTGCGCAGGTCGCCTGGAGGAACAAAAAGCCGCTCACAGCGGAGATGCGGCTGTCCCAGAGCAGGCAGCAGGCCAGCGGGGACACTGCCAGAGGGACACCGGCCCCTCTCCGCGCCCCACACCTTGGACTCACCCATCAGCACCCTCTTCTTCGTGCCTGCCAACACAGCAGACCCATGCCCGACTCTGCCGGGGGACCCCGGTTCGTCCAGGGTCTGCTCTTGGACTTCTTCAGTGAAGCAGGACCTGTTCTGCTCTTGCCTTACACCAGTCACAGATTCAGGGGCTAACAGCACGTGGTCCAGAGGTTCTGGCGCTGGATCACTCATTGGTGCTGGCGAAGCCTTCGCAAGGGCAGGCTCCGACCTCGTCGCTCACTGCAGCTCTGGCAGCATCCCGGCAGGCGCCGTCTGGGATTCAAGGACTGCTGCCAGCCAGGGGGGACGCAGCGCTGCCGCCACACACACGCTCCAGGCTCCTTGGCTCTCAGCACTGGCCACGAAGCTCTTGCTACTACGCCGCAATCGGCCCCGGGGACAAAAACGCAGGGTCAGCGAGGACAGAGATCAGCCCTCACCCCCCCCAGCCCGGCACCTCCTGGATATGCCTGGCTCCCTCCCCACCACTGGGCACTCAGCCGCTCCAGACCCGCTCCCAGCTCTACCCCGTGGGGCCACCCCAGTGCCCGGAAAGGGCCCCACCCCACCACCGCGACCCTCACGTCAGGCTGACGGGGCCACCTTGGAAGAAGGGCGCCCCAGTCCTGCAGGGCGGCGAAGGAAAAGAAAACCCCATCGCTCGCCCAGCGCGTGCCGGGATGCCAGGAGGGAGGCAGAAGACCTCTGACAGGAGGTGGCTGAGAAAACACAGGCGCAGGGCAACAGAGGGAGCAAGGTGCCTTTGGGAGGAACAGATATGGGGGGGGGGGGAAAAAACCAGTCAACCAACCAACCAACCAAACAAACAAAAAAGGAAACAAAATATAATGGAACAAAACCCGCCAGGAGGCAGGGCGTGAGCAGCCACATTTTATCTTCTCTCAGGGGGTTCTGCTGCACCACAGGGCCTCGTACCACCCCCCCCGCCGTGCCTCGCCCAATCACTGCCCACAGCCGCTGAGGGACGGCCGCTACAGCCAATCACAGAGAGCGACCACCCCACCTCACAGCACAGCAGCTTCTGATCAGAAACCGCCCTCCTCAGCCGCAGGCGCCATGTTGCGGGGCCCGATACTGCCCCATTTGGCCCCTGCCCGGCAGATTCCCTTCTTCCCTAGAAAGGCTCTGCCTTGGGATGGGCCTCCATGAGCCTGGCGGGCACCGGCAGCGACCCGACATGCAGCAGTGCTGCCTTCCCCCACCCTTTTTCCCAGTGCCTCCGGGTGGGAAGCGACAGCGGCTCTGTCTCCTCCCTTCTCCTCCACGGAGCCGTTTCGCTCTTGTTAAAGAATATTGGACTGAAGCTGTCTAGAATTAATCTCTCAGCAGAACTTGCTTAGCGTTAGTAGCTAAATTTGCTGAAGCCTTAGGCTGCAAGCTGTGGACATTCACCTAGATATAAGTAAAAAGGTAACTACTTAGTAAACAGACAAAGCTAGCTACTTTATACTAATTGTAACTACCCAAAGGAATGAACTAGTCAAAGCAGTTCTGGTTGACCTTACCCATGCGTTGCCTCGGCAGCCAACGTGCCCTCAATCCCAGGGCAGTAACTGCAGGAGGGTCCCCGTCCTGAGGGCTTCCGGAAGTTGGCCGGCCCGCTGTCACCCGCAAAGAGCCAAGGACGGGTTCCGGGGCCAACTATTTACACCCTTTACGGGAAGGTGGAAGTGGCATCATCACAGTTGCACTTCTCTTCGCGCAGTCGCAGTCCCCAGCTCCTCCGCCCTTGTTATGACCATCACACCCATGGCCATGGGGCGGGGGGTGGCCGAACCCCCCCAATGGCAGGCTAGCTGCCTCAAGTGCTCTTCAGCACTGAAGAAAGGAGTTTGAACGACTGCCAACGACTGCTTGACTCTCGCAGTGGGGTCCCAAGGAGAGATCCCATAGCTGGGGTAAGAAGGAGGAAATTCCAGGCCGCAGTGGGGCCCCAGCCCTGAAAGCAGGGCTTTCATCAGTCTCCCAAGGTCCAGATGAGAGGGGAGACCTGAACATGTGGGCTCATAATAATA
>NW_020448223.1:2746-12103 GCF_003343035.1 Apteryx rowi | reverse complement strand
CTCTCAGAGCCACTCAGAAATGCCATTTTCAGAACAAACGAGGCCATTGGGAAGGGCCCCTCGCAAGGACACCAGCAGCCTGCTCACACTTTGCCCAGCAGCTCCCAAACACAGCTCCGAGCAGCACTTGGGGGTTGCGGTGGCAGCAGCAGCTCAGGGAAACGCTTCCAAATGGGTTTCTGACCCCCGGCAGGGGCAAAGCTTCCTGCCCCCCAACCCCACCGAGCCGCCCCGGCCCAGCTGCTCGGGGCAGGCTGCCACGTCTGGCTGCAGGGCAGCTCCCCGCTCTGTCCCCGGTCGCTCTGTGCCTTGCTCACGGCCCCACCAGCCCCTGCTGCAGCTCCTGCAGCAAAGCAGCCCCGGGGCTAGCACCGCTGCCCCCGCCCCGGTGGGAGGGCACCTGCCAGCAGCTGAAGGTGCCCACAGCCCCGCCAGCCCCGCTCACACCCGCTCTCGCCTGCTCCCTTCCTCCAGCTTGGCTCATGCTCTCCTTTCATGGCTGTTTTTCCACATGCCACACTCTGATTGGCTGACAGAGCCACCAGTCAAACCCTGCCCCAGCCTCCTCCCCTGGCCGGCCAATAGGAGGGCAGCACTGGGGGCGATGCCATGGCAACACTGCGGCCCTGTGTGACCCCGCAGGCAGCTCCTCCCCCTCCTATGCGGTGGGGCGCCATGTTGTGTGCAGCAGCATGGGGCAGGGCAGAGCATCACGGGGCTTGGGGGCAGCGTAGCCCCATGTGGGCAGGCAGTGCGGGGCCCCGGGGCTCGGCTGCTGCCTCACTGGGGCTGGGCTCTGCCGCAGGGACTTGTGGGGTGGCAATGGCACCCCCACCTTTTTCCAAGCTGCTCCCCCAAACATGCTGTCTTTTGAGTGCAGAGGTCTGACCTCAGTTTGCAGGAGGGCAGGGGCTGTGGCCATCTGAGGACAACATCTCTGAGCTCAAAACATGCTCTGCCATGTTTAAAGAGTAAAAGGATGCAGGAGAAAGGAACAGAGGATCTCCCAAACAAGTAGATGCCTTGGGGTTATTACAACGTGAAGGATCCCTTTCCAACATAGGCATTTCCAGCAGGCTCTTGAGAGCCCCACAGGAGCTGCAGGACACCCCAGCCCCCAGGACACAGGACCCCTTTCCTGCCAGATCCAGATCCCAAAGGGGGACCCACTCCCAGGGAAACCTGGACCTTGATTCCCCCCCTGCCATGAGGGGATGGAGCTGGCCCCAGAGGAGCCTTGGATCTCAGGGCAGCCGCAGCCCCAGAACCCAGAATTCCTGGCTGGCACATTGTCCCCTGAGCCAGGCAGGACCCTCAGGCAGGGCTCTTGTGGCAGCCCCCACCCTGTCCAGCCACCCCCACAGCCCAGGACCCACAGCCATTTTTGGAATTAGCAGTCTCTGTATGACACCTCGGGACGGAATTCCCAAAGCCCTTACCCTTTGTTAGAGAGCTGCAGGAGCGCTGGGAACAAGCAACTGCAATGCACACTGATGGTCTGTGCCCATCAGTCCTCCATCTCGCTTGTCCCCTTGCACTCGGCTCGCCTGTCCATCACAGGAAAAAGGACGCTCTTCCCACCTCGTCACCCCAAACTCCTCTCCAACATGTCCCTGCTCCTCTGCCTGTTGGCGAGGGGCCTCAGTGCAGCCCTGCTGCCTGACATCCCCATTCCTTGCCATGGAGCAGCTCCAAAGAGCAGTGTGTGAGCAGTGCCCAGCAATGCCCAGGTCTCGCAGGGAAGTGAGGGCACCGCCACGGCACCGTGGAGACCTCCCTGTGATGCAGTACATCCCACTGTGACCTCAGCTTGTGTCATCTGTAGGCTCAGTAGGTCAGCGCCATGGAGATGGCACAGCCAGGGAGAGAGCAGAGATATTTCTCCTCATGTTCTGGAAAGCAATGATCTCCCTTCAGCCCAGTTGTTCTTATTCCTTACCCGTGTCTCAGTTTGTCAGGGCATAAAATACGAGTCACACATCACCACCATGTCCCAGTGGTGGAGTGCCCTGTGGTGGGGACGGGCCGTGGCCACATGGTCTTGGTGCTCAGAATGGGAGGAGGTGTCTGGAGTGAGCAGTGCTGTGCGTGGGGAGTGGTACCAGGATGGAGAGATTGGGAGCCCTCAGAGGTGAGGAGGTGACTTGGCTTGCAGGGCCCAGGCTGCCCTGGTGGCGTGAGCCAGGGATGCTGGCAGCCTGCTGCCTTCTGCCCACCGAGGTTCAAGGCTTGTGTTTCCTCAGCTCTTGCCAGGATCTGTAGCCAGATATCCCACATATGCTGTAGCTTAGAGTATTTGGAGTATAGGAGGTCATCTTTCAGAAAGGGTTCCTGTTGGAGATTCTTGAAGTTAACAGTTCTGGGATTTATCCAAACACAACCATTTTTTAGGCTACAGGCATAGCAGTTGCCTCCCTCTCCTATTAGCAAAGGCTAATGGGGGATACTACCCATATCCACAATTGGTGCAGRCACTCTTTTCTTCTCATGTGGCAGGACCCTAGAAACTCTTTGCTTATAACGCAGTAGTATCCCCCAATTAGCCCTTACTTAACCACCCAATTAACCCCCCTCCAATCCAGTGAATTCTGGAGAGCGTCTTGAGCTCTTCCTGCTGAAGGCCTCGCTGCTTCGGGGCTCTGCTTCAACCTGCACCCTGTGCACTGCCCTGGGCTCTGGAACCAGACATCCAGGGTCTGACATCCAGCAGGAGGCCACAGAGAGCAGTTTCCATCACCTGGAACTTTTTTCACCCACACAGTTAACACGAAAATGGTCTTGCCAAGGTGGAGCACTCAGAGGCGCCCTTTCAAGCAGCAGTGCAACAGTCATTAGCTTTTCAAGTGGGCAAAATAAGGAAAATTTCCAAAAGCAAAGCACTTCTTCAGAAAAAAATTGGCCTTTAAAAACACTTCTCCCAGACGTGCCTACTACAGTGAGTAGTGATGCTCAAGCACTTGCCTGCAAGTCAGCAGGAAATACTTCACGGGTCATAGCTGAGAATCAGCTTGCAACACTGAAGTTGTTTTATGCAAATAACTTGACAGCCCCCTCAGAATGATGTTCCTCACCTTTCCACATGCTCCTCTCTTCTCTAAGGCAGTCATTTCTGACCTGACAGKTSAGGYGTCCAACTCAGCTGAGCACCTTTTGCACTGTGTCCCTGAGCTGGTTGAGGCCTGCAGGTTCTGAAGCTCTTGCCTGATCAGCTCAGGCACAGCCTGGGCATCAGCTCACTTGTGACTCTTCTTTGCAAGTGAAGCCCCTCTGAGATGCAATCCCAAGTGTGGATCTGAGGCAAATTTGGACAAAGGTCCCCTGTTGGCAGTGAGGTGTGGAGAAGAGCAAGTGAGGGTCAGTTCCTTGTAGTGTGGTGCAGGTCTGTCCCAGCAGGCCTTGCACAGTTCAGCTCCCCCACCCATCATCCAAGTGTCCATTGAAGCCTGCAGAATGACTCCTTCTTGGTATTACACTATAAAAATCCCTCTGGCTGGTAATAGTGAATCCTATGCTACTTTGGGAAAGTTGATCTGCCAAAGGAAGCCTCCAGATAATGCCCATGGTGTCTCTGGGCCACAGGGACAGAACACTGGGCTCGAAGGAGACCTAGGTGAGGAGCTGTGTGCTGCTTGGTGGCAGGTCTGCTCCAGAGGGCTAGTCCTAAGCAGGGTGGCCATGAGCCCTGCCTGATGGCACGGGCTGGTGAGGTGGATGCAGCATTTTTGCCCTCGCAGTCAGCACCCAGATGGGTCCCTGTCACCTGCGTCACCCCCTCCCCTCCCCAGGGCAGTCATTTCTGCTGGGTGGACTCTCTGAGGTGCTGGGTGACATCCCAAAGCCTGCTGGCCAGCACATCTGCTGAGGGCCAATCAGGCAGCTGCAGTGGAAGTGACCTCACGATCAGCACTGCAGCCATGTCCCCTTTGCCTGCCTCTCCCCGTCCTCCCACCCATATATTATCTCTGGTGGTGGGATGAGTGGTGGAGTGATTCTGTTCTTGTCCTCAGAAGGGCCCCTACCAGAACCCAGCCCATGAGGTTCCTGTACAAGACCTCACCATCAACACTGCAGGATGGCACAGATGAGCAGGGACTTTTTGATTTAGAACTTGAAGAGAAAGAAGGACATCCACAGAGGGTTGGAAGGGGCATGGGCTAAACAGGAAGAGGATATAGACGTGGCCTGTGGTGGAAGGGATGGAGTTAGGCAAGCCAAAGCTCAGCTGGAGCTGGAGCAGGGGACGTAGTGACAAAGACAGAGGAAAGGCTGAAGAGCTCATTGCCTCTTTCACCTTGTCTTTTCCTCGTCTTGTCTACTGCCAGGCCTCCCTGGCCCCTGAATCCTTTGGCAGCATCTGTGTTAGCAAAGCCTCACCTGTGGTAGAGGAAGATTCATCTGGGGAGGACTTTTGCCCAGTGGGCACACAAAAGTCCATGGGACCAGACAGGAAGCACCCCAGGGTGCAGGAAGAGGTGCCTGGAGTCACTGCAGTGCTGCTCCCAATTGTCTAGGAAATGTCAGGGTAGTCAGGGAGGTTCCTGATGACCGGGAAAAGGCAGACATCACACCCATTTTGCAGAAGGGCAAGAGGGAAGATCTCGGCAACGACAGGCTGGTCCTCTTCATCTCAGTCCCTGGGAAGGTGATGGAGCAAATCTTCCCGGAAACCATCTCCAAGCTTAAGAAGGACAAGGCCTGGAAGAGGCAGCATGTGTTGACCAAGGGGAAATGGAAACCATGTATGACCAACCTGATTGCCTTCTGCCATAAGGTGAATGCGTGTGTGCACAAGGGGGATTTTGCAGGGATTTTGTGAACCTTCACTTTAGCAAAGCCTTTGGCACAGTCCCCTAGAGTCTCCTTATAGGCAAATTGTTGAGCTCTGCCCTGGATCAATGGACCATAAGGCAGGTGGAAGATTGGATGGACCATCAGGCTGAAACACTGTCATCAGTGGTACAAGTTCCAAGCGGCATCTAGTTACTAGTGGCATCCCTCAGTGATCAACATGTGGGGCAGGACTGTTTAACATCTTTATGAATGGCCTGGACCATGGGATGGAACGCACTCTCAGCACCCTTGTGGCCAATGCATAAGTGGAGGGAGCTCCTGGGCAACCTCATCTAGTTCCCTCTGCATTGACCAGGACGGCTGGGACTAGATGACGTCCAGAGGTCTCGTCCACTCTAAGTGCTGTGATTCAGTGTATCTTTCCCTGCAGAGCTCTGTAAATAGAGAAGAGGCCGAGGAAGAAGAAAGGCCTGAGAGGCAGAAGAAGAGAGCTGAAACATGACAGTTAAAATAAAGAAGTTCCTCCGAACAAAGTTTCTCCATTCCGAGTGTTGGTAGCACATGTATTTTGATGAATAATGTGTGTAAATACATATGTATATATACACTCGCATAGACAGGCTAATTCCTGTAGTGCATGAACATGGTGCTGCCAATTAATAAGAAAGAAAAAAATATATGGCAATGGTAAAAACTGTGTGAAGTTTTGGAAACAAGGTTTTCTTGTCAATTGTTGCAGTGAGTTATTTTTTGAGAAGATCTCAGCTTATGACTAGGATCTCCTTTTGGGGCTTGATTCTTTTGACCACAGAGAGAGGCTATTGCTGCCTGAGATGCCCTGGGGTAGCTGTGTTGCCATGTGGTGCTGGAAATTTTGGAGGCGATTCCTGCAGGACCTTAGCTTGTCTTTAGGAAATGTATCTCAAAACAACTCCATTGAGACAGCTTAGTTCCCTCCATAGAGGAGAAATGCAACTCCAGAGAACTGGATTTGACAGAGACATCTGCACTGATGGGGTCTGGCCTGGGGTGAGATCAGCCTCCTCCTTGTTCTCAATGAGCTCCCTTCTTGCCCATTCTGTGTGTCCTGCCTAGTTAAGAGATGGGAATCGGGGCTTCCAGAGCAGGACATTTCCACCTCTTGCACATAACCATCCTCTGATGAGACAATTTGTAATGCTGGAATCAGTCTTCCTTCAGTGCCTAGAGAGGGCCCATTGGTGATTATTTTAGTCTACTTCAATGAACGTGATGAAAGATGGAAATCTTCAGGAAGGGTATTAATCTGGGGAGAAGAAATCTTGATCTGCCCTTGACCTTGCATTTCCACTGCTCTGTCTATTAGGCTCTGGATGTAATCTCAGTGATCTCTCACATATTTCCACATGCCCTGATTAAATTGATCATTTCTAAAGGCATCTTTGCATCAGACTCTCTGAGCATATGCACTTTCCATAGTTTCCCAGTTTTCCTCCTCCCCTTGCTCTTTGTCCATTCAGGTGCCTCTCAACTCTCCAGTTGCTGCTCTGAGCTGCTGGGAGTCTGAAGCTTGCCTCCTCTTTCAGCAGTCTCCTTGTCTCTTTAGCCAGCTCCTTTGTTGTGTTTCTTGTCTATCCTTTTCTATCTATCTGTGTGAAACATTTCAAGGAAGGTTTTGCCTTATGGGCAGTAGACCTCACTGGGGGAGCTTGGACTTACCATACAGTTGATGACTGTCTTGTATCTTTTACTAAACTGTTCCAAATTATAATTTGTTTGTTTGCTGTTAAGAAAAAAAACCCTTCTGTGTCTGTCTGCAGCTAGTTTTTGAAGGAAAGCAGGTGGGAACTGGTGCACATGAGCTGTAACATTCAGTTACAGCCTTGAGTGGCAAAAGGTTGGATTTTCACAAGAGTGATGTGAAGTCCCCAGTGGCTGATGAGGGCAATGGCAGGGCTGGGGAGCTGGCGAGGAAGGTTGTCCATACAGGTCTCCTATCAGAAATACTGCTTTGCCTACATGTGCAGACTTCCTTAGGAGACACTGTGGGTCAGTATGAATTGGAGAATGAGGGTATGACTTATTCTGCAAACTGAAGAATCAAGAAAGCTTAAGAAGCAGACATCTTTCTTTTCAGGTGCTCATTGAAATCTGCCTAATTTCAATACACTCCTGCAAAATTTCCAATTAACCACACAAGAATTAACAATTGAAGAAAATTATGGAAAGAGGCATGGCTCCCTAGGGGTTTTTGCATTTTAATGACCCCTTGTGCGTATTTGGTGCTGAGCCCATAAACCTCAGATGCTGAGAGGAGACTGAAGAAACCTCTCAAGAAGCAAATCCCAGTTTTCTTGGAAAGCTAATGAGTCCCACTGAGGGCCATTACCAACAAAGTCTCCCCAGGGGCTGATTAGAGACGAAAGTTGGAGGCCCTGATTGCAGGTAGGCAAAGGCAATGTGAGGGTGGCTGTGATGCCAAGTCAGCCTTGCTATGTGTTATCAAGCAGAGTGACCAGGCACTGAAAACAAGCTCCTGGGTAGGGTGATGCTTTCCATCCTGCATTGCTCAGGGCTCTTCCTGTGGGCAGTGTGAGGGTGGGGGTGCACAACGCTAAGTGCAGGAGCATGATACGGCACCTCCTGGGCTCCCAAGGGACAAGCAGACAGCAAGGCAACAGTGCTTTAAGGAAACAGTGTCTTCTTGGGGGGGCCTCAGTGGCAGAGACACCAGCCATAGACAAAAGGACAAAGACCTGGCTGTGTTGGGAGCTTTCAGCCTTGGCAGTGCCCTCAGCCATCTCCACCACAGGCTGTCCTATGCTTTCCCACACCTGTGCCTCTTTCCCTGCAGACTGTGCACACCCAAGCTGCTTCCCCACCTTGCTCTCACCCCAGGGTCTGCCCACCATTCCTGATGTCTTCCTGTCCTCACTTGCTTTTCCTTGAAACACAAAGCCAGGGACTGATCACAGATTCCCTCTGGGTGACCTGTTGCACCTCAGCACTACCCTAGGAGTGACATTCTTTTGACCTGAAGTCCACTCTGAACCTCTCAAGATGCAGTTTGTGGATCTTTCCCCTTCGCATGCTGTTTCCCTATATAAGAAAAGCTCCATCATCTCTGAAACCACCCTTCAAGCCGTCACAGTCTCCTACTCTACTGCCCTTTGCCTCCACTTCAGCAGGCTAAGGAAAACCAGGTCCCTCAACCTCTCCTCATGAATGGGTTTATTTCCACTTAGGCACAGTACTTGACACTTTTCTTGGAAATCTTCCTGAGGTATCTGTTGTCCAAATCAAAAAAAAAAAAACAACAACCCCCAAACCAAACAACTAATGAATGAAAGAAACCACACCAGCGCCAATGAGTTCAGGATGAACAGGGGTGGGGCGGGCTGTGTGGTACTGGATCAGGGTGGTAAAAGGGACAGAGTTAGAAGACATGGGGGAAAAAAACAAGGCAATTCAAAGTGAAGCCAGGGATTGATCAGGGCTCTCTTGGGGATTCCTGCCAAGAAGCCCTGCATCTGAATGATTCTGACTGGAGGAGGACAAGAAGGCTGGCCTGCTTCCACTGTCACAGGGCACCTGCGTGCTTTCCCTGACATCCACAGGAGAAGATTGAGAGTGGGAAGAATCATGGACTCCTTCAGGGCAGAAGGGACCTCAGGAGGTCTCTAGGCCAATCTCCTTGCTCACAGCAGGGTCAGCTCCGGCGTCAGAGCAGGTTGCTCTGGCCTTCATCCAGTTTGGTGTTGGAAACCTCCAAGGCAGGAGACTGCACAGCCTCTCTGGGCAACCTCTTCCAATGCTTGACCATCCTTGTAGAGGAAAAGCTTTTTCTTATCTCCTGCAGGAATGACTTTTCTTCCAACTTATGCCCATTGTSTCTTGTCCTCCCACCRTGCACCCTAATGAAGAGCCTGGCTCCATCTTATGGATGATCTCCTCGTAGCCATTGGAAGGGTGCTATGAGATCCCTCCAAAGCCATCTCTTCTCCAAGCTGAACCAGACCCATTTCCTCGCAGAGCAAGTGCTCCAGTACCTTRACTACTGTGAGGGCCCTCAGCCAGACTCGCTCCCAGTTATCAACCTCTTTCTTTTCCTGGAAATCCAAACCTGGATGCAGGGTTCTAGATGTGGTCTAATGAATACTGACTTGAATTYCATGAGGTTCCYGRCAGCCCATTCCTCCTGCCTCTCTAGATCCCTCTCAATGGCAGCCCTCAAGCATATGAGTGCCCCCCCACACACCCACACCTCCAGTTAGGGATCATCTACAGGCAYGAGGAGTGTTGCATCCTCAGTGTAACCAATACAGATGATAAAGAGGACAAGTTCCTGGAGAGACCCTGTGGTGCTCCACTTCTCCCTGGCCTCCAGGAAGAGTCCTACCCATTCACCACTGCCCTCTGAGCTTCTGATCATCCAAGCAGCTTTTTACCCATCCAGTTGTCTGCTCTTCTAGACTGAAACCTTCTAACATGCATGCAAGAATATTGTGGGAGACAGTGTCAAACTCCTTGCTAAAGTCCAGGAAAAACACATTTACTCTTCTGCATCCACAAATAGATTTTTTTTTT
>NW_020448223.1:0-1900 GCF_003343035.1 Apteryx rowi | reverse complement strand
GTTGTGGTGCAATCTGTTAGCAAGAGCCAAAGACACTGTGTGTGCAATGGCCCCACTTCAGAGCAGAAACATGCTGGCCTAGATAGCAGGTGGCAATGTAATGGTGCAAGGAGGTTCCTACTATGAGGGCAAACCCTGCAGTGCCCAAGGTCAGGCAGAAACAGAGCCGGGCTGTGCAGTCCTGGCAGGAAAGGGGTTGGCTGCCTGAGCTGATTTGTAGCACCTTGTGGCCTGTGACAGAGGTGAACCGATCTCCAGGCAGGACAAGGTGCCACTGAGGAATTCCCTGGCAATGGGAAGCCTGTGATTTGGCACCCTAAAGTCACCATTAGCCCAGTCCCAGTTCATGTTGTCCAGATGTGAGAAGAGATTCAGGCAGAGAGGAGCAAGAAGGGTTTGAGAGTGCAGAGACTAGAGCAGAGACCTTGGTGTGATGTGCCTCCCATTTATGCAGCACGCTTGAATGCAGTCGGGATGGACTTTGCCTAAAGGCAGTAGTGGGATGCAGTTGTCTGGGCACAGGTAGGAAAGCCTGAGATAACCTGGGTTGTCTGCCCAGCAACCACTCCAAAGGGGCATGGTTTTCCCATAGGTCCCATCCATGCAGTTGTGCTAGAAACCCCAGGCATCTGACATGGCCCTGCCAGCCTGTTTCTATGTCATTAAATCAAGTGTCTGCACTGAATTACATTAGCAGTTTGCACTGTAGGCATCTCCATGTGTCTCAGCATCATAGTGAGGGGTGCTCCAACAGTAGTGGGCATCTAGTGTCATTTGAGATGGCCAAGGAAATTCTCCACCTGGCCCCCACCTCATGCTCTGGAAGGATGGGGGTCTCCCAGATGCTCCATCAGAGCAAGCAGACACTGGCACGTGCCTGGGACCACCTCTGTCTCTTCCAATCTCATCAGATATTTGTGTGTGAGCAACTGACTCCCACCCTCCATCTCCAGTGATTATAGCCAGACCTTAGACAAGGAGCTCGTGTGCAGACATCTATGTTATGCTCACTTCAGCTTGGGAAGGGGAATCCCACCTGCTGTGTGTTTGTGTAGTTCTTGGGAGGGATCTGAATCCCCCTCCAGCCCAGGGCCTTCCAAACCAGAATGAGATGCCCAGATTGACTCATCTGAGTCAGCACCTGAACCATGTGTCAATAAGCTCCCTTCTTGCTCCTTTCTACATGTCCTGCCTAGTTAAGAGATGGGAATACGGGCTTCCAGAATAGGACGTTTCCACCTCTTGCAGATAACCCTCCTCTGATGAAACAATGTGTAATGCTGGAATCCGTCTTCCTGCAGTGCTTAGAGAGGGCCCATTGGTGATTATTTTAGTTTATTGGAGTGAACATTTCCCAGGAGGAGGGAGCACAAGGGACAGAGAAAGTCATGGCTTCAGATGCTACTGAGTAGCAGCATGCCTCTGCTACTGAGCGGGGCCAGGCTCTGGGGATGGAGGGAGCTCATGGCAAGTGGGCAGCACCGCCCAGAGAGAGCTGTGTGCAGGAGCAGCTCCTCTGCAAAGAGCAGCAGGGCTCTGGGCACTGCCTGCTGCTGCTGACATGAGAGGAGAGAGGGCAGAGAGAAGTGGAAGGCAGTGTGGAGTGGGAGGAGAGAGGAAAGCTCCTTGTGGGAGAAATCTTCACAGCCCTTGACACAGTAAGTCTCTGTTTGCAGGGCAATGCTACTGAGGTTCCTGGAGGGGTCTTAGAAATCCATCCCATCCCATAACTGATAGGCTTTTTAAGGATTGCTCTGCTGGCACATCCAGTGCATAGGCAGAGGAGGAGGTGCTTCAGAGCAGGGATTCCCTGCCACACTGTCACAAGGACAGGGCATGCAGCTCCATTCTACCAGGGGTGGCTGCAGGGGTGTGAAGCCAGGGAGCACACCCAGGTCTG
>NW_020448222.1:11050-12523 GCF_003343035.1 Apteryx rowi | reverse complement strand
TGCTTGAGCAGGGGGATTGGACTAGATGATCTCCAGAGGTCCCTTCCAACCTCAACCATTCTGTGATTTTGTGGTTCTGTGGTCTCCCTGAGGTCTCTCCATGACCTTTCAAAGATGATGGAGAGTGACCTAGCAATAACATCCGCCAGCTCCCTCAGATCTTTCATCATTCATGGGTTGGTTCAGGATAAATTCCTCCCCARCCRACWTATTGCCAATTTTAAAAAGTYAAATTTGGGGATAGGTGAGCCACCCATTTTCTAGATGTTACACTCACTGGTCTTTCCCTTGTGACATCCTAGGAGWATTCTCCCATCTGCGTGGCCACCGAGATGAAATTCCAACCCAAGGTCTTACTAGGTTGTTTAACATCACTGCAGGGGTTCAGGATTTACCCAGAAGAACCAGCCCCCAGGTTCAACTGCGATGCCTTATGTCAGCCCTCAGGCAAAGGGCTTTGGACACACAACTACTGTACTAGTTCGTGGTCGAATAAATTTGGAGTCACCTGGAATACTATCGAGTGGTCAGTAAAGCCAGTCGATAGGGAGGAAGTAACTATAACACCAGAACACACTGGGTCAGAGGCTAACTTGGTTACCCATGAATGGGCATCCAGTTGGACCCCAAGGAGATGCAGCCTCTGCAGCTAAGCCCAGCTAGTAACTATGGCCCTGCCTTAAGAGAGTCATAGTTAATCCCGCCGTTTACCTGCGCTTCACTGAATTTCTTCCCTTTGACCTTCAGAGCACTGGGCAGAAATCACATCGCATTAACACCTGCCGTGGGCCTTCACGAAGTTTTCTTTTAATTAAATAGTCAGATTCCCCTGGTCCGCACCAGTTCTAAGTTGGCTGCTAGGCACCGGCTGAAGCGGGGCAGCGGCCTGGGAATCCTGGCTCCCCTGCCTGTTGCCAGCAGCTGTGCACGTGCCAGGGCACCCCGCAGTCCCCACGGACATGTGAGTGGGGGGTGGTGGTAGCTGCTGGGGCTCGGGGAGGAGGGAGGGAGGGGGTGGGCAGCGCCCACCGCAGCTGGGGTGATCCACAGGAAGAGCCTGGCGCTCATCCAGAGTCACCACCACCACCCTGCGCCCGCCCCCGCCCGCCCAGGGAGCAGGGGGGACGGGTGGGGCACACAGCGCCTCATCCAGCCGCGGCACGCGCCCAGCCCTGCTTCGCGCCCCAGTCCAACCGATCCAGCCCTTAGAGCCAATCCTTATCCTGAAGTTACGGATCCGGCTTGCCGACTTCCCTTACCTACATTGTTCCAACATGCCAGAGGCTGTTCACCTTGGAGACCTGCTGCGGATATGGGTACGGCCCGGCGCGAGATTTACACCTTCTCCCCCAGATTTTAACGGGCCAGCGAGAGCTCACCGGACGCCGCCGGAACCACGACGCTTTCCAAGGCGCGGGCCCCTCTCTCGGGGCGAACCCATTCCAGGGCGCCCGGCCCTTCACAAAGAAAAGA
>NW_020448222.1:8291-9829 GCF_003343035.1 Apteryx rowi | reverse complement strand
GGAGGAAGAGCTGATAAAATTCCATCAATTGGAGACCAACTTCCTGTAACAATTCCAGCCTCTCTGCAAGGTGGCGAGACAGTGTTGGAATGGGAAATTCCAGCTCCCAGAGTCATCTATCCTATTCCTAGCAAGTGGAGAAAGAGAGAGTTAGAGAACTGGGCTAATCTAAGATTGCAAGGCCACAGAATCAAGAACTTTGGGAACAATAACATCAGTAATGATTGGCTGATACATTACCAGGGCATTCCCCACAGAAAGTTGTTAACAGCGATACAGCTATGTGCCAATGTCTATCCCACGAGGGAGCATTTGTCACAGAGGCTGGGGGAAGTGGTGCTGAAGGGGTGCAGGCATTGTCCTGCCAAGTGGGAAACCTGTTCCCATATTACTGGCTACTGCCCTGCAGTCCAGGATGCCCAGATCCAAAGGCATACCATCTTGTGTGGTATGCTGGCAGAAGAGGCTAAAAGACTGGGGTGGGAGGTTTTCTTAGAACCCAACCTCAGGGATAACAGCAATGAGCTCTGAAAGCCAGATTTCGTGGTGGTTAAAGGGTTTTGGGCAAAAATAGTGGGCATTACTGTTCTCTATGGAAGTGGGTTGTCACCTTTGGTTGACGCAGCAGCAGAAAAAGTCCGGAAGTATCAACATCTGGGGGAACAGGTGAAGAAGGTGACAAGAATGGAAGAGGCTGAGTTCCTGGGCTTCCTGACTGGCGCTCGTGGGAAACTGTATAAAAGCACTGATGGATTCCTCGCAGACCTTGGACTCTCCAGCAGCCGCTTGAAGAGGATGGTGAAGCTCTTCTTGCAGAGGGCTCTCCTTTCCTCAGTGGACGTTCTACACATTTTTACCAGCAAAGGTAAGAATGTTTAATCCTTTAATTGGCATTAAGATGTGTGACTTTGTTATCTCAAAGTCCTCCTTTGAAGGCAACAGTAAAACTCTTCACACAGATGATATGAGTTTGCTCAGTCTTCTGTACCATTGAATTTTGCTATTGCCCATCTCCCTTGTGGTTGAGCCTTGTACATATGGGATGTGGGGTCTGGTCCCCAGATGATCTTCTGTGGGTTGGTAGGCATAACAGTAGGCATGGTGGAAGATTGCGCAATGTGACGCGGAGCGTAATGACGTAGACGAAGCAGGGCTCAATATAAGCGTGGGGCAGCACTCAATAAACGCCATTTTGCATCCTTCATATTGAAGCCTGTGAGTTGTGGCCCTGAGGTGGTGATGCCTCAGTGCAACCCCAGCGGGCGCTAGACCGTCGGCATGAACGGCCGACGACAAGTGGTGACCCCGACGTGATTCGGCAGGACTGACACGTTTCGCCACGAAAACCGGGGAGTGCGGGCCGCGCTGAGAGGGAGTGCGGCGGCTGCGGCGGCGGACAGCGGGCGGAAGCCGAAGGTCCGGACAAAAATGGAAGCGGTGACTAAGGTAGTGTTACTACTAGCTAAGGAGTGGGGGACTTCTGTGAAGCCGAAAGAGATCGCTCAATGCATGGAGCGGCTCTGAAAGGATGGAGTTGT
>NW_020448222.1:0-8278 GCF_003343035.1 Apteryx rowi | reverse complement strand
TGTCTTCAGGTTCATAATTGCTCATCCCATGAAAATCATCTTTTTCAAAACTGTTGCCAATAGTTACGTTGAAAAATATATAATGATTCGTGTCAATAAGGATATAACGATCAACCCTAGCTCTTGCCCTAATAAGGAATGGAAATATACAACTGGGCATGCTTCCACATCCTGCCCTCGGCGATGCGCAGCTATCACCAAATAAGGCATATGTGGGTTGGTAAGCGTAACAGTAGGCGTGGCGGAAGATTGTGCAATGTGACGCGGAGTGTAATGATGTAGATGAAGCAGGGCTCAATATAAGCGTGGGGCAGCACTCAATAAACGCCATTTTGCATCCTTCATATTGAAGCCTGTGCATTGTGGCCCTGAGGTGGTGATGCCTCAGTGCAACCCCGGCGGGCGCTAGACCGTTGGCATGAACGGCCGACGACAAGTGGTGACCCCAACGTGATTCAGCAGGACCGACACGTTTCGCCGCGAAAACCGGGGAGTGCGGGCCACGCTGAGAGGGAGCGCGGCGGCTGCGGTGGCGGGCAGCAGGCGGAAGCCGAAGGTCTGGATGAAAATGGAAGCGGTGACTAAGGTAGTGTTACTACTAGCTAAGGAGTGGGGGACTTCTGTGAAGCCGAAAGAGATCGCTCAATGCGTGGAGCAGCTCCGAAAGGAGGGAGTTGTTGACCGGCCAGGAGACTGCCTGCAACCGGAATGCTGGCCGAAATACACGTCTGCACTCGCGGAACGAGCCATGGCGTCGGGAACCGCCAAAGAGCTAAAGACATGGGGGCTTATCCTCCGTCTGGTGCAACGTGCAAGGGAGGAGAGGGCTATGTGGAAGGCCACCCGTGATATGATATTCCATCAGGAGGAAGTAGAAACTCAAACGGAGGGGGGCCTGGAGGCTAAGGGAGAGACGGGTGAGGGGAGGGATGACACGGGGCAAGGGGGATCGGAGCCCCAGAACCCGGCCCCGCCGGTGTTCCCACTAGGGGCAGGAGAACCGTCCCACCCCGCCCTGTGCCCCCCCGCGAGCTACCGCCGCTGTACCCTTGGCAGGAGCTCGAGCAAGCTGAGGGAGGGGCACGAGAGCCCCGGGAAAAGTGCGACCTAGACAACTATCTACCGGGAGAGCCTATTATGAAGGATCTCACGGAGGAGGACAGGACCCTGCTGCAGTGGGCCCCGGCAGGAGAAGGTGAGGATGCCCGAGGGGGAGGAAGGGAACAAAGGGCGAAGGGGCCAAGCAGCYAATCGGGATTAAGAGCGAGAAACATTAACTTATCGGGAGGGAGAGGAAGCAGAGCGGTTTCTCCTTTAAAGGAAATAGTAGAAGAGGAGAGCGGGGATGAGGGCGGAGACTTAAGGGAAATCACCCGCAAGCTRCGCGATTGTAAAATTAAGGAACAGCTCGGGAGCAGGGAGAAAGGGGGCGGGGTGACGGAAGTTGTGGCCGCACTGGTTGACGCTCTGCTAAAGGCACTGGAGGACATAAAGCAGGAAGTAGTGAAGCAGAAAGAACTGCTGGAGAGTGGTAGTAGGGGTACTACTGGCCGCCCGGGGACTAGGTCGGTGCCACTCACGGATTGGCGGCTGATCGCCGATTCGTGTGCCCTACAGGGGCTAAGATTCGAGCAAGCACCGCAACTTTACCCTGTGCGGGCTGTAGTAGGGGGAGGAGTCCAGTGGGTGGCRTTAGAGCYGAAGGTCRTTCAGGGGCTGATGACATCGATGAAGGATAATGGATTAAAACACCAGCAGACACAGATGTTGCTGGATAGCGTGCATGTGCAGGCATGTACCCCATTCGACCTGTGACAGATGGCAAAGGCAGTCCTGACACCGACACATTGGCTCCTATGGAAAGAAGCATGGCAAAGCAGGTGCGCCGCTCTGGCTGCAGCTGCTGCGAATGACCCGAACCACCCACTAGCAGGCACCACACTTGACCGCTTGGTGGGGCGCGGCCCAAACTTGGCATCCCCAAACCAACAAGCGGCCACGTTGAGGGCCAGGGAGGTCATGGCGACTACGGAGGCTTCACGGGCAGCCTATGAGGAGTTAGGCAAACTAGTGAAGGTGGAGCCCCCCTGGACGAGGGTAAAGCAAGCGCACTCGGAGGGGTTCACCGAGTTCTGTGACTGACTCCAGCGAGCGATCGCGGAGTCGGACTTGCCGCCAGAAGCGCAGGGGCCAGTAATGATGGATTGCCTCTGGCAGCAGAGCAAGGCGCTCATGTGCGACATACTCAAGAACATTCAGAAGGGCACTCTGCTCTCTACAGTCATCCGCATTGYTCTAGAAAAGCAGAGCAAAACCTCCATTGATGCCCAAGGTCTCTTGGYGGCTGTAAATCAGGTGCAAAGAGGACCCCTGAAATGTTTCTCATGTGGGGGCTCTGGGCATATTAGTGCGTGCTGTACACTGAAGAATCGAGGACCCCCTCAACAAGGGCGAGGGCCGTGCTGGGCCTGTGGACGCCACAGCCACATTGCCCGAGAATGTCACCAGAGCCAACAGCGAAGGGTGCAGGGAAACGGAGGCCGGGGGGGATTACACAAAGGGGCGTCCCTCCCGAGATCCACAGCCCCGAAAAGAAACATGCCTCTGGCAAACCAGATGACTGCAGAGAACCTGAACGGTCAGGACCCACGGTGGCCCTGGCAGTAAGGCTAGGAAGCCGACCGGTCCTGCGCGCCCGACTAAGCCTAAGTGGATGGGAAAAGGCAGGCCAGATACAAATGGACATGCTCGCGGACTCGGGCATGGATGTGACCTGCATAGCTCTCACCCAATGGCCCCCCCAATGGCCTCTCGAGGACGCGGGCTACATCACAGGGGTAGGGGGGGTGACCAACGCATTCAGAAGCACGCTCGAGGTGACTCTGCATCTGCCGGACGACAACGGGGAGGACTTAATTGCAAGGATCAGGCCCTACATGATGACGCTCCCGGACTTCCTGTTAGGCAGAGATGCTATGATGCAGATGCGATTGAAGATAAATTTAGTGTGAGGGCCACTGCCGGAAGCGGCTTAAAGATCACATGGAAATCGGACAACCCCATTTGGATTGAGCAGTGGCCCCTCCCAAAAGATAAACTAGAAGCCRCTAGAGAAATAGTAGCTCGAGAACTACGAGCAGGCCATCTACAGGAAAGCTATAGTCCTTGGAATACTCCCATATTTGTGATTATSAAGAAAGCATCTGGAAAATACCGCCTTCTCCACGACCTCCGAGCCCTCAACGACCAGATGCAGGGAATGGGATCTTTTCAGCCAGGACTTCCACTGACTTCGACGATCCCGAGGAAGTGGCCAACTGCGGCACTTGATATAAAGGATTGCTTTTTTTCGATTCCCCTTCACCCCGAGGACCACTGTAGATTTGCCTTCACGGTGCCTCAGACAAACCAGGACGCGCCCGCTAAAAGATACCAATGGACGGTGCTCCCTCAGGGCATGAAAAACTCACCGGCCATATGCCAGACGTATGTAGCCAGAGCCTTAGAGCCAGTACGCATCCACCACCCTGAGGTACGGGTGATCCATTACATGGATGACATACTGCTGGCTGCAGCGGAAGCAGAACTTCTAGAAAAGGTGATKGTGGAAGTCAGGGAGAGGCTGGCGGAGGCAAGCCTCCAAATAGCAGAGGCTAAAGTACAGCAAGGGGACAGTATAGAATACCTGGGGTGCYGCATCCTGCCCACCACAGTGCACCYGCTACCAGTCAGGTTAAGGCCAAAGATAACCACCCTGCACGACGTCCAAAAGTTGGTGGGCACCTTACAATGGCTGAGACCCCTGGCAGGCATCACACCGCAGGAGATGGCCCCACTGTACGAAATGCTGAAAGGGAAAGCCCCGTGGGAGAAGAGGGAGCTCGCACCAGAGGCGCAGGAGAGTCTGCACTGAATTGAGGCAAGAATCGCTGCAGCTGCTCTTGGAAGGTGGGACCCGGGAAAACACATAGTGGCACTGATAAAGGCCACTAGAGCAGGTCTGRTAGGAGCCTTGGTACAGGGTTCTGAAGCACAGATGCAAGTTCTGTTATGGCTGTTCTCCAACCAGATTAACACTGTGTTCCTGCCCATCCCTACGGCAACCGCAAGAATGATAACCAAGGCACGAAGGGCTTGTTGCCGTCACTTCGGCCAGGACCCTGATATTATTGATAGCGCGATAACGAAGGCGGTGTGGGACATGCACTTCGCGCAAGATGAGGAGGTTGCCCTCGCATTGCACACATTTTCGGGGAAACTAACGCACAGCAAGACCCACGTCCTGCTAGAAAACTTACAACAATGCATGCCAGAGGTTAGCCTGCGAGTGCTGCCACACCCGCAGCCAGGACCAACGTTCTTCACCGATGCGTCTTCACAGACCGCAATGGCAGTGGTCGCGTGGTGTTCTGAGGGGCAGTGGCACCGAGTCACATGGCAGCAATCTGCCAGCGTGCAGTGGTTGGAAGCGAAAGCCGTGTGTATGGCATTGGGACTTACCACACAGGAGCATGTGAATGTCACTACGGACTCCATTTTCGTCTACAAACTGCTGCAGAAAATRGCATACCCCGGGTTTGCAGGAAGCGAAATTAGCATAATGCTAGAGGAGGCACTGCAGTCCCGGTCAGCGTCCTGCACGATCATGCATGTGAATAGCCACGTGTCCCTGCCGGGATACTTTTACGAAGGAAATGACCGTGCRGACAAGGCCGCGAAGGGAATCTGGGTGATGACTAAGGCGAAGGACTTACACGACTTCTTGCATCTAGGGCCGCGTGCACTAGCTAAGCAGTGTAACATCCCGCTGGCAAAAGCCCGGGAGGTGGTGGCGACGTGCCCACACTGCCAAAGGACGCCACTGTGGGGGGCAGGGGTGAACCCGCGAGGGCTGCAGAGAAATGAAATCTGGCAGACCGACTTTACGTTTTTCCCAGAGTTCAGACCGCAGCCCTGGCTGGCCGTGACTATCGACACCTGCAGCACTATTATCATTGCAACACAGCATCGGAAACAAACGGCAAGAGCTATTCAGCAGCACTGGGCTGCTGCAATTGCGTGGCTTGGCCTGCCTGAAAAGATAAAAACGGACAATGGCCCCTGCTTCGCAGCGCACAGTACCAGTCTGTGGGCGCAACGATGGGGGATCGCCCTAGTAAAAGGACTGCCGTTTAACCCGACTGGGCAGGCCATAGTGGAAAGGGCAAACCAGACCCTAAAGAGGAAGATCAAAATCTTAGCAGAGGCGGAAGGGTGTTCAGGGGGAATCCCGCCTGACAAGCAAGGCATACTATTGCACCGCGCCCTGTACGTCCTGAACCATCACTGCCGGGGCGAGGGTCGTACAGAACCGGTGCAGAGGCACTGGGGGCATGTGGCCCCCCCGCAGGGACCCCCGGTGCGGGTGCGGTTCCCAGGAGAAGAGGAATGGGAGGTAGGCTGGGAGCTAGTGACGCAGGGGAGGGGATACGCGGCAGTAAAGAGGGAAGAGCAGATAAGATGGGTGCCGATGAAATGTATAAGGCCTGAGCTAAGGAGAGACCCGGTCACCCAAAAATGTAACTAACGCCCCCCCCCCCAGTGCATTCCCTCCTCACCACAGGATCATGGCGCGACGAGCCGCAGAGGGGGAGCCTGCTTCTTACCTTCATGGCCATACTGCTGTTGGCAGAGGGCCCCACAMCAGGAGTAGCTGACTCATACTGGAGGGCCTGGGCGAAGGCACATAAGGCCAAGCACTACTACATCCCGATAAGCTCTGACGCTGGGTCAGAAGACGGCCCGGCATGCTTGGTGTTCCAGCCGGTATTGTGCACAAGGGCCGGGAGCCGCCGGTCGCACTAGTAAYGAATGACTCCCTGATGTTAGACCCCGAGGTGGTTGGAGATAATGTGACCTGTGCCATGAACAGCACGATGGGAGGTTGTAAGTACACCACGGYGGGGGGAGGATCCATCAACAAGACGGCATGTTATAAGTGCTGGCAAGGCAGGGCGGAGTGGGAGGTGCCGTTAGGAGACTGGCAACCAGGGGCGGTCTGGATCAACGGCACAGATGCCTGGCAAGACCGTCAATTCGGAGGCAAAGGGGGCTACGGGGCGGGAAACGGAGACACGCCACCCAGGAACAGCACGGGAGGTTTACACCTCCTTGTGAGGGCGTATATCGACCCTAGGGACACTCCAGAGGAAGACCGGCAGTACTACAGCCCCCTGAGACCTGCCCTGATCATGACTCCCAATAACACCCGCGAGGGTAAGATACCAGTACTGTTGTGGGTCAATACACGAAACGCTGTCCTGAATGAGTCAGAGATCCCAATAAATAGCACATGATTAGCGGGGCTGTTAGTGGAGTGGGTAGAGATCCACTGGGGTGTGGGGATTTGCCTGCGGCACCCTTTTGTGCTACTCTGCGGCAATCTAACCCACAAATGTGTTTATAAGGATAAGGAGTACGGCCTATGTACCTTTGGCACACTCACAGCGCTGGGGCTGTTCACAGGTAGCCGGGCACATAGAGCGCTTTTCGAGACCCTTCCRGATGGAGGAGTAACCAACCCAGAGGCCAGAAATTGCTCCGGAACCACACTCTGGTACCCTTCATGGCGAGGAACTACGGGGGTACTAACTGTCATTTTCAGTCCCAGCATAGGAACCCTCGCAAACTTGGTGGCCCTCCGTGACTTGGCGTGTAACCTGGCCCAGATGAACTCAGCGGTCAGGGAAGTTGTGAGCACCCTGACCTCTACCACAGAGGAGCTAGAACGCCTATTGAGAGCTCATCAGGAGGCCATCCACRTCCTGTATGACATCCTGGTGCAAGRTGGATGMGCGTCAGYGYAATTCGCGAACCTCRCATTCTGCTGCCTGTCCYCAGAAGACTATTCGAAAATTACGGCCAGGAACGCAATCCTTYGAAGGGCGGGGGAAGGGCTGGTGACCGTGGTCTCAGATAACCCTGTCGGGTGGGCCTGGCTAGACAATTTGGCTGCGAGTGTCTGGGGATGGATTCTGTCATGGTTTGACTGGAAATGGCTTATAATGCTTGGCTTGGTAGCGCTCGCTGTCCTTTTCGCTGTGTGCTGCAGCTTACCAATCTTAAGCTTCTGTATCCGACACGCTCGCATGCAATTTGCAGCCCGCCATGAGAGACGAATGTACCAACTTATCGTGCACAAAGAAACGTTCTAAAAAGGGGGGGAGATGTGGGTTGGTAGGCGTAACAATAGGCGTGGCGGAAGATTGCGCAATGTGACGCGGAGCGTAATGACGTAGACGAAGCAGGGCTCAATATAAGCGTGGAGCAGCACTCAATAAACGCCATTTTGCATCCTTCATATTGAAGCCTGTGCGTTGTGGCCCTGAGGTGGTGATGCCTCAGTGCAACCCTGGCGGGCGCTAGACCATTGGCATGAACGGCCGACGACAGGCATACAAGTTTGTCATGCARGCCTAAGAGGAAGTTCATCAAGGAGGAAGACTATGACCTTCATCCGAACAAACACTTAAGAAAACGTCTAGACCACCTCACAACCCCATGCATGCACGTCAGGAAGATGTCGTGTCAGCAAGAAGAATCAAAACAGGGAGGGGTTATCTGGGAAATCGTTTGTGTATGTGTAGGAGTACTTGTATAAAAAGCCAGAAGGTCTAAACGACGGTGTGCGTGTTGGTGGAGCGGAGACTCCCCGCGCACCCAGCACTGCTTGCTTATTCCCCRTCACCATTCACGCTCAATAAACAGCCTTGTTGCTATGAATTCTCGAGTGTGGAGTTATTATTATGATTAATAACAGTTACTTGCAGGTCTTTTCACAAATCCGAAGTTTTATGGTCTACATGTAGAGACTACCTGGGCGAAAGCTAATCTTCTTTTGGGGTAATAACTGGTCCGTAATGGGTGTTTTGCTGCACTCTGAGCATTGTGAAACCATGAGGTGAATCAGGGAGGCTGTTCAGGAGCTGGCTGAGCCTTGGTGGAGGCAGGGGGAGCTGCAGGTGGCCACAGCCGCATGGTCAGGGTGTGGGCAGTGAGGTCACTAGTGACTAAGAGAGCTATGCCAGAAAATCACCAGTGTCAAAGCAATTCTTTGTCAGTAGCCGATAGGCCAGCAGGAGGCACATGGCTCGGTATTGATTTGAGGTCACTTCTGCCTGAGCACCTGCTAGGCCAGCTGGAGGAAGAAGACTTGTCTGTTGATTGTGAGGTCACTTCTGAGTGATGAACTGATTGGAGAGCAGCAGAGCTGTGGCTGGAAAGGTGCTTGTGAGGTCAT
>NW_020448221.1:11079-12469 GCF_003343035.1 Apteryx rowi | reverse complement strand
TGGTTGGATAATGGGGCTCAGAGGGTCATGGTTAATGGGTTCTCTTCTTCTGTCTGGATGCCAGTGACAAGTGGAGGATCACAGGGGTCTATCCGCACACCTCTCCTGTTTAATGTCGTTATCCGTGATCTGGAGGAAGCAGTGGAGTGTGCTCTTAGTACATGTGTCAAGATGACAYCAAATTTGGGGGACCACTCAATACCCTTGAAGGCAAGGCTGGCCTCCAGAGGGACGTGGGCAGGCTGGAGTTACGGACCAAGAGAGACCTTATGAGGTTTAACGAGGGCAAGTGKGAAGTCCTGCCCCCAGGAAGGCAGAACCCCTTGCAGTGATGGAGACAAGGGACTGATGGCTGGGGAGCAGCTCTGCTGTAAAGGGCCTGCGGGTCTTTGTGGACAGGGAGCCAAACATGAGCATGCAGTGTGCCCTGGCAGCAGAGCACTTGCCCTACGAGGAGAGGCTGAGGGACCTGGACTTGTTCGGATGGAAGAAGATAAGGCTTAGGGAGGCCCTTGTAGACACCTTGCTGAGTGTCTTGATCTGATTTCATAGCTGGCCCTGCTTTGAGCAGGAGGTCAGACCAGACACTTCCCGAGGTCTTTTCCAAACTGAGTTCTACAATTCTACAAAATACACCATATTTGGGACTATCCACAGCCTGGCGGGGAGTAATGGCATCTGCAGGCACGTGTCATTGCAAATGAGAGTGTTCTCCTTTGTCCATCAAGAGAGATCCCAGACCTGGGCATCCTGAACTTCCTTAGGGAGCTTTGTGTGAGTGTGACTCATCAAGGTTATCTCTGTTGCTGTGCACACAGTGCGTAGACTACACAGCATTCTTCTCCTGCTGCAGAAGCCAGCACGTAGCTTAAGCCCAGGGTGGAGAACAAACTCGTGCTCATACAAACACGCCTCGTTGCATATTTTCGGATTTCTACCACCGTGTCTGGGCAGTTCCTCAAAGAAGAAAGAGGAGGGCAAGCACAAACCAATCCCTGAAGCCACACCCAAAGCTGAACTCCCTGTTCTGGGTCGTAAGAGAGCAGAGCAGGTCCATTATAGGGATTGATGTCATTACTGTATCATCTTTAATTGTATAAAAGCATGATACTGATTCCAAAAAAACTCCCTTAATGGGTGTTTGTTCAAACATCAAACTGTTTCTTTTGGGTCTTGCTGTGCAAGATTCTAGTTCCTCTATGTTTTTATGTTGTTATTCGCTTTGATATTCTCATGAAACACGAGTGCTTTATTGGAGTAAGGTTTATCCGGGAAATGTAACTGTTAGGCTTCTATGGGACAGAAAATAGGCAATTTCTTTTTAGATCATTGACCAAATGAGATTATTGCCTCTATAGTAGAAGGGCTTTGCTGTTCTGCCTGCAATAAC
>NW_020448221.1:7686-8584 GCF_003343035.1 Apteryx rowi | reverse complement strand
AGGCATTAGGAAGGGAGGAGGTGCCTTTCCTCATGCTAAAATCCACCTACAAATGCAAAATAAAGATGGTCGGTGACTGGTCAGAGCTGGAGTGGCCAGCCTCTGCCTTGCAATGGGTTTCTCTGCAGGCAGGATGAAGGAAGATGTGTTAAAACCGCCGTGTGCTATCCCACAGTTATTTGCATGGACGTAACGGATGAATCTTTCTGTCCAAAACACCATTCGTCTCTGTTAGGAAGCTCCGGAGTGAGCAGTGTTGGGACGCTCCTGCAGAGCTGCCTCATGACAGGCCTTGTGCATTGGGGACCTCTGCAAGGGAAGTCTCTGCTTGAGGTTTCCAAGCCAATTCTTAGTGSAAAGTGGCCAAGCTYTGGAGTGCAACCACCTGGGCACAGAGGCAGAACAGCCAACATGGCCAGAGCTTCTCTCACACCRCCCCATGTGTCAACCTCTGTGAGATGCTGTCAACCTCTGTGCAATGCCATCAACCTGAGATGCTGTCAACCTCTGTGCAATGCCATCAACCCCTGTGAGATGCCCCCATTGGAAAGGCCAAGGGAAGCCCTGTCCTGCAGGCCTGATCTCAATGGGGGTCTTGTACCCTCTTGCTGGAGCATCCGGGACTTTTTAAACTGAATCCAGCAGGATTTGCACAAAACCTGCTGAGCTTTTTCCGGGGCAGTGCTGGGACTGTCACTCCGGTAGTGCATCCTTGCCCAAAGCTCCTCGTAGCCTGGCTACGCTCACAGCCTGCATCTAGCAGGCTAGTTGGGTAGATCTTCTCTCGCTCTCATTCTCCTTTCCTCTTTTCTGAACACCTTCTATTACTGGCCCACCAGTCTCTCTTCTTCCAGTGCCTCCAGTCAATGCAATAAACTTCCTTTACTGACAATTTTTT
>NW_020448221.1:3579-5951 GCF_003343035.1 Apteryx rowi | reverse complement strand
GTGTGCCTACGGCAGGGCAATAGTCTTCCGCACCGCTTCTCAGCCTGATTAACCTGCCGTTCCTCCAGGAGCTGCCYRTGTCTCCTCCTTCAGGGCACAGGAGCCCCTGGGAGGGTTGAGAGCTGCAGTTGCTCTGGCTGAATTTACAGCGCGAGAAGTTAAACCAAAACGCTTCAGGCAAGTCTCACAGTGAGGCCTGCAAACCCCAGCGAGGGTTGCAAAAGGCACGGGAGTCACCTGCATGACTCATTTGCCTGGGAAGAAAGTAGCTGTTGTTTGGAAAGCAGCGAGGAACCGCCAAAGGAGAAAAAGGAGAGGTTGTTTAGCGATAGCCACTCCTCTAACTAAAGCTAGATCCCAGGCCAACATTTGCATTCCTGCTGACAAAGCTTTTCCGCAGAGATTTCCAAAAGGCTTTTTTCAAGTCTTTGTTCCTCAGACTAAAAATGATGGGGCTCAAGAAGGGGGTGAAGACGGTGTAAGACACGTCGATCAGCGTGCCAGCTCCCGCAGCGCTGGGCGACCCGTGCTTCAAGTAGATAACGGAGGCGCAGCCGTAGTGCACCACCACCACAGTGACGTGGGAGGCGCAGGTGGAGAAAGCTTTGTGCCTCCCTTCCGCCGACGGCATCCGCAGGATCCGGCCCAGGATGAAGGCGTAGGTGAGCAGGATGAAGAGAAAGCAGCACAGCAGGGTGGCAATGCAAAGAGCATTGACCACCACGCCAACCGCGTCCCTGCCAGCACAAGCCAGCTCGAGGATGGGGGGCACGTGGCAGAAGAAATGGGCGATGCGGTGGGACCGGCAGAAGGGTAACTGGAACACAGCGCCGGTCACCAGCAGCCCCAGGAAAACCCCCCCTGCCCATGAGGCAGCCACCAGCCGAGTGCAGACTCGGGAGGTCATGATGGTGCTGTAATGCAAGGGGTGACAGATGGCCGTGTACCGATCGTAGCCCATCGCCGTCAGGAGGAAAGAGTGCATGAAGCCAAACATGAAGGAGAAATGCATCTGCGCAGCGCACCCGAGGAAAGAAATGGCTCTGCTTCCCAGCAYTAACCCCGACAGCATCTTCGGGATGATRGAGAAGGTGTAMAAGAYTTCTGAGAAGGACAAAGCACCTAGGAAAACATACATGGGCACGTGCAGGCTCCGGTCCACCCTGATAACAACCATTATCACAGTGTTTCCAGCCAGGGTCACCATGTACATGAGGAGAAAGAGCACGAACAGCATGACCCGGAGCTCAGGAAAGTGGGAAAATCCAATCAAAACGAACCCCGCTGGGATGGTTTGATTCCCCCTTCCCATTTGCGCTGCATCTGAAAAGAGCATAACAGCAACAACATTTCAACAGCACCATCGGATCGGCTTTCGGCAGAGAAAACAGCATCTACGTCAGACATAAATTCCTGTCTTTTATCTCCCGCAGGAAATATTGTGAAAGCTGATGCTCATTTCTCTAACTTTTTTTTATTGGCAAAACAATATCACATTTCAGCACTTTGCTGTTGCCTGGGATCTGCAGCCACTTTAGCTGCTCATGAGGCTTTCTGGAGAGGACATGGGTGGGGACACTATTTATTCTGGGTGAGGGGGGGGAAATCCATCTCACCTAATTCTGGATGTCCACTGTTTATGTGTCTCTACCTGAACTGTGTCTCTTCTTCTCCTTCTAGAGGGGAACAAGCATTTCTCATGGCAATTCCTCTGATCCCATCAGTCATTTACCTTCGGAGGAGGTGACTCACATTCCAAAAGTTCCTCTCCCCTTCGCTGTCAAAGAGGGGCCCCACATAACCTGCTGGGGGGGGGATGTCTATGGACAGCGGGGATGCTGGAAACTAGAGGAGATGCAGTTTGAGGTCATCGTCCCAGCACTGCAGGAATTGCTTCCCTGCACTGCGTTGCCTCACGCCACTCTCCTACATGGACCACACGTAAGGGGTGGTCTGGATCTCACTGCAAGCAATGAGACTCTAACCCTGGCTGCTCTCGGAGAAAACTCCGGCCCAGGCATCTCACCTTTAAAAAAAAAAAGGAAAAAAGTCAGCTTTTACCCAGGACCTCACCTGACATACAGCATTATCAACTTACCGGCTCTGCACCACGAGCTGGAAAGAGTTTGTACTGCTTGACTTTTAACGGCAGTCGTCAGCCAAAAGCCCGTACAATCCCCGGTCAGATAAGAGGGAGCCAAAGGGTGAGAAAAATACCTTTAAAACTCTGCCTGTTTCTTCTGCTACTGCTTCTGCCCTCCAGGCTTCAGAAGGGGAAGGCAGCGATGATGAAGTGGCGAGCACTTGCTCTTCCAGGAAGGATGGACCCACCACCCCCAGCCGCGTCAGCCCCATGACAATCCCATGCTCCT
>NW_020448221.1:0-1655 GCF_003343035.1 Apteryx rowi | reverse complement strand
AGCATGCTGGGTCTGCCCACAGTCAGGCCAGGTTGTATCACATTGCCAGTGGAGCTGAGAGCATCATGCCCCTCATCAAGGGTGGGTGTCCCCTTTCCACCAGCTGCACTGACCTCCTTTCACATTCTGGCAAAATCTTTGCTGCAGGCTCCACTCAAGACAGGCCAGGGTGACCCGCTCAGCGTAGGGGCCTGTGCTGTGGACATCCACATCTCAGCAGATGGTCCTCCCCCAACCCCTCCATGCCCAGGGGATTGAGAGCTTGGGGGGCTAGCGGTGAGTCGGTGCAACACCCCCTTGTCTGCACCTAGGTGACATTCTCAAGTGTGGAGAACAGAGACCCAAGAGCCAATGATCTGCTCAGCCAGTGACTGCACCACCTCCAACGGGCACAGGGAGGCATCCTTCCTATGGAATGCAAGCTCTTGCTTCACCTTCCTCCTCCTCTCCAGCAGTGTCTCGTAGCCCCAAGCAAGCACCTGGCATGGGCTGCTGTGTGCTCAGCCATGGTTTCTTGGTAACACGCATGGTTTCATCTCCCCTCACCGCAGCACAGACATTTATACTTGACCCAGCAGAGAGAAATGGGCTCTTGCAAGAAGTGAGCCCCTGGCCCGCATTTGGCACCTGTCTCAGGAGAAGAGCTGTGCCCCAGAGCTGTGCATTTCATACGAGTCAAGATGAGGACAGACGGCTTTCACCAAGGGTTGGGCAGTGCTACTTCTTGAACACACTCCTGCTGCTCTCCCATCACACCTTGGTCCTCACTGAATCCCAGTACACACCCCGGGCAACCATCCCGGTGCAGTGGAGAGGTGGTGGGCTGCGACGGGGTGGAAAGGAGCAATGAAGGGCAAGGCCACTGTTGCCAAAGAACCTTTTTTTTTGCCCGCTTTCAGCGAGAAAGGAAGGACTAAAGGTGCCTGTTTGATCCTAGCTATTGCTTAGGAAAAGGCCTTGTGTCTTGAGACCAGCACACATCCGTTGCTGAGAGCTGCTGAGGGTATTGCCAGGATGCCTCAGGGAGGTCGATCCTTAATTATGCCCATTGCAACCCACTAACGATGCCTGTCCCCAGGTGAGGACGTAGCAGTCCTTAATGAGCACGTACCTCAGTCTCCTGGAAGAGCTCAAAGCTACTGCCACCCTRCCCACAAGGACAGGACAGGGTCTCTCAGAGAGGCTGGGGCTGCCTCCAGCTATAAGTGTGCAGAGGGCTGCAAGCCTGCTCCATGCCTGAACTTCCTTCTGGACAGTGCAGGTAGGGCTCCGGGCTCATCTTTCCCCTGGTTCCACAGCTTTCCTTTCTGCAGCCTTACTCTTCACAAGGTAAAAGGGGAGGGAGAGGACCTGTAGCAGAGCCTCGACTAGATCCCACCATCCTGGTGTGAATCTACCCTGTGCCGAAGGAAGAGAGGGTCTGAACCTCCTTCACGCAAGACCCCTTTGTGCTGTTGCCCTTCGAATGTGAAAGGGAACATCCCAACGTGCCACCGCTAGCCCAGGGTGACCAGGAGCCTGCGTGTGCATGCAGACAATGCACACAGCCCATGGCTTGAGCCAGCCCAGGCAGATCAGCAGCGGGAGCTGGCTGCACTGCTCAAACCCCCTGCCTTTCCCTGCTCTGCTCCTCCAGCTGCTCAGGGCAGCATCGC
>NW_020448220.1:10795-12487 GCF_003343035.1 Apteryx rowi | reverse complement strand
CACAGAGCACTGAGGGCTGGGTGCCACGGGCAACCTGGCCCTGGGCACATCTTCACCCCTCGCAGAGCCGGGAGCCCAAGAGCTCTGAGACTTCCTCAGGTCAAGCTACGGACGCTTTGTGGCCCTCACACAAAGGCACCCAAGACATGCTGGCATTTATTATAAGGGTCTTGGACTCATCCTATATGGCACCGCAACCTTCTAGGAAAAGCAGGGGGCACAACAGCATTTGCTGAGGTGGCTGGCAGTAACAGCAGTTGTGGGAGGAGGAATTTGCAGGAGAACAGAGGTACCAGGAGGTGAACCCACACCCCAAGTCACCCAGGGAAGCCAGGCGCATTTATGGAAGCCTTCGCATCTGTACGCAGCCTCATCTCATCCACTTGCAGCTGCTTTCACAGAGGGCTCACAATGTTGCCAAAGATCTTGACAGGTACAGGGACACAGCCTGGCACCCTACCTCCTTCCTCAGGGGCTCTGGGACTGCACTGGGAACCTACATGGGTGGAGCAACCTAGAAAGAAAGAAGGAATCGGAGTGATAATGTCAGTTCTGCTGGACTTACACAGTCAGGGGCAAATGTCTCCCCTCTGTGCTGAGCTGTATTGGTGAGAGCACAGCCAGCAGGGCCACAGAGACGTTCTACCCCTCTTTTTGGCACAGGGGAGACCATGTCTGTACAACTGGTCCCTTCTGGGCTCTCCCGTTCTGCAAAGGCACTAACACACAGGAGGGAGTCCAGCACAGGGACACCAAGATGGTCAGGGGCTGGAGCATAGGGCATATAAGGAGAGGCTGGAGAGCTGGGTTTGTTCAGCCTAGAGAAGAGAAGGCCAAGGGGGATCTTCCTGCTGTGCACAGCTCCCTTATGGAGGGCACAGGGAAGACGGAGCGGGATTTTCTTGGAGGTGCACACTACCAGCATGAGAGGCAACAGGGACAAATTGGATAATGGGAAATTCTCCTTAGATGTTAAGAAGAAACCTTTTTGTCCGTGAGGGTGGCTGGACTGTGGCACAGGGATCCAGAGAGATTCTCAGCTCTCCATCCTTGGAGATAATCAAAACTTCACTGGAAAAGGCCCCAAGATACCTCATCTCCTGGGACCTGCCTTGAGCAGGGCGTTGCATCCCCACCTACACATATCTCCTCCACTGCAGGCTCAAGGGATCTGGTATTCGGGATTGGAATTAATTAAGGTCTGGGATGGGAAGATGCAATGAGGGTCCAGCTTCAACAGAAAGCCTTTAAGGAGGGAGAAGGTAAAAATGCCAAAGACTCAGGGAAGCATCAAGACCTTCAGAAACGGCAAGCCTGGACCTCAGCTGACAGAAACCACCAAACTGCGAGCAGCCCTGGCTCGCACCAGGATGCTCCAAGGAGGCAACACGGTCACCAACAGTCCTCACCCAGCTCTCCTTGAAGGACACCGTGATGGCGGGCCAGTCTCTGGGAGCAGAGCACTGCTCTCTCCAGCCACCTCCTCCCATGCTGAGCAGCAAAACACTGGCGCCACCACCTGGCTCCACCACAGGGCATCTTGCCCTGGAACACGCCGCTACCCCCGCACCTCACAGAGGGTTGACAGCCAACATGCACCTCTGCATTAATGACACACCGGGCACAGCACCACACAGGAAGCAGGCAGGGCACACCCAAGTGCCCCAACACAAAGAAAGCCCAACTCTCCAG
>NW_020448220.1:7678-9520 GCF_003343035.1 Apteryx rowi | reverse complement strand
AGCAAAACACCCCTCAGGTACCAGTTACGACCCCAAAACAAGATTACCTTTTGCCTAGCTAGTCTCTACACGTAGCCCATAAAACTTAGGAATTGCAAAAATTCTTGGCAACATTTTCTAACAGGAGGGTTACATGGAAGCAGCGATCAGGAACCTGAAGACAGCAGGGCCTCAAGTCCCAGGCAGAGGGAGAAGCCTTCCCACAGCTCAGAAGTCAAGTTCCTTTCTCAATGCTGAACAAACCCAGAAAATCCTCCACACAGCTAAGCATTCTCCTATTTTATGCCCTGAGAATTGGAGACACGCGGAAGGACTCAGGCCAGGGCATCTCGGCTGGTGAAACCAGCAGAGCCACAATTCAGCAGCTCTTCATCCTGACCTAGGAGGATGGAAATAACAATGGCAAGTGCAAGGACTGGCCCTTTATCAACTTTCAAGGCCCTTGATAAGCAAAACAGCTCACACTTACAGAGCTGCTCTGGAAACACCCTTCACACTGCTGCCAGGCTCACAGGTCTCGAGGAGAAGCGAGAGGCCTGGAGCAAAAACACTGTCTAAGGCACGGCATGACATGCGGGGATAGCCTCTCTCAGAGACACTCATAAATGCCATTTTCAGAAGAGAAGAGACCATTGGGAAGGGCACCTCGCGAGGACACCAGCAGCCTGCTCACACTCTGCCCAGCACCTCCCAAATGCACCTCAAAGCAGCACCTGGGGCTGCGCTGGCAGCAGCACCTCAGGCAAATGCTTTAACATGGATCCCAGACCCACCACAGGGCCAAAGGTTCCTGCACCCAAACCCCACCGAGCCGCCCCGGCCCAGCTGCTTGGGGCAGGCCGCCACGTCTGGCTGCAGGGCAGCTCCCCGCTCTGGGCCATGTCACTCTGTCCCCTGCTCACGGCCCCACCAGCCCCTGCTGCAGCTCCTGCAGCAAAGCAGCCCCGTCGCCAGCACCACTGCCCCCGACCCAGCGGGAGGGCACCCACCGCCAGTTGAACGCACCTGCAGCCCCCACCAAACCCACTCGCACCCGCTCTCTCTCCCGCTTGCTTCTCACCTGCTTTGCTCCCGCTCCTCCTTCACTTCTCTCTTTCATTTTTTTTTTTCCATATGTTGGACTACAATTGGCTGTCAGGGCCATAAGTGAAATCGACGCCCGCCCTCCTCCTCCTGCCAGACAATAGGAGGTCTGCACTGGGGCGGTGCCATTGCAACATTGGGCCCTCCTGCCCTGGCGGCCAGGTCTGCCCCCTACCCCCACGGTTGGGCACCATGTTGTGGGCAGCAGCGTGGGGCAGGGGCGTGGCGGGGAGAAGAGATGCCTGTGATGCGGCACATCCCACTGTGACCTCAGCTCGTGTCATCTGGGGTCTCGATAGGTCAGTGCCATGGAGATGGCAGAGGCAGGGAGAGAGCAGCGAGATTTCCCCTCATGTCCTGGAAAGCAGTCACCTCCCCCCACCCCAGGTATTTTCCAAATTTTTCTGATAACTCCTTGAGGAACATCTCCAGATGTTGCCAAAGGCAGTGAAATACCTAAAATGGGGCCTCTGGAGAGGTCACTTCTGTGCCCCTGCACTGGCAGGTCGCTGCACTGGGCAGATCTCTGCAGGAATCTGGGGTTTGGGAGTTGGTTTGGGGCTTGGCATTTTTCAAACCCAGGATCAAAGTCATGTGGGTTGAAACAGCACAAAGCATGGCCATGCGTTGAGATGCTTTGGTGAGCCTCAAGACTGGTTTCTCCTGTGGGTCCCTCTTTTTGTAGAAGCAGGATGTAGGAGAACATGGGAGAGGAGAGAGCCTTCCTCCTTTGGGCACCAAAGCAGGCTCTTTGCTTGT
>NW_020448220.1:4084-5317 GCF_003343035.1 Apteryx rowi | reverse complement strand
GGGGAGAAGCTCTGGGTGGGAGGAGAGAGCCCGTCAGGGCAGGTTGAGTGTGCTGTGGAGAGGGTGGTGCGTGGGTGAGGGCTGCTCACAGCTCCAGCTCACCCTGAGGACATTTGTGGAGGGCACTTTTCAAAAGGAAKRTCAAGGCAGGGGCTACTTGAAAGGGAAGGAGCTTTCCTTCTAGGCTGTGTGCTCTCAGTTTTGTAATTTTGGGAGGGGGGGAAAAAATAGGAAAGCGTATTGGGCTTTGGCAACGAACTGAGACTCTCAACCCTTTCGTCTCAGAGATCACTAGGTCTGTGAGAAAGCTCAGCAAACCCCTTCAACCCCGCCTCAGCCTACAGACAGCACCAGCATCHCCTTTATGGCCTTGTCAGGGTTTTTCTGACCTGCTCCTCAGGACCCTTGAGCACAGCAGTGCCTCTGCCCAGCGCCCTGTCCCGGTAGGTTTCTGTTGGGCAGAACTGAGCATGCAGAGGGTGGGATGGGGTCTGCGAGCACCGTCAGGGAAAAGACATTGGGATAGAGAAGGAGCTGCCAGCAGGGAGAGTTCCAGGCAGCGAGATGGGAAGGGAATGAGAAGGAACTGCAAAGAGAGTCACCATGGGAGGAAGGATTTGGGCAAGTCATGGTCAGTCCCTCTGACGCAGACACCTTCCTCTGAGCCACTCCCCTGTGTCTCTGCTGATGAGCAGATGGTATATTGGTGTGAGGAGAGGGTCTATCGCATTGGAACGGAGACATCCAGAAAGGGTCGGGCACCCGCTGCCTTCAYGTGASAGTTTCCMTGCCTTGCTAGAATGGGAGCTGGTGTGGCTGCTTCAGGTACAAGCACCTCTGCTCAGGAGGGCAAGGCTGGGGGAGATGAATCCCTCACAAGGATCTTCCCTTTCCAAGACAGCTGGCAGGAGAGCTTGTCAGAGTCCAGTCCTCTCTGACCAGGTTCTTTTAGCTATTCCACACATGGACGGTGTAATGTTTAATATTAAAACTTACTTCTTTGAAAATATTGGATGTTACACAGGATTTTTGATTTAGCAGAGTGACACAGTAATATGCTGAAATCACAATACAAGTGTGAGTTACACTTAGCAAAATAGAGCAATTGCAGTATCAGTTCAATCACAATACCAGTGTGATCCCCGTTACTGGTCTGTATCCTGTGCTCACCATCACAGCGCTGGGCATCCCCAGTTGCCGGGAAGGAAGACATGCGATGAAACCAGGTCTATC